>NC_080190.1:139327599-139630629 GCF_030028045.1 Hippopotamus amphibius kiboko | reverse complement strand
GGGTTAAGAACATGGAGCCCCAGGTAGAAATGTGAGGGATCCTTATAGAACCCTCAAGGGCTACATGCTTAAAACAAACAAACAAAAAACAAAAAAGAAAGACTTGGGACTGCAATCAGTGGGCCAAATTAACAACGTTTTGGCCTTATAGCAGAAGATAAGCAAATAACTGTAAATGTTTAAGTGAAATCAAATAGTTTAAGACATAGATACTTTTCTTGTGATTCCTTAATTTAATCAATTTTCAACTAACAGTTTGAATCACTTTGAATAAGAGAGCTTCTATTATATTACTGTTACCATTAGCCATTATGGTTTTTTTCCTTTTTGTTTGGTTCTGAAAAAAAGACCTTGGGTTGCTCCTGAGAAATAGAGACAAATGGTTACAGGGTTGTTGTTGTTGTTGTTGTTGTTGTTTTTGACTGCCTGTCTTTAATCTCATGGTATTTTTCAGTTAAGCAGAGCTAGCTAGAGAAACTTTCATATGAGTTCATCCAAAAAAATTAAAAAGGACACCTTAGAAACACAAGTCCATGTGATTACCTTTCTGTACAATATAAAACATTTGTCTGTTACTTTTATTACTCTTTTAAAGATTAAAAACATTTATTTTTATTGAAGTTTAGTTAATTTACAGTGTTGTGTTAGTTTCAGGTGTACAACAGAGTGATTCAGTATACATGTATATATATTCTTTTTCAGATTCTTTTCCATTATAGGTTTTACAAGAGGTTGAGTATAGTTCCCTCTGCTATATACTAGGTCCTTATAAAAACACATTTTAGAGTGAAATTTTAAATTTAATATTTGTGACATTAGAGGGACAACATAATTCTTCTGAGTACACTTGGAAAAGTCATTGTGAAGTTTTCTGCCTTCTTTCTGGTTTATCTTCTTCTGTTGTCCTCCAAATACCATGAAGTCCAGATTTAGAAAGTTACTTCCAGTTCTTAAAAATGTGATATGCCATCATGCCTTTTTTTATATAGTTTTTTTACTTCTAAAATATGGGTTCTTAGCCCATATCCACAGAGGATACTGTGCAGAGCCAGACATTGTTTTGAAATGTGTGTGGATTTTTCTTAGCATCAGGAAAATAAGCAATATGTCATCTCTAACCCACTTCAAAAGTCTATGTTCGTGAAAGCCTCTCTCTTCACATAGCAGAATCTTTCATAATACACTCCTAATCCAGCTTCTTCTCTTAAAAATCCACATATCATTTGGATGGAACAGGAAGAATGTAAGTATTCAAATGTGACTTTCATTCTTCAGCAGTTTTCATAGATCCTGGCATTGATCACTTATCGGCATTTTCAAACTTCATCCAGGGCAAGGGTGCTTGATGCCAAAGGGTTACTGCTGATGATGTCCTTCCCAACTTGCAGTATGGCCCACCCAGCAGATATAGTGAAAGTAAAGAATTCCAGCTCTGAATATACACCTGTACCCCAGGGACCAAATATATAACAAGAAAAATGTAGAATCACATCAAAGCGCCACATAGTAGTGATAAAAGCGAGCACAATCTAGAAGGACTAAAGGAAGAACAATGTGGGCCAAGACAAGCTGACTGCAGACCTCAGCCTTTCAAATTGGGATTTGAATATCTCACTTTTTAAGCCTTTCCAGCCGTTTTCTAGTTATTTCATGAATGAACGTTCCCTGACAGGTGTCTTAGAAGGTATTGATTGATCAAATAATTAACCACTGTTGTTTTATCTGTTCTTTGAATTACAGGGACAGCCTTTCTAAGGCCAACCAGAAACATCCCAAGAGTCAATAATAACACAATAATAATTTTAAAACTTGATAACAGTTGAGAGTGTGCAGAGTACTTTTATTTGTATTAGCTCCTCTGATCTTTATAACATTCCTTTTAAGTAAGTATGGCAAGTGTTACTGTCTGTAATTTACAGGTGATGGTAATCAGATTAAAACCGAAAACACGAATGTGTTTATTGTAAGTGAACACAATTTTGTACTTTAATGAACAATGTGGAGTGAAATGTGGTCATTTGGTTCACTTCACTGTAGAGGAAGCTGTTTCCAAAATGTTGATTTTCAATCTTATCTTTACTGTCATATCATTCATCTGTGAAATACATCCTTGTGAACCACACGCTTCGTGATCTCGTTATGTGTACTAATTTTAATCTGGTAAAGGGGAAGGTGAACGCATATTGAGAAAGTTTTACTCTGAGATTTTGAAGCTTGCACCAGTTAAAAATCACTGCTTTAAGCCTTATCAGTTTGGCTGGTAAGAACCAAAGAATCACTTTGGTTCTTTCAACTTTATTTATAAGGAGATCATTTTGATTTTTCTTACTTTTTCCTACAATCAAATTTGGTGATTTCCTTCTCCTGTCATGTCACTGGTTACATAATTACCATTTGTTAAATTAACTGTACTTAGTAGGAGATAGTACAATTGGCCCTTGAATAACCTGGGGGTTAGGGGCACTGATCCTTGGTGCAGTTAAAAATCCCCATATAACTTTTCAGTTGGCGCTCTGTATCCATGGTGCTGCATCCACTGATTCATCCAACTGCAGATGGAATAGTATTACAGTTTTTATTGGAAAAAATTTGCATATAAGTGGACCTGTGCAGTTCAAACCTATGTTTTTCAAGGGTTAAGTATAGTGTATACTCTTTTTAACTTGAGTTTATCTCACTGTTTTGACTTCTGGTTTTTAGATGTAGGCTGGCTCTACTAGCTGCCATCCATACATACAGAGATGTAGTTTAAGGCAAGGCTTTGAGTTTAGACCTCAGTTCTAATCTAATTTCTGCCACTTACCACTTGTGGGATCCTGGGTATGTTACTTACGTACTTAAGGACTTAGTTTTCCCATCTGTAAAATGGGAATGCTATTACTATTTGACTGATTTGTACAGATTAAGCAGAATAATGTATATAAAGCATCTGTGTGGTGATAGTTCAAAAGCAGCCTCAATGCCAAACCCATAGGACATGCTCTTATGTGTACCTCTTGTTCTAGAGCCTGGAACTGCAGTGTCAGGGTCTTATGGCTCTTTTGAAATTGCAGAGCCCTCAATGGCAACACAAACAAACAAAAAAAACTTGACGACTTCTATTTTAAAATTTGCTTAAATATTTGTGGAATGAATATTGAGTAAGTGCCAAATTCTGTGCTAGGCTCTAGGGATTCCACAATTGTAAAGTTAGTTTTTACTGTTAAGAAGCATAGTCTAGAGGAGACTGTAGACAAATGACAGGGAATTAAATTGCAGAGAGCTGTGTGCTATGTTAGGCACCTAATCCAGGCCTCTGATGTGGTGGGGGGAGGGGAAGATGTGAGGACACTCAGAGGAGGCTTGATTTGAGTGGTTATTAGGTTATTTCACTGATGTATTGTGGTCTTATGTTAAATTTTTAAAAGTCTAAAGATATCCAGTAATCTGAGCACAAGATAAAGAGAAATGAACAGCTCGTTCACTTACTTAGCTAATGTTTATTGATGTTACACTTGACACAGTACTCTGGAAACACCACAATATAGAAAAACTGGTCTCTGCTCTCTTGCTGGCTATTTAAAATATATATATAAAGTATATATATTTTTTATATATACATATATGTATATATGTGTGTAATATATGTATATATTATATATGCATATATAATATATGTGTATATATATTATATATGTGTATATATTATGTGTATGTATATTATATATTATATATGTATATATATAATATGTGTATATATATTATATATGTGTATATATATGTGTATGTATGTTACATATGTATATGTGTGTATATATATATTTTATATATACATACATATACACACACACATGTATATATGTATGGCATTGTTGCCTTTTAGAGTGCCATCCTCCTTCCAAGCAGTATTCATCTAGGTGTGTGTTTCTTACTTTATCCCACAGAGCTTTGAGATAGCTGCAGTGAGACCATATACTAAAGGAATGTTAACATGTAAATAATAAAAACCAATTGGTACATGGGAAGGTTCAGACAAACAGGCTGCTAAGTTGTTGGTAAGGAGTTCAGATAAGTATTATAATTTCAGTTAAGATTAGAAAAGAGAACATTAAAATTTAAAAAGTGGCTTATACCAGTTGCCTATTCATGTCAGCACTGTCTCTCTGCGAGAGGCACTGGAGGGACATCTTGTCCACAACTTTAGAAATTTGCCCACCATGACATCTGTGGGTCTAGTTTTATACTTATCCTCAAAGTAACAATAATGACAATAATATTTTGAATGATTATTGTGCACCAGGCTCTGTTTAAAGCACTTTTAATCATCAAACTCAACCACTAAGGTGGGTATTATTTTACTGATGAGGAAACCAAGGCTCAGAGAAGTTAAGTAACTTCCTGTAGCCACACAGCTAAGCAAACACCACTAACCAGCTACCAGATAACAGTAAGGATTCAAGCTAGGGAGACTGGCTCCCCAAACTATGCTGTCTCCCTAACTACCCCAGATGTGTGTTTAGATGTGAATAAAGAGGAAATCTCTACATAAAATGGGTGCTTGTACCTTGTTTTTCAAAGAGGATACCTTCAGATACCAACGAAAATGAAGCAAAGTCAAACGAAGAGCCACTCCTAAGAAAGAGTTCTCGCCGATTTGTCATCTTTCCAATCCAGTACCCAGACATTTGGAAAATGTATAAAAAGGCACAGGCATCCTTCTGGACAGCAGAAGAGGTAAGTAGCAGCGCCTTCATGAGCAAACATGTTCTCTAGTGCAGGGCTCACATTTTCATTACAGGGCATTAACATTTTTTAACTTATATTGTAAGGTACATGGAATAAGATCAGTTGTATAAGATAATGTTTGAAATTCCTGAGACTAAATACAGGGTTCTCCAATGTTCTGTGTTTAGATTACTGTCTATAAACGTGTTTTCTGCTGCAAAAATGTCATCTCAGTCTGCAAGATTTTTACCTCTGATATATTTCAGAACATTTTCCATTTTTAAACAGAGTTTTGGTTTGCTGTGACCAAATAAGACTAGTCTTTTACCTATGGTCAGTGGAATAAATAAAATTGCAGCTATAGCTGAAGCATCAAAGAGTGACAGCCTTAGAGGCCCTGCTTTCAGTGGAGAGGCTCACCTGACTGTGCAGAAGTAGCCGTCACGTGGGGAGTTTGCCTGGGCAGTGCACTCACTTCTGAGCTGCTGGCCTGAACAGTGCTCCTCCCAGTCTGGCCCTGCTCTCAGCCACATCAAACCTGGCACAGCCGCCCCAACAGACAGGACAGCTGTGGCATGTTTTCTCTTAGTGTGGCAGTTTCCGCCTGGGAAATGAGTCGAACACAGCAAATTAGAAAATGCTCCCTGGTTTGGTAAGGACAGTTGGTCACGCAAGCAGTTGTCCCACAGTCTACAAATAACCATGTCTTCATCTTTGCACATGATGGGTGATACCTGTATAGTACTCTGTTCTCTGTGTGTGCATATTTTTCCATATAGATAGATCTATTTGTTTAGATATATTTGGATCTATCAATCTGTTTATTTTCCCATTTTTTGAGAAATTGACTTTTTACATATGCTGTTGAGAATGCAGACTCTGGAACCAGGCTGCCTAGGTACAACTCCTGGCTCTGGCTGTGTCACTGGGAGAATTGCTCCGGGAAACCTTTCTGTATCCTCATCAATAAATTGGGCTAATAGCACCTAGTTCGTTGGGTGGTTGTTAGGATTAATTAGATGTGTAGAATGTTACTTGACACTTAGTAAGCACCAAATAAATGTAAGCTGTTATTTTACACAGAATGGGGGAGATTTATACCAGAAATCCGAAGGCACCAATTTTTGACGCTTCTGTTACCCTAATTTTACCCACCTACCCGTCTTTATTTTATATGTGTTAACTTGTTAACATCTTTGTTATACTGTAATTAGCATGTAGAACAAAACCCCAAACCAAACCGAAACTCAGTATTTTCAAATTGGGCCCTAGTGCTAGGCATACCTGACTGTCCGTAACTGTGGTTTTTAGAAAGTTTTTTGTTAGATGTGGTTAACAGAACAAATGGAGTACATAGGTGGCTTTTTCATTCATCGTGTTAAATAAGTACTTGTGATACCTGGGTTTTTAAAATTCATCAAAAAATTTCTTGCATCTTTTAGGATATGTAATATGTATAGTATTAGGACTTAACACTAATTTTTAAAAATTAAAATATAAGGTCGGTACATGTTTTATAGACAGCTTATAGAAAGATTCATATACATAATTAATTGGGAAGTCAAACACATATGTAGGACGTTCCCCCACAGATTATTCATTTAAATTGTGTAAGTTACAGTGTTATCAACTTTAGATTTCATTGTTTTATCAGTAATTTAGCTTTATTCCTAAATATGGCTGATCATTGAAGCCTTGATTCAGAAAACAAAGTTCTGGTGTTTGGGTTTTTTTTCCAAAGCTACCCAGGCATTTCTGGTAACCAGTAGTTTGCAATCAATCTTTAGATTGTGAAATTGAGAATTTATTCAAATAAGATAAAACTGGGCAAAAAGGTTTTCCTTTTAGGGATGGAAAATGACTAATATAGATAAGTTTAATATTTAAGAGTGAGCATATTATAATATTAAAATTTTGTATCAGGAGTATAATACACAAAAACCAGGCAGATGTCAGTTAAACCTAAGTGAACTCTTAATAGAATGGGACCTGATTTTTAGCTTGCATATTTTAGAAGACGTATGCAAATATTTCCTCTCTGCTCCTTTGTATCCCCAACATTTAGCACAGTGTCTGGCATGTAGTTGGTACTCAGTAAACACTGAAAAAATAATGAGAAAAAGGACTTTGGAAAAGAACAAAAATGATTGAAAGGATGAAACTTGAGTCTTTTTTGGAATGGTCAAGGAGATTAGGGTTTTGTTTGAATAAATAAAAGGACAAAAGGCTTACATATTTCAAATGTTTATGAGGTTATTATGAAATATATTTAAGAGCTCTTCCTGAGACAAAATGATATCTACAAGGTACATTTAAAGACTATTTTAAAATTGTAAATTCCACCAAACTCTAGAGTACATTTCTATTAATTCCAAGGACTAGTTCTAATAAACATTTTCCAAAATATTTCTAATCCCAGTGGAAGCCATACCATAAATTGTTTTAAAACCCAGATTGTTACCTGCCTGACATTACTTCTGTGTGTAAAAGTAGATTAGTCAGCAGTAAAGTAGCAGCTACAATTGCTTAACAGATGCCTAGTTGTCTAACACAATGGTAAATATGTATAAAATGTTAAAGCAATGGCTGCTGAAAAGCATCAGTTTATTCACCTCAGTTTCTTCTTGACCAGTTTCTACTCTCTCTTCCCATTTTGCCCCTTCCTTAATTTCTTCCAGATTTTGGCATTCCCCCCAGCTTTATTGATATAATTGACATATAATATTGTGTAAGTAAAATGTGCACAACATATTGCTTTGATACACTTCTGTATCGCAGAATGATTACCACCAAATTATTAGCTAACATCTGTATCCCATCACAGAGTTACCATTTCTTTTTTGTGGTGAGAATAGATTAGATTAATTTTAATATTTTGAAAGGACATCCTGGCCAGCTTCTTAATGAGCTAGAAGATAGATTTCTTCATAATATTTTAATTTTGTTGTGTTCCTTTGCAATTGTCTTAGTTTGAGCTGCTATAATAATATCGTAGAGTGGATGGCTTGCAAACAACAGAAATTTATTTCTCACAGTTCTATAGGCTGGGTGTTTGCAGGTGTTTGCAGATTTGATATCTGATGAGGGGTTGCTTCCTGGGTCATAGACAGCTGTCTTCTTGCTATGTCCTCACATGGCAGAAAGGGCAAAGGAGCTCTCTGAGGTCTCTTTTATAAGGGCACTAATCCCATTCATGAGGGTGACCTACTTACTTCCTAAAGGCTCCACCTCCAGATATCATCACATTGAGGATTAGGTTTCAATATGGATTTTGCGGGGACACAAATAGTCTATAGCAAGAATGATAACATTTCTTCCTTTTTCACATTTTACTGCTAATGAGATGTCCCACCTTAACTTTGAGATGGAAGTCAGTTTTCCATATTTTGAGAAGAATTTAAGTTAAAATTTTTGAAAATCTTTTTTTCTTTTTCAGGTTGATTTATCAAAGGATCTCCCACACTGGAACAAACTTAAATCAGAAGAGAAGTATTTTATCTCTCACATCTTAGCCTTTTTTGCAGCCAGTGATGGAATTGTGAATGAAAATTTGGTAAGATTTTTGTTTCCACTTTTGTTTTCAGTCAGCAGTTAAATGATAGTAATGGAGGTAAGGAAATCTGACTGAGCCTGAAAAAATGATGTCTAAGAAATGAACTAGATGAAGCTTAACTCTTGAAAAATTGTTTCTGATGAAGTGTCAGGCAAGAGTACATTTCTGTTATTTGACACCCCCCCCGAAATATCATGAAATCAAGCATACTGTACCAATCAAAACTACTTACAAGGCATAAGCATGAGTTTGATTTTACCCTTCGATAGTAATCCTAATAGAGAACCTGCACCTTAATAACCTTTCTAGAGCTCTGCAATAGAGCACTGGGTCTGGCTTCCCATTTTTAAACTTGTATTATGGTTGGTTAGAAGGCATGCTTTCTTATTAAAAAGAATAGGAAGATACAAACTTTCATTATAAGCTTGTAGGGGCTTCAGTAGATCTACTTAAGGTCAGTTCTGCAAAGCGAAATTATTTTTGATAGATGTTATAAAATTTATTTGGCTTTTTAGGTAGTATCTCCACCTAACAGGTCAATTTATTTAATTGCTTAAGAATATAGTATGCAACTAATTGTGAAAGATTGATGGATGAACAATACCGCTTAAAATAATTCATAAGGTCTTTCTGACCTGTTTGTGGCATGACAGGTGATTTTTAAGTGATAATTCTGATGTCCAGATTCTGATCTGCAGTGTTTAACGAGAGCCCATAGAATTGGATATATTTGTTTCCCTTATTTTCTTAGGTGGAGCGCTTTAGTCAGGAGGTGCAGGTTCCAGAGGCTCGCTGTTTCTATGGCTTTCAAATTCTCATCGAGAATGTTCACTCAGAGATGTACAGTTTGCTAATAGACACTTACATCAGAGATCCCAAGAAAAGGTATTACTGCTGAGATTTTATTTGCAGAGGTTTGTCCTATTGCTTGATTATGTTAATATTAGGGAACTAAATATCAGGGAAAGATTATTCAAATATGGAAGTTTAGGAGTACAAAGTTTTCTATTGCTTAATACTGTGCTGGGTTAAAAAAAAACTTGTATAGGTCCAATAAATCTTTGGATATTATATCTTAAAGAACTTTGTCAGCACATTTTGTTTAGAAATTAAATATTCTAATTTAGTCGATTTTGTATAAGACCAGATCCAAACCATTACTTTGAGTTTTACTTTCACTTCTATATTTTATGGACATGCAAAAATACAGAAAAACTACAAGTCTGTTGCATACTATCAGAACTGCGAAGAATCAAATATAGTCTGATTAAAAAGAAATGAATTGGGAATTCCCTGGTGGTCCAGAGGTTAGGACTCGGCGCTTTCACTGCCGAGGCCCTGGGTTCAATCCCTGGTCAGGGAACTAAAATCCTGCAAGCCGTGTGGTGTGGACAAAGATAAAAACAAAGAAACTAAGTGAATAACTTTGCCATTAATTCTTTTGTTTTTCCAGGGAATTTTTGTTTAATGCAATTGAAACAATGCCGTATGTTAAGAAAAAAGCAGATTGGGCCTTGCGATGGATAGCAGACAGAAAATCTACTTTTGGTATGTAGCTTTAATTTATACATGATCAAATTGCCTTGGGTTATACAATACTATTTTACATGGTGTAGTATCACTATTCCTAAGAATTAATTAGAAACTGATGAAAAAATAATCTAAATCTGTTATCTATTGTTTATTAATTGAAAGTTGAAAGGTTAAAATGTCAGTGCATAATTACAAGGGTAAATAAGAATCAGTCACATAGATTGTGACAAGAATATTAGAGCAAGACTATATGCTTTCAGTAATATTTGTTTTCCCTAAAATAAAACAAGTCAAAGTCAACATTTTTCAGGGAACAAATATGTTGATTAGTACACTCAACTAAGGCAAGAAACAGTTTGCAATGACAGGCTTATTTTTCCCAGACACTCTTTTGGATGAGTTGAGATCCAGTAACATTTTTTAAGGAAGCAATTAACATTGTCTCTTATATATAATAATTGCTCAATAAATATTTATTACATTTAATTAAAATACTCAGATATTTAATTTAAATAGCTCTAAGTACCTTCCTTGTTCTTATCTATTTCACAATTGGTTGTCTTCACTTTCTGGTTTTATTCATCATGTGGGAAAGGAGGTCTCAAAATTTCTGGTCTCAGTACTCCTTTGCACTCTTAAAAATTATTGCGGACTCCAAAGTGCTTTTATTTATGTGGTTATATCTATCGATATTTTCATAATAGAAATTAAAACCAAGAAACTTTCAAAATATTTACTTATTACTGCATATTAAATTAACCATAATAACCCATTACATTTAAAAATAATGTATATTTATGAAAAGAAACATTGTATTTTCCAAAAAAATTAGTGAGAATGGCCTAGCTTTTTATTTTTGCAAATCTCTTTTATGTCTGACTTAATAGGAGAATAGCTGTATTATACCTGCTTCTGCATTCAATTTGTTTCAGAATGTTGTTTTGGTTGAGTATATAAAAAAAATCCAACCTCCTTCAGATATGTAGTTGGAAAAGGAAGGAGTAGTTTACCAGGTTTTTCAGATTGTTGTGAATATGTTGTGTAGCTTCTGGAAAACACCACTGTATATTCATGAGAGAATGATAGTAAGAAAGATAAATAGTGCCTTATTATTACTATGAAAATAGTTTTGACTTCACAGACCTCCTGGGTCTGTGGATCTCCAGGGATCCCTGGACCACATGTCAAGAACCAGTGATGTAGTGTGAGACTGGGCAAGCACATAGTGTATCAGGGAAGAAACACATATGTCTTCATTGCCTTCAGTTCATTTCAAGAATGAGAAAAGCAGTGGTTCTCAATGTGCATAAAAATCACCTGGAGAATTTGTGGAAAAGTCCTGCCGTTCCTGGTCCTCACCAGAGAGTGATCGACATTTTATATCCAGCTGATTCTCTCACGAGTGGATTGAGAAGCACATTTTGAGAAACATTGGCTTTAGAAAAAAACAAGGGGAGACATCAAGGTGTTCAATATGCACTGAAAAGATTAGTGTGGATGGAAAATGATGGACAGGCTCGCAGAAAGCATGTCTTTCATGACACTACCAAAGAAGTAACCTAGAAATCAGAGGAGGGTGGCAGTCATCCTGCAACAATCTCCTTAGTTTTTTAAAAGGTGAGATATACTGCTTAGTTTTTAAAATATCTTTAAAGAACTTTAAAACATTAAATATATAGATTCAACCTTAATATATATAATGAAATTACATTTCAAACATCAAAAAAAGTATGTTATACAATCATATTGCATTGCATCATAGAGGTTACCTGTATCTTAAAAATATATCCTACTTTCTTGTCTCTAAGACAAATCGCGAGACCTTTAGTTCATTGTACCTTTTAAAATAAATGTTTCAGAAGTCTCTTTGTAGTTCACATCTATTCTTGAAAATTTGTAAAATTTACCCCTCATAATCCTTTAATCCTCTCCAAAAAGAATAGCCTTCTGTAATTATTTCTGTTATGATTTTTATTCTGTAGCATTTATGTGGATGCATAGAATAGTTAAAATGACAGTGTTCCCCTTAGTCACAGTTTATATGAAATTATAGTCTAGTTCCCTTACAGATGAACATTCACACATCACATTTATGTCAATTAAAAATGTATCAAGTATAACTATCCATTATGTTATTAATAGTAAGATGAAAATATAGTGATCTGTTAAATTAATGATAAATCTCCATCCTAAAACAAATAACTCACTAGTCTAAAGAGCAATTTTTGTTTTCAAAAGGGTCATCAGAGCATAGTGTACAAATATACATGTATGTACATATTGCATTCACAAACATGTACCTGCACTCACAGGCACATGTGGTGCACAGATAAATCACCTCTTTTTTTGAGTGTGGAAGACTCTCCTTTGTCCAGATTCCAAGACCTGCAGGAGTCCCGTGTTGGACATAAGACCTGAAGTAGACATACCTTCTGCTCTAGTAGGTAGAGGTGGCAAATTTCCTCCTCTGAAGACTTGGCCAGGACACTAACTTGTTGGTTATGTTTCTTGGCAAAACAGTTGTGATATTGTTATTAAATAAATATATATATACACACACGTAAAAGTGTATATTATATAAGCTTGAAAATGTCTGCAGCATATGATATTTCATAAAGTGAAACTATTTTTTGTCTCCCAGGGGAAAGGGTGGTGGCCTTTGCTGCTGTAGAAGGAATTTTCTTCTCAGGATCTTTTGCTGCTATATTCTGGCTAAAGAAAAGAGGACTTATGCCTGGACTCACTTTTTCCAATGAACTCATCAGCAGAGATGAAGTAAGGAATTAAGTATTCTTCTAGTTATATTTGTATTCATATTTGCTGTTCATTTATTTTTATTTCCCTTGAAAATGCTAATGGTGACACAAATGTCCTGGTAAATAAAATAAAACAGGAAGTCATGTCTTCCTCGGATTTTAAGGTTGTGTTTTTCTCCTACCTCTCTTACTGTTCATCCTCAATCTCTGCCCATCCTTATATATCAGTGTACTCCTGGATTTGTACCTTGGTCACTCTCCTTCCCTATACATGACCTCCAGGCTGATCTTATTTATTCCCATGGAATCAGCTGCCAGCTAGATGCACATAACAACTAAAACTTTATCTTTAGCCTGGTTGTTCTTTCCTGAGCTCCAAACCCATATATTTAAGTTTATGTTAGACGTTTTCTCCTGGAAGGCCCCACAGATGTCTCAAACCTAGTATTTCGGAAATCAAACTCATCATCTTTCTCCTGAAATGTGTTCTTCTTCCTGTTTTCTCTGTCTCATTGAGTGCCACCACCTTCTACCCAATTATTCAAATTTGAAATCTGAGAGTCATTTTAGGTTGCTTCTTCTTTTTTTTTTTCAGCCATATCCAATCAGGAACTAAAGCTTGTCTCCCTCTGTCTGCAACACTCTTTCCATCTTTTCTACAATTTTTTTTTTCATCTGTTGATTACCTTCTCACAAGTTGCCAGTTAAAACTTTCCTGACTCAATTAGGTAAAACTGAACATTCTTTGTTCTATGTATTCTTTTGAAACCTGAACTTGTCCCTATCTTAGAGTCCATAACATGTATTGCACTTCTTGTCTGGACTCTAAGTTCCTTGAGTGTAGAAACCTTGTCATTTATCTTTTTGTTCTCAGTGTTTAGACCATTATACCCATTCAGGTCACATTGATTGACTAATCCTGGCTCCTCGGCTTATTTCTAAAGTGTCCTTGTCAAGTTACTTAACTTCTCTGAGCCTCAGTTTCTTCAACTATATACCTTAACAGGGTTTTGTTAAAATTCACTGAAACCATAGGTTCAATCCCTGATTGGGAAACTATCAGTAAGACCCTGCAAGCTGCGTGGCAGCCAAACAAAAACAAAAAACAAAAAAAAGAAAGTACTTTTTAAGTGCCATAAGATGCTTTGTATAATTACTTTGTGTTGTTTTGTGTCTTTAAATTTCTAATATATTTTTATTATTAATGTCATATATGATTATTATAGAAAGTTAAGAGAATAAAATCATTCAGTCTCAACACACAGAGATAGCCACCTTTCATATTTTGTTATATTTCCTTCTAGACAATTTCCTACATTTAAACCTATGTAGAGATATACAAATATGATATTTTTATAATTGGAGATATTTTGCTTTTTTCATATTTTTATGAGCTAAGATAATCTTTTTTCATTTAGCAGAATATCAGGAGCAGCTTTCTATGCCATTAAGCATTTTTTGGAAATAGTTTTGTTAGATATATATTATATATCCTAATGAGTGCATATATCATTTATTTGACTATAATTAGAAATTTAGGTTGTTTCCTGGTTTTTTGTTTTACTGTAATGCAAATGATTATCTTTGTATATAAGCTTTGTCTTAATTTCATATTATTTTTCTAAGCTAGATTCCCTAGAAATAAAATTACTAGAGTATAAGGTATGAACATTTTAAAGGCCATCATACTTATGTGCAGATTTTTTTCCAGAAATCTAATAATAATTTGTAACCCCACTTAATGTACGAACATGTCTTTTCTTACTATATACCCTTACCGGATTTACTTGTTAAGTATTGGACAAATTTGATAGGAGTAGTTAGTATCTCATTATTGGTTTTATTTGCATTTATTTGATTACTACTTAGATTGAACATTGTTTTCATAGTGATACTAGTGATTTGTCTTTTTTTCTGTAGTTACCTGTTCTGGTCTTTGGCCTTTATTCCTGTCAGTATATATTCCCAATGCACAGTAATTGATTGGGCTCTTTCAATAACTGTTTGTTTATTGAGTTTGTTATATTTATCACATGAATCTAATATAAAATACGAATTTTGTTATATTCACTGCAAATATTTTCCCAGTCTGTCCTTTGCTTCTTAATTTTGTTTGTTCTTTTAATGTACAAAAACCTGAAATTTGTGGGATCTTTCAGAGATGAGTTAAATAGTCACACATACTTTCTTTTTGGCTTTTGAACATTTAACTCTTTAATGCCATTGGAATTTGTTTAGTACAAGTACAGAATGTAATATAAATATAGCATAGGATAAGTTAGAATGTAACAATGTTATTTCACACACTCTTGGGAAGTTTTCCCAATTCTCTTTAAGTAATCCTTCCTTCTCCGCTGACTTGTGATGTCTTATTATATATTAAGATTTCAAGTATACTAAAATCTGTTTCAGGGCTTTTTCTTTTTCATTAACCTATATGTCAATATCATGCTGTAAGAAACTATTTTAATTATTGTAGTTTCTTATGTTTTGATAATTAGTAGGCTAAATCTCATAACTTTTCTTTTAAAAGTTTTCTTAAAAGATTCTGCCCGTTTAATCTTCCAGATTAATTTTTTAACTTAAAAACAATCCCACTGGGATTTTGGTTAGAGTCGCTTTAAACCTCAAAATTAATTTTATTCCCTTATTGATGTAACAGTTATGAGTGCCTGCCTTTGACTTACTCATCTCTGTAATAGGTAGCTAGCTATCAGTTCTAATCAACACTTTGATTAGAAACGATAGCTTTCAGCAGTTTATCTGAAATTCGGCCTTTGGTAATTCGAAATATCCTCTTGAGTCAAGTGGAGAGGGGTATGTTTCACTAGTAAATTTTCCAAGACTAGTTATTTAAAGACTTTCTTTCTAATGGTTTCTTCTGGGAATGACAATTTAACTGGATAAATAATCTTTGGAATACAACCCTTGATTTGAGTCTTTCAATTGTCTTTGGGTTTTTGCTGATTCATTTAGAAAAAGCTAAGCAGCTCTGATATATAATCCTCTAAAGTGCATATTCCTTTATCCCTCTCCTCCCTTGTCTGCTTACAAAATCACTTCTTTTTCTTTGTAGTTTAGAAATGTTAATTGACTCTACCTTGTTGTCAGTCTCTAATTGTTAATTTTGTTTAGAACTCCATCATCTTCCTATGTCTGTGACCTCTTTCTTTTTCTTTTCTTTTTTTTGGGAAATTTTCTTCTGTTGTTTTCAGCTTTATACCATCTGTTTGGTGTTTTGAAATCCCAGTTATGAGTAGGTTGAATCTCCTTGCTCTGTTCTCCGATTATTTAAGATTCTATACCATTTCATATATTTGCATAACCATTCTGTTCCCAAGGTATTTCACAAGTTTGTATTCTTCTGTCATTGAGTTATCTGCAATGTCATTTCTGCTTTATACAGCTTCAGTTGGTATCCTTAATTCTTCAGTTTCCATTCCATTTTCATTGCACTGAATTTATTTTTATCTTGAGCCATTCGAGTTTAACATAACTGTTGTGTTTTTAAAATCTCTGAATTTCACCTGTTCTTTAAATACTTAATTGTCTTTCAATCATTTCTTAATTTTTTTAAAAAACTAAAAATGACTGAATTTTCATTTTGGTTCTTCTTTCTTTGTTTTCCTTTCCAAAATACTTTTGGTTGCAGATATGTTGTTGTTGTTGTTGTTAATTAATTCTTTCGTGTTAATGAACTAGATTTGCTGGCATTGAAAAATTTTCATTATAGGTTATTATAATTGGCATTTTAATAAGATTTGAAGAAAAGAAGTTCCTGGACCAGTTAATCCTTCTTCTATCTTCCAGAAGTCCAGTGTTGCATTCCTAACTTACTTTATATAATGCCTGATACATCACTGTGTGAAAATAGCTGATTAAACATCCTTTGACAATGGTATTTTTCTTCTCTTTTAGGGGCTTCACTGTGACTTTGCTTGCTTGATGTTTCAATACTTAGTAAATAAGCCTTCAGAAGAAAGGGTTCGGGAGATCATTATTAATGCTGTTGAAATTGAGCAGGTAAGCAGAGAAGCTTACATAATTAGCACATCTCACTTTCTATGATGTTTGTACCATTATTGCATTAGGTTGACTCATATGAAAATGCCATTTTGTGGGTCAAAATAGATATAAGCAATGTTATATGGTCAACCTGGCAATACCAATAGATGATGTATTGCAGTTACTACCTCAACTTACAATTTGGTTTATGTCAGTCTTTATTATATATTAAGATTTTATGTATACTAAAATTTGTTTCAAGACTGTTTTTTTTTTGTCTCATTGATCCATCAAATTTCATGCCATAACAAACTATTTTAAATATCTTAGCTTTATATTTTTAGATTTTTAGCTGCTAGAGGGCAGTGATGGTTTCTTGTTTTGTATTCTTCAACTAGCAGGGTATCTAGCTTGAAGCATGCATCAAATGTTCATACAATGAATAAATAAATGAATTAGTGAATAGTAAAATATGATTTTGGGCATGCAAAGATCTCTAACTAGAAAGACCTGGATGCTTCACTTAGAATGTATTTTTATCATTTGAAAGAACTGGTTGAAAAGTAAAATAAGTTTTTAAACTTTTTTTAATAGTGCATACTTTAACAGCCATAGTTTTCATATTGGGAAGAGAGAAAAGGCATAAAATGCATTTTGGTATCTTGAATCACTTTTACAACTAAATCCAAATGGTTAACATGTTTTTATTTTTTCTTTATTAACACTTTAGCATTATGTTTCAGTATAATTGGAGTTCAGTTTATCTACCAATCCCCAGATCCATTTCTTTTCATTTTTCTTCTTATTATTTTTATTTATTTATTTTTGGCTGTGTTGGGTCTTTGTTGCTGTGCAGGGGCTTTCTCTAGTTGTGGCAAGCGGGGGCTACTCTTGGTTGAGGTGCATGGGCTTCTCATTGCAGTGGCTTCTCTGGTTGTGGATCACAGGCTTTAGGGCATGCAGGCTTCAGTAGCTGTGACACATGGGCTCAAAAATTGTGGCTTGTGGGCCCTAGAGCACAGTCTCAGTAGTTGTGGCACATGGGCATAGTTGCTCCTCGGCATGTGGGATCTTCCTGGCCCAGGGAATGAACCTGTGTCCCCTGCATTGACAGGCGGATTCTTAAGCACAACGCCACCCTGGAAGTCCCCCCCAGATCCATTTCTGTTTCTTTCTCATTTTCTCCATTAACTGAGTTTTCTTCCTTTCCCGACTCCCTTTCATAGTTATGTTTCCCACAACAATCATCTTAGGTGAATATTTTTCTGGATATTGCAGAACAAAGTATCTCCTTTTTTTCTATTGAGAGAGCATATAAATGCTCCTACAAGTGCTACTTTAAAAAATACCAGTAATGTAATAGTTTCAATTTACTTTGGCTACATGAGAATGTGAAATAATAATGTGAGTAGTAACACCCCAGACATTTTAAAGTAGATGGGCATTGTTTGCCGTGTTGAAAGAATTTATCCTAGTGAACTTTTCTTGAACAAGATCAGTGACTTAGAAGATTAATAAAATTAGAACCCTCTTTTTATTTGGAAAATACATACTATGTATTGTTCTTTCTTTCTACTTTATTCTGTTTTTCTTTACATCTCAGGAGTTTTTAACAGAAGCCTTGCCAGTTGGCCTCATCGGAATGAACTGTGTTTTGATGAAACAGTATATTGAATTTGTAGCTGACAGATTGCTTACAGAACTTGGATTCTCAAAGGTAAGGTGTTTAAAACATATTACTACTACCTAAAATGTTAGAGTCAGGTAAGGCCTCTAAAATACGTACTATATTTCACTGAAAGCTTTTGTAACTTACTAGTCTATTTTTAAAATTGTCCATGACAGCCTTGTTTTACATGGACAAATTGATTTTGCAAAATCCTTAAATGAAACTTAAATGAAATTCCTAACAGAAATAGAACGCTGATAAATCTTGGAACTAATAAGCTCAATAAATTGCTTTGTAATATATAATTGCAGGTATCTATTTAACAGAACTATCTTTAAGTAATTGGATTTAATATGCAAATATATGTTTACCCTAAGATAAATCCCCATATGTCTATGTTATAATTTGGGGGTTAACAATTTTAAATAGGAAAGCATTATTAGGAAGACATTAAAGGTCATAATTTGACTCTTTGAACTCAGTTGTCTTTAAGTTATTTCTGCCATTTTGTTTATCAGAGATAATGTACCTGAATTTCCACGTGTGCTTTTCATATGACTTAAGAAATGGAGGCTGCAGCCAGACTACCTGGGCTTGAATCCTGATTCCACTACTTTCTAGCAATGTGAGCTTAGGCAAGTTGCTTAACCACTGTCTCAGTTTCCTCATCTGTAAAATGAAGATAATAATAACAATCCTTATTACAAATTATTGTTGATGAGTTGGTATACTCAAAGCACTTAAAATAGTGTCAGACATATAGTGAATGAACACTAAATGGTCACGTATTCATCATAAGTGGAACATTCACAGAAATTTACTATGTACTATACCATGTTAATTAGAAATTATAGGGCTTCCCTGGTGGCGCAGCGGTTAAGAATCCGCCTGCCAATGCAGGAGACATAGGTTCAATCTGTGGGCTGGGAAGATCCCACATGCTGTGCAGCAACTAAGCCTGTTCACCACAACTACTGAGCCCATGTGCCACAACTACTAAAGCCCATGCTCTGCAACAAGAGAAGCCACCGCAGTGAGAAACGTGCGCACCATAATGAAGAGTAGCCCCCTCTCACCACAGCTAGAGAAAGCCCTGTGCAACAACAAAGACCCAATGTAGCCAAAAAGAAAATAAATAAATAATAAAATCTTGAAAAAAAAATTATAAGTTTTGATTTCTAAGCATGGAAGTGGAAATTTAAATTAATGAGAAGGCTTATGAAATCCATGATGCTGGGGTAATCATTACCTTTCTTGATAATATATTTATTTTCAGGTAACTGTAAAAATACTATAATGAAAGTCAGATGGGGCAAAGTTTTTTTGCATTTATAAACTGTAAAATATCACTATTTAAATATTTTTAGTTGCAAGATCCCCTCTTTTTACTGATCATTAATGAGAGAAATAAAGATTATAAATATATTAATAAGATCTCTGAAATATATAAACTATGTATGAAAAGAAATTAGTTTTGTTCCTACGTTATGCAATATATTTGTTAAAGGAAATTTGCTCACTTAAGCCTTAAAGTGAACCCACTATCCTTTAACCTACCACCATATCCTCACACTCACACATCCACATTCTTCTGCTTATTGGAAAACTACAGACCCCTAGGTCTAGTTTTTCCTTTGGGAACTTGCTAATTATAGGTATATAAAACATGCCTCCTAAGAAGAAAATATAGACATAGTATAAAATATCATTTCTCCACAGGCCTTCAAAATTCCAAAAAGCAGAAATTATACTGACCTCCTAGGTTTTAATGCAATAAAATTAGAAAGTAACAATAAAAGATTACCAAAAAGTTCCATCTACTTAGAAATTGAAACTATATCTTTAAAATGAGATTAAAAATGAAAATATAAACTAATAGAAAATATAAACTAAATGACATTAAGATTACTGTATATCACAACTTGTAGAATGCAGCCAAATAGATCTTCAGAGGAAAATTTGTAGTCTTGAATGTGTATATTAAGAAAGCAAGGGGACTTCCTAGGTGGCGCAGTGGTAAAGAATCCACCTGCCAATGCAGAGGACACGGGGTCAAGCCCTGCCCTGGGAAGATTCCACATGCCACGGAGCAACTAAGCCTATGCGCCACAACTATTGAGCCTGTGCTCTAGAGCCTGTGAGCCACACTATTGAGCCCATGTGCCACAACTGTTGAAGCCCATGCGCCTAGGGCCTATGCTCCACAACAAAAGAAGCCACTACAATGAGGAGCCTGCACACCACAATGAAGAGTAGCCCTGGCTCGCAGCAACTAGAGAAAGCCTGCACACAGCAACGAAGACCCAACACAGCCAATAAATAAATAAATAAATAAATAAATAAATTTATTAAAAAAAAGAAAGAAAGAAAGCAAGGGATTTCCCTGGTAGCACAGTGGTAAGAATCCTCCTGCCAATGCAGGGGACATGGGTTTGAGCCCAGGGCTGGGAAGATCCCACATGCCGCTGGGCAACTAAGCCCATGCACCACAACTACTGAGCCCACGTGCTACAACTACTGAACCCACATGCTGCAACTACTGAAGCCATGTGCCTAGAGTCCATGCTCCGCAACAAGAGAAACCACCGAAATGAGAAGCCCAAGCACTGCAATGAAGAGTAGCCCCAGCTCGCCCCAACTAGAGAAAGCCTGCTCGCAGCAATGAAGACTCAACACAGCCAAAAATATAATAAATAAAATAAAGTTCTCTTAAAAAAAAATGACAATTTAAAATACATGAACTAAACTTTGAACTCAAGGAGCTACAAAAGGAATTATTCTTATAATGATAGTATTTGATATAATAAGAGATTATTTAAATTAGCAAATGGTTGTCATTTATGCAGAATTCTAAATAGGAGCTACACTAATGTGGTTTTCAACTTCTCTTTTAGTTTTCGATTATCAATAAATATATGAGTACTTCTATGTGTCAGAACCAAGCTAGTTAATTTAGGTTGGTCTTAGTTACTTTGTCCATGCCATGAAATGCTTTGGATTAGGTTTTTTGGAAGATACCCGGTTTTAAAATCCAGTGAATCTGTGATTATCGTCCAGTGCTCCTTCTACTGTATCCTGCTGTGAGTAATAACTCACATTTTCACTGCCTCTTAACAGTATTTCTGACAGGCAATTTCACGGAATTCCACAACTTAACCACACCCAGCATATGAACTTATTTTGGAAAAAAAATACATATAGCTTTACTAAGATATAAATCACAGAACATGCAGTTCATCTATTAATAAATGTACAATTCAATGGTTTTTAGCATATTTGCAGGGTTTTGCAACTATCACAACAATCTGAGAACATTTTTATCACCCCACAAAGAAACTCTATCCGATAGCAATCAGTCACTTCCCTTTCTTTCCTCAATCCCCACCATAGCCCTAGGCATTACTAATCTAATTTTTGTCTCTTTAGATCTGGCTGTTCTATAAATCCCATTTCATATAAATGGAATCATACAATATATGGTACATACCGTATACTGGTGTATGGTATATATAAAGCCAATATAGTGTTTTCAAGTTTCATTCATGTTAGCATGTATCACTACTTTATTCCTTATTATGGCCAAATAATACTCCATTGTATGATTATACCAAATTTTATTTACCCAGTTATCAGTTGATGGAGATTTGGGTTGTTTGCATTTTTGGGCTACTATGAATAATGCTGCTATGAACATTCATGTATAAGTTTTTGTGTGAACATATGTTTTCATTTATCTTGGGTATATAACTAGAAGTGAAATTGCTGGGTCATATAGTAACTCTATTTTTAATCATTAGAGGAACTACCAGACTGTTTTCCAAAGCCACCGCATCATTTTACATTAACACCAGCAGTATATGAGGGTTCCAATTTCTCCACATCCTCACTAACACTTACTATCTTTTTTTCCTTCCAGTTTTATTGAGATATGAGTGACATACAGCGCTGTATAAGTTCAAGTTGTACAGCATAATGATTTGACTTACATACATGATGGGATGATGACCACAATAAGTTGTCTTTTTTATTACAGCCATCCTAGTAGGTGTGAAATGGTATCTCATTGTGGTCTTGATTTGCATTTCCCTAATGGGTAATGATTTTGAGTGTCTTGTCCTGTGCTTATTGGCCTTCTGTGTATCTTTTTTAGAGAAACGTTTATCCATTCAGATCCTTTGCCCATTTTTAATTGGGTTATTTGAGTATATTCTTATCTGTGATATTCATAATTCCTGCTGGAATATTCCTAATTTAAAAAAATCCTCTTTTATTGTTCTTCATGGATCATTGAAACGTCTCAGTTTCCATCAAACTGTGTCTCCAAGCCTGCCTCTTGAATTCAGAAGCAGTAAAAAAGCTTCTTGTCAACTTATGTGCCACTTTTTGTTTGGGGTTACTGTGGACAGCATTTATTCTGTCTTCACCAATCATGGTCCCTTAACATCAATTTGGTGATTATATGTTCTCTTATGAACTAAGAAACATATTTAGGTCCATAGTACATTGTTGGTAATTTAATATTTTGTAGTATCATATAGATGTGACTGTCCAGCAGTAATAACTGTGAAAAGTACCTATAGTATCTATGGTGTTTTAGATTTCTCAAGCTGTGAAAACATTTTAGTCATTTTAGTTTGGCATTAAATTTTTCATTTCCTGAAATAGTCTTTTTTTTCCTTTCTACTTAGAATACCAGAGATGCTCATATAGTTTCTATAAGAGGTTAGTAGGTGATCTTAGTCATCTTCAGATGTATCCGTCTTGAGTGCCTCCTGGACCCTAGGGAATAGTGTGATCTTTAGGTGACTTTGGAGGTATTAGGAGACGCGGGTTATCTGTTGCTCTTCTCGTGGGATATAATTTGGCTTCTTCAGAATGTCTAACAATATTTCTTTTCTTTTCAGGTTTTTCAAGCAGAAAATCCCTTTGATTTTATGGAAAACATTTCTTTAGAGGGGAAAACAAATTTCTTTGAGAAACGAGTTTCAGAGTATCAGCGTTTTGCAGTTATGGCGGAAACTACAGATAATGTCTTCACCTTAGATGCAGATTTTTAAAAGCCTCCCCATACATATCTAAACTTATCACTGGTAAAAAGCAGTCTATTTTTCTCTGCTTAAAAAAAAAAACCAAACACACCTAAAATATCTCCTTTGGGGCAAGGAGTTTGCTCCAAAGGAAATCCAAAACCAAATATCAATCAAGTTGGCTTTATAGAAATATGCTTTAATTTTCCTGTTTAACAGGCAGAGTATGACCTCTGAATGCTTCTGTTTGATCACTAAAATATAAGATGGCATCATGCAGCTGTTAAGAGCATGGGGTGAGGGGTCAGATATGAGTTTGAGATTCTGTCCTACTTTGTGTGACCCTTGGTAAGTCAGTTAAATCTCTCTAAACCTCAGTGTACTTGTCTTTAAAATGAATGGAATAGTAGGTCCTAAATTCATAGAACGTATATGAGGATTAAAATGCAGAATAAGTTCTTAGCCAGTACTGCTGTTGCAGCCTCCTCCTTCTCCTCCCATCTCCCCTCCTGTTATTATTATTGTTATTAATAGTGTTAATTGCAGTGACGTTGTGATAAAATTCTCCCATCTCCTCAAAGTAATTATGATTCTGGGTCCTCAGATCTAGAATGAGATCTTTGTATTTTTAATGTTTTAGGAAGAACATAAAGATTTCCTTAAAAAGACTATAATTCTCACTAACATGAGAATAACTTCTTTGAATTTCTCAGTGTGTCGTTAAGGAAATTTCATTCTTAGTTACTTTGGGCAGGGTATACTTATGGAGTGGAATCCAGGAGGTTATGATTCTGGACAAAATGATTCTGCTCCTTTGGAAATTAAAAGGGTGATTTTAGCCAGATGTAGCCCTGGAATGTTTAAAAGCAGGATGAATTAATTAGAATAGCATTTCCCAGAATAAGAGCTGTTAGCCTCTCCATATATTTTGTGGGGGGAAGAAAAAGATTCTGTGGTCAAAAGAGTATGGGAGATGCTGTACACTCCATTCCTCTTTAGAATGTATAGTCAGTACATCAAAGACTGAGAAATTCTACGGTGCATAAACTTAATCCCCCCTGCATATTCCAGACCTACTTAACAAAGATCTGTTTTTCACCTGTTAACATCTCACCTAACTAATGTTCCTCAGAACATAGTTTGGAAAAAGCTGGCCTAGAACCATTTTACACATGGAGGAAGGGCTTGTGGACCAAGCAAGGGAGAATCTGGTAGGAATTATTGAAACATTTCAACTTTGTGCCAAGCTGAGTAATGAACCTGTGATTGACCTCAGCTATATTTCTTATACTACTACAACTCTTTTATGCTGTTACGAGATTTAATTCTTTTATGGAATTATGCATGCTGCATGGTAGCAGACGGTGAGGGAGACTGAGGAAAGGCCAGTGTCCAAGTTCTCTGAGAAGTCTGCTCCTTCTCTTGTAGGGAAATGTCAAGAGGTAGCCTGAGCCCAAGCAAGCAGTAGGGTTCCCCACTCACAGCAAATCGTTTTATGCAATTCTGGTTAATAAGGTTTAGAGATTTTCTCTTTGCATACATTTTTGCTCCATTCATTCTACATCTATCTAATGGGTTAAAACTGGGAGTTTTCAAGTGGATGCAAAAGGAACAGGCCATAACTTTATCTGTTAGAGAGAATATCAGAAACTTGAGCTGTTTAGGCCTGTGATGATACCGTTTATTTGTTCAAGGCTTCAAAGTTTGCCGAGTGTTTTTACATCAGCTCATTTGATCTCACAACAGCCTTATGAGCTTGACAGAGCAAGTAGTGTTGAAATTTTATAGATGGAGAGAGTGAGGCTCAACGAAGTTCAATGGCTGGGCCAAGGTCTGCTCATAGTCACTGTCCCTATAATATATATTTTTTTCTTAGAGGTTACCATATTTCTGATATTTAGTCCTTTGCCATCCATCTTGACTCGGTTTTGCCCATTTTCCCATTAAAGTATCACATATTTTAATTAAGGTATCATATACCTTAACTAAAGTATCATAGTATCATCAACATTTTAACTATATTCAGGCAGTATGTTCAAAGATATTCATCCACTGCCATGCAAAAACTTATATTTAAAACTGATACAATATTGGTAGTGACATCAGAATGAAAGAAAAAAAGGTTTATGTTACATATTCCCTTTGTTTTGAATCCAGATCTTTCTCATAGGTACAGGTGCCTTAATATGAAGCTTATTTATCATGGCAATAAGTCTAACTGTATTGAGATGAAGTTTTAATACTGAACTACTGGATTTTTAATACACTGGTTTATTATATTCTGTGTTCTATCTTCTATCCTCTTTTCCTGGCTTCCAGGTTTCATATTTATTTATTATGTCTAGTGTTCTTAGTTCTTAGGGAATCAAGAAGTTGTGGAATCTCTTTTTAATATCTCAGAAGCAAAGAAAAAAATTGAGTATGCTTATAACTTTTTTATTTTAACAGTGCATGTATTTAAATCATTGCTACTGTAGTTAAAGTTAATTATTTAAGAATGTAAAAACTAGTTGTTCCATCACAAATTGCATTTATTAGAAATATTTCATTGTAGCACGTAGAACCATGGCTTGGAAGGACTCAGGAAGACCATTTGATCCAGTGCTTTCAGACAGGACTGTGTTGCTGTTCAGTTACATACAATAATAAACAATTATTTTTACAATATAAGCTTACCTCACTATGTCTTTATATGTGACATTTTTCCAGTTCTTTCATTTTGGAACATTCAGAATCTTCAGCTTCTTTTGCCATTTTGGTTTTCATTTATTCATGGAAAATGTGACTATTGAGAAAACACAGCAGCTTATATATTTAAAAAATAAATTCTTTAATATTCAGAAGTTTGCATTTTACATTTAAATATGCTAATATCATGTCATAGAATTCCCAAATTGCATTTGTGCAGATTAAGTGAAGGGCTGAATGTCACTAACTGATTTTTGTTGATAAAGAAAGCTGCTGATGGGCTACAGGCATGTCAGCTTAGTCCTATAATCAGCTATTATGTTTTTGAACTAAGTTGAGTGCATTGGTAGCCAACTCAGGACTCTTCCTGAGCAGAATCTGCAATGAGTAGCACAGAAGTGAAATCTGTATATCTTTGTTTTCCCTACTCTTTAAATGGTCTGTTCCTTTTTAGACAGCTACAGGTTTGAAAGAAAATCTGATATTCCTAAGGCATTAGAATGAAAGAATTTAAGCCTTCAATTTGGGGCTTAATTCTATTAAAGGAAATATAGATGAAAATGAAAGGCTGAAGAATTTTTTTTTTTGTACAGGTAAAACTATAACAATTCAGTCTTTTTCTAAGTTTACAAGAATCTTAACTTATGCATTTGATTCTGTTTTACAACTGTTTTGATTTTTCCAAATGTCTGGTCATTTAGCAAAACTAGTATTTACTGTGTGCATAGAAAGCTTTATTAAGTGTGGTGTATGTACTTAAGTATTTTTAATATATTTTACATTGTGGTCAATCCAGCCAACCCCGCATATATAGAATGTTTTTTTTGTTTGTTTTTTTCCGAAGAAATGAGTTGTTTTGTTATTTTTTTGGTTAAGTATGTTGAAATAAACTGTATCATAACTACGTCATTTTGTGTATGTCCTTTTTGAGTAAGAATGTTTATAAGTGCAAGGGCTCTTCTGGTAAAAGAATGTATATATTTTCTATTTGTGTATACAGATAAATTCATATTGGTATTGTAACTATTCCTCCTACTACTCTTCTTTGACCTAAGTGGGACCCCCCCCCCCCCCCCCCGCCCCCTGCCAGCTCTCTCATCTGCTTTCTCCCAATCCATGAACCTTTCTTCCTGTCTCTTTGTATCCAGCTGGGATTCCACAATCTATCATATTACTAGTAGTAACATTCTTTAGCAATACCCTGAACTCTGTTCTTCATCTGCATTTCTACCTTACATGGAAAATTCAAAGAAATTCCTCCATCGTGTTATGAAACAACAATCCAGTTTTTCCATGTTTTGCACCCCCCAGCCAAATCCTGCTAGAGAAAAAGTCATGTAGGACAAATTAGGTCTACTATACATTCATGATTACCTACTGTCTTAGTCCATTTGGGCTGCTGTAAAAAAAAAAACAAAAAACTGCTGTAAAGTGTGTGGCTTAAATAAGACATTTATTTCTCACAGTTCTCAAGGCTAGGAAGTCTGAGGTCAAGGTGCTGACCGATTCAGTGTCTGGTGAACCTTGCTTCCTGGTTTATAGACAGCTGTCTACTGGTTTTGTCCTCACATGGAGGGAGGTGTATAGGAGCTCACTGAGGGCTCTTTTACAAGGGCACTAATCCCATTCATGAGGGCTCTGGGCTGATGTCCCAATCACCTCCCAAAGGCCCCACCCCCAAATACCATCATATTTGGGGTTAGGTTTCAATATGAATTTTGGTGGGACACATTCAGTTTATAGCACCTACATCAACGTTATCTGACAATCATACTACCATTTCCCGGTAAACTTGTTCTCCATTCTCCTCAATTGCTTTTTCACTCTCTTTCCTCTCTCTGCTTCTACCCTCACTGCCCAAAGAGGAACCTTTATCATCTCTTTTTTCTTTTTGGACTATGGGCACACAGGAGAGATTCTCAGAGTCAGCAGAAAAGTTTGACAATGTATGAGTTCTAAATCTAGAACCTAAGAAGTTGGTAGTAGAATCCAGGATACAAATTTCTATGCATGATTTCTGTTCTGTGCAGTCATTACAATCAGAGAGTGATTAAGGAGAGTATCTGTTTTGCCCTCCCTTCCAGGAATAACAGCCACTTAACTCTGGGAGCTGTTGCTCCCACTCCCACCATGTGGTTCTCTCGGGGCTGCCAATGCTACTTCATCTGCACAATGTATACTTCATCTGTCTGGGCACAAGGGTTAGGCACATGATCCAGGCAGGGTCAGGTCTTTACCTAAGGTTTTTCTAACTGAAACTAAAGGGAAAAGATCACTTTTATTCTAATGACAAAGCTAGAGAAAGGGTCCTACCTGTAACTTCCCCTGAGGTCCAACCTTATCCCAATTCTTTGCAACCTTTCATTGTCGAGGTAAGAAATGCCAGCTTTTTGCCTAAGATAGTTCAAGTTAAGTTTCTTGATTTGCAACCAAAGGGACCCTAAAGCAGAAGCTGGTTTCTAGAAACAAAACAAAAACAAAGTGATTGGAAAAAACCAGGGTGTTCATGTATGTGTCCAGGAGCTGAGAGCCTGGAGTTTCCACCTTGGGTAGACCCTGAGAGCCAGGTGTTTGCGTCTTCAGTGAAGGTGAAGTACTCTCTGGATGACAAGGTGAAGGGTAAGAGAGGAAGATAGAGCTGAGTCATGAGTCTCAGAAGAGCAGGGTTGTTACAAAAGAATGTGATGTCTGTGGTCTGCACGGTCATTTTGCAATGAAAAAACAGCAGTCTTTGTTTTTAGGTGACTTGTGCATCTGGGCTTTCTGCACCGTACGCCACCTCTCACAACCATATCTGCTCTCTGTTCATTTCTCCAGGTTGGCATGTTTACATATCATAGGAAAAAAGACCATCTTCAATGTGTCTGAGCAATGGTCAAAGAGAACGTTTTTGATATTGCCTCACCAGTAACGATAGTGTCCAAGTTCTAAGAGGAAAAATGTGTCCTTCGCTGTATCTTGAACATTTGATTCTCAATAAAATAATATTTGTACATACCTTAGCATTTATAAGGTGGTTTTTGCAATCATATTATTCCAATCATTTCATTGGTTCCCTAATTTTATGAGGAACTACTGTGTCATAGTACTAGTTTGTAAGGGGGCTGAGGCTGAGACAAGTTAAGTTACTTGCCCAAGGTCACACAACTAGTAAAACTTGGAGGCAGGACTCCAACCCAGCTGTCATGGCTTTAAATCCCATCATTTTTTTCACCGAGTGCACCAATTTTCTATTCCTACTACTGCTGGAAGCTTTTGGCTTCCTGCGGGTGGTACCTGCTCCAGAAGATCCTGGAAATGTTTTGCCTGAGGTCGAATTTCCTGACTTCCTCATGGTGGCGCCCTTGAGCCACTGGTTTCTCAGCTCAGAGGCTGCTCCTTTACTGCGGAGCTGAGGAGTTATATTATGAAGAAGGACGATTCTGTTTCCAGTCCAGCTTGGGCTGCTTGGCTAGAGCGAGGCCTCTGGAAACACAGAAGAAATTCACACTCAGCATTGGCCCTTTACTTTTTTTTTTTAGAACTCTATTTATTATTATTATTATTATTATTATTATTATTATTATTTTTGGCTGCATTGGGTCTGTTGCTGGGCGCAGGCTTTCTCTAGTTGTGGCAAGCGGGGACTACTCTTTGTTGCGGGGACTACTCTTTGTTGCGGGGACTACTCTTTGTTGCGGTGCTAGGGCTTCTCATTGCAGAGACTTCTCTTGTTGCTGAACACAGGCTCTAGGTGCGTGGGCCTCAGTAGTTGCAGCACACAGGCTCAGCAGTTGTGGCTCACGGGCTCAGCTGTTTTGCGGCATGTGGGATCTTCTCCGATCAGGGATCGAACCCGTGTCCCCTGCATTGGCAGGTGGATTCTTAACCACTGGGCCACCAGGGAAGTCCCAACACTGGCCATTTAGAAAGGGAAAACCCTGAGCAGGAGTCCAGAGGGAATTTTGCCACTGGCTGGCTGTATAGAGATGAAATTCTAGGTGATAGTGTCACAAGGGAAGCCCTGCACTTTAGTACCAACTGGAAGAGGAAAAGCCTCTCTCCATAAAAGGATGCCAAGCAGTTATGAAACAACTGACAAACCACACACCCTTGTGAGGCATCAGGAGCCCCAGACTAGTCACAGAGTCACCTTTGCTTCTCCATCAGTTGGAGGGAGGGGGTGGTAGAGGGGAGAGGTGGTAACGGAGAGGGGAGGGGGTGGTGGGAAGGGGAGGGTCGGAAATGGCAGAAAGGTGGCACTCACTCTCTAGCCCATGCTGGGAAGATCTGGGGATGGCGGGAATGTACTGGTTCTTGTCTGTTGTACCTGAAGAGGTCCCGTGAGTTCCTTTGGCCCCGGATACCTGAAGCTCCCCTCCACCTTGGTCTGAGGAGAATGATCTCTATGTTCAGGGGCAGGATGGGGGTATTTTCACTATTCAGGTATGGGAAGCAGGTTTCCTGGGAGCTAGGGGCCATTAAGTCGTGCTTCATCCTATGAAGCCAAAACCTATCTTTTTTTTTTCCCCTTAACAATTCTTTTATTTTTGAGGCTTTAGGTCTATTACTTGGAAGTGAATCTGTGTCCAATACTGTATTATTATTCCCTGTGAAGAATAGGGTCCCACTGGCAACACTTTATACCTGCTGCACAGCTACAGGCTTGTTAAAACACAGAGTGCTGGACCTCACAGTGTCTGATTTGCTGGTGTGGATGAGCTCAAGAATTTGCATTTGGAAATTCCACCGCTGGGTATTTATCTGCTGGTCTTGGAGAGTCTCCCAGAGAGACAGGAGGCAAGTGCAGCTCACCCTGGGAACACAGACACTGGTGGCAGTCACCCCTGGGAGCCCATCACTGACGGGCATCATTGTGGAATCCTCCCTCTGGCTAAATCTGTCTTGCCCCAGTTAACTCACTAGCAAGCCACAGAAAGTACGTCCAAATGTGGGACACTGCCATTGTGAGGTGTGGCTTTAGAGCCAAACTGCTTGATTCAAATCCTGGCGCTACCACTTACTGGCTGGACTTTGGCGAGTCATCGTCTGTAAAAGTGGAAAGAAAGACAGAGTGGACTTTTTATGTTGTTGTATAAACATGCAGAACACTTAAAGAGCACCCGGCACATGGTAAGCACTCAATAATTGACACTATTTCTCAAAACTTCTGTCTAGCACTAAAATCCTAACTCTATGCCTGGAACATTCCCATTAGCTTAGGGAGACCTTAAAATCAACAGTTCCTGTAAGGCTGAGCTGTGGGCCCCTCGCTTTGTCACCTTGAACAACTTCATCATTGTAGAGGTTTCATTTCTATCTTATAGACTGTTCAATTTGTAAGTATAAATTTCTAAATGGTCTTGGTATCTAGCATTTTAGTTGGCTGGGAAATATACTTGTGTGTTTCCTTTGTCCATAAGATAGCTTTACCCTTACCTACAACATTTGGAGCAAGTGAAATTCAGTTCACCTCAATTATCTACACGGGTTTAACATCCCTTGTTGCTGTTTTTATGAACATTCCCTTTTGAGGCTAATGAACAAATTATAAGCCTTCATAATGAATAATTCCCATTTTGTTCTATAAGTAGCAAAATCAGGTAGCTTTAGTGCCACAGTATATCATGCTCTAAGAAGAAACCTCAGTCCCAGTAGATATTACCCTGCTGTTCCTCATCTGGATTGAGAGCTTGAGGGTCCAGATTTGCTGTTCCTCTGCCTTTAAAGCCACTCATTGCACCAGGTGGGATTCAGACTGGCTTTCATTCGCAGTAGGGACCTCAGTTGAGCCTAGGTCACACCACTGGGATTCAGGCAGTGGTATTTTGAGAGAACTGGTGTGGTGGCTCAACTGAAGTTTCTTTGCATGGGGTCTCCTGGGAGAGAATCAGCCCTGTGGCAAGGGGGAGACAGATCTGTTGGGTTTGACCCAAGTGCTGGGATGGGGCAGAGATTCTGCCTGTAGCACGGAGGCCATTACGCAAACCCTCCCAGGTAGGATGAGGGTGAAGTTAGAGTTTGAAAGAGCAGTTTCACAGAACCTTGCCCATGTTGGAATACAAACCACACCAAGGATAATACAAAGAGGAGAGGTCCATTCCCCTTTCCAGGCCAACTTGTAATTGACTTTGGTGCCAGGCAGAGCAGTAAAAGTGGGGGTGCTTAGTTGTTCCACCTTCTTACTGTTCACACACACACACACACACACACACACACACACACACACACACACACAATATCCATATACAACTTTATATGTATCCGTGATTTTCCCCTGGGACAAATTGGGTCAAAAGAATGCAGAATTCTAAAGCTGTCCTACTTTAAAAGAAAACTAAAAACTATTTATAGAAGTAAAATATGCATGCATAGACAGGTCTGTCTGGTTTTTTTCTTTAAAATAATAGAGATGTTTATATATAAAACTTTCTTTTTACTAAAACTGTAGATATATTCTAAAACCGTTTCTTTGCTTTAGAAGAGGAATTTTTGGTTTTTTTTTGTTTTGGCCACACTTCTATTTATTCCTATGGCAGATGCTCTTAGCTGTCTACTCCAAAGCCATCCCCAACCCTTGCCTATTTCCAATGACAGAAGTTGGGAAAGCCACGTACTTGCTTTCCCAGATTCTGTTGTAGCTAGGTGTTGCTAAGTGGCCCAGTTTGGCTAATAAAACATGAAGGAGGACTTCCCTGATGGTGCAGTAGTTAGGAATTCGCCTACCAATGCAGGGCACACAGGTTCAATCCCTGGTCTGGGAAGATCGCACATGCCACAGAGCAACTAAGCCCGTGCACAACAACCACTGAAGCCCGTGTGCCTAGTGCCCATGCTCCACAAGAAGACAAGTTGCCACAGTGAGAAGCCTACCCACTGCAATGAAGAATAGCTCCTGCTCACAGCAACAAGGGAAAGCCCAAGTGCAGCAAAGAAGACCCAGTGCTGCCAATAAATAACTGAATATATACATAAATAAAAATTTTAAAAAATTGAAGGAACTCTGCTGGGGTCTTATGTAGAAATGTTTTCCTCTCTGCTGAGAGTGAGTCTTATGAAAAGAAAATCTCTGCCAAAAATACTCCTTTGTGCCCTGCCTTCAAAGTATTATGTGAGGATATAATCCTTGGAACAGTGGCAGCCATTTTGTGACCATGAGGCAACAAGCATGAGGAAGAATAAAAAGGGCAAGATATTGATGATGGAAGAGGTATAAGGCAAAAGATGTCTGGGTTTTGAATATACTGTTATATGGCTAGACCAGCCTTAGAAACTCCTACTTCCCACTTTCTGTTCCGTGAGACAGTAAGTACCAAGATTACCTGGGCTATTCTTACTCATGGCTTCTATTACTTACAACAAATGCATCTTAACTGAAACGAGCTCCCCCCCCCTTTTTTTTTTGGCACACGGGCTTAGTTGCTCCGTGGCATGTGGGATCTTCCTGGAGCTAGGATCGAACCCGTGACCTCTGCATTGGCAGGCGGATTCTTAACCACTGCACCACCTAGGAAGCCCCGAGCTCCCCCTTTTTAAACAATTCAAAATGAAATAATTATCCCTCTCCTCTCATCCTGCATCCCTCATCCATAGGGTGGTTTCAATACTCCTGCTCTGATGACATTCTTTACAAAACATTAAAAGATGTTAAGACACCCAGGTCCATTTCTCAGCAATTCTGGCATCCTTCACAAATGTTCATTCCCACCCTTCCCTGGTTCAACTTGGCTTTTTCACAAAGTCGCCCCGAGCAGTCAGCTGCCTTCCTTGTGGCTTCACCCTGCCGTCCACCCAACTCCCCATTCCCCAAGGCAACAAGGCCAGAGAAGGTGTCCAAAGCACTCTTGAGTCCTGCTAATGGTCTGCCCTTCCTGCTTCTCATTTCAGGACTGAACCCCAGCACCCTTCCTTCCTGAGAAGGGTTCACGGTGGATGGGATCTCTGTGCTACTGCCTTTTAACTGAGACTATGTTAGAAATGCTTAATGTTCAAACCAGAACCTTTGTTCTGAAAATAGTACGTGAGGCGCTCATGCCTAGAATACAAAGAACTCAGGGATTCTTTCAGGTTCAAAGACAGCTGGAATTGTTTTCCCTTCTGCAGGTATGTTTGGACTGAGCGAATGTTTGATTGCATTACCCCTGAATGACTGGTTTCCTGTTGTGATTTAACTAATATTCAAGTTTCCTGCGACAGGAATAAATTATAGGGCTTATTCTACCCTGCAGCCCACACCTTTCACAAGTAGCCTATGGGAGACTGTGGAAGTGTGTGCTCGTGCCAAGTGGGAAGGGGCAAGGAGGTAAGGAATGGCCCCCTTCCTGGCTTTGGGCTCGATACCTGAGGAGAGAGTGGAAGAAGGGGAAGAGGCTCTGGTGGAGATATTGCAGGTGCACTTGGCAGAGATCAAGTTTCCCAGGATGTATTGCAGTGGAAACATTATTGGGTTGGGAGTCACAGAGAGCAGTAAAGTGGAAAGATGAAGTACTTTGGTCAGGTAGATGAGAAAAATCTCAGCTCTACCAGTTGTTAGCCATGTGACCTTGGATGAGTGGCTTAAACCCCTCTGAACCTTGGTTTTCCTACCTGTAAAATGGAGGTATCTTTTGATTTGAGACTTAAAAGAATATGAGGTGAGCAGTTCACTGCAGTAAAATAAGGAACCTGGATCTGATGTGGGTATAGAAAGGGAAGAGCGCTGGATGAGCAGGGAGAGGAGTCAAGTCTCAGTTTGTGCCTGAGCTTGTCCTGGTGGGTTTTAATTGTTAAATAGATTAAAGTGGTAGCTGACTCTCCTATGGTCAGGCCAGGCCTTCTTTAAAGCTGTTTTACTCTCAGGATAACCTTGTGCCACTTGCAGGTTTATTTTATAGAGAAGGAGACTAAGGTCAGAAAAGTCAAGAACTTGCCCAAGGTTCCACAGCTGGAACTAGACCTAGGCAATCGGTCTTAACTTTAAATATTCCTTGATAACTTGGCTTTTAAAACTTTCAGCCTCAGGCCCTCCAAGGGTAAAATGAATATATTTCAGGCAATTCCCACCTTTGGTGCCCTTTCACCTCCCCTTACCCTTTGAACTTCCTCGGCTATGAATTTTCCTACAGCTAACCTCATACTCAATAGAAATCGTCCCCCACAAACTCAGGAACAAGACAAGGATGCCCACTCTCACCACGGCTATTCACCCTAGTGCTGGAAGTTCTGGCCAGGGTAATGAGGCAAGAAAAAGAAATAAAATGCATCCAGATTGGAAAAGAAGAGGCAAAACTTTCTCTTTTGCAGTCAACAATTTTATGTACAGATATGAATTTTTAAACTTGTTCAGAATAAAGTATGAAAGAGCGATGACCTCTGAGTATTTTCTCTCAGAAATATACTCTCAAATCAGTGCAGTAAATTCTGCAAGTGAAACTTATTGCATCAATCAGCTGGTACAAACTTTTTTATTCTTAACTTTTCCATGGCCATTGAAATCACAGTATCCACGGAGTAACCTGCCCTGCCCACATTGCCGCATGTTGCTTCTTCCCAGGCCCCTTTCTCTTCTTTCTCCGGTTTCCTCCCATCCCCCTCTTTTCACCTATTTGAGGGAGGGAGGGGCTCCATCAGTGGTGCTGACAGTGTGGTAGCTGGACAAGCAGCATTTGTATCACCTGGGAACATGTGAGAACACAAATTCTCTGGCCCTGCCCGGGCTCACTGAGTCAGAAAACCTGGGTTGGGGCCCATAGGTCTGTGATTTAACAAGCCCTCCAGGTGTTTTGATGCATGTCTAAGTTTGAGAACCACTGGACTATGGAAGAGAGTTAAAGCAGTAATTTATGTCAGAGAATGTTCGAATATTAGCTACATAACGGCAGGAAACACGTCAGCAGCAATTCAGCCAGACATGTTGCACGTAGAATGCCAGCCCCAGCTTCGCTTGGCATCTTGGCAAGGGCTGCCCGCTGGGCTATTGCCTGACCCCTGCCCCGGCCCCCTGGTGCTCCTGGGACTCCACCTGGCCCACTCTTCAGCCCTCCCCTTCTTCTTCCTGGCCCACTCTTCAGCCCTCCCCTTCTTCTTCCTGGCCCACCCTTCAGCCCTCCCCTTCTTCTTCCTGGCCCTTCAGGCACTCTGGCTCCCCCCTGGTATCTGAGGTGATGCCAGCCCCCTCAGTTTGGCAACACTGCTTTCTGGACAGCCTCCTCCTGCCTATCACCCCAGATTTTGGTTCTGGGTCTCTGAACTCTTGGAGGCTCAGCATCTTGAACTAGTTCTCTCTTACAGGCTCATGGAAACAACTGCACAGACATTCCCATCACTGGAGAGGCTTCCTGTGTGTCTTCCCTGTCATTGGGCAACTCATATGTTCTTCATCCAACCCTCAGAGCAAAGCAATGGCACCCGGCTTATCTGCCTACTTCGTTTGTTCAAGGATCCTTTCACTACTGATCTCATTCTAATCAAAGAGCAACTCTAGGGAGAGTCACGGAGGCCTTCAGATGAGAAGTTGCTGTTTATTTATTTTTATTTTTTTTTAAGAACTTTTATTGAGATACAGTTAACAGACAATAAACAGCATATATTTAAAGTGTACAATTTGGTATCCCAATCTCCCAATTCATCCCCCCCGCAACCCTCCTCGCTTTCCCCACTTGGTGTCCATGTGTTTGTTCTCTACATCTGTGTCTCTTTCTGCCTTGCATTTCCTCTTTCATAGTTGTTAGCATTTGCCTTATGTATGGAGGTGCTCCTATACTGGGTGCATATATATTTATAATTGTTATTTCCTCTTCTTGGATGGATCCCTTGATCTTTATGTAATGTCCTTTCCTGTCTCTTGTAACATTTTTTATTTTAAAGTCTATTTGATCTGATATGAGTATTGCTACTCCAGCTTTCTTTTGATTTTCATTTGCATGGAATATCTTTTTCCATCCCCTCACTTTCCGTCTGTATGTGTCCCTAGGTCTGAAGTGGGTCTCTCGTAAACAGCATATATATGGGTCTTGTTTTTGTATCCATTCAGCCAGTCTGTGTCTTTTGGTTGGGGCATTTAGTCCATTTACATTCAAGGTAATTATTGATATGTATGCTCCTATTACCATTTTCTTAATTGTTTTGTTGTTGTTTTTGTAGGTCCTTCTCTTCTCTTATGTTTCCCACTTAGAGAAGTTCCTTTAGCATTTGCTGTAGGGCTGGTTTGGTGGTGCTGAATTCTCTTAGCTGTTGCTTGTCTGGAAAGCTTTTAATTTCTCCATTGAATCTGAATGAGATCCTTGCTGGGTCGAGTATTCTTGGTTGTAGGTTCTTCCCTTTCATCACTTGAAATATATCATGCCAGTCCCTTCTGGCTTGCAGAGTTTCTGCTGAGAAATCAGCCGTTACCCTTATGGGAGTTCTCTTGTATGTTATTTGTTGTTTTTCCCTTGTTGCTTTTAATAACATTTCTCTGTCTTTAATTTTTGTCAGTTTGGCTGGTATATGTCTTGGCATGTTTCTCCTTGGGTTTATCCTGCCTGGGACTCTCTGTGCTTCCTGGACTTGGGTAGCTATTTCCTTTCCCATGTTAAGGAAGTTTTCAACTATCATCTCTTCCAATATTTTCTCAGGTCCTTTCTCTCTCTTGTCTCCTTCTGGGACCCCTATAATGCAAATGTTGGTGCATTTAACATTGTCCCAGAGGTCTCTTAGGCTGTCTTCAGTTCTTTTCATTCTTTTTTCTTTATTCTTTTCCACATCAGTGATGATCACCATTCTGTCTTCCAGGTCACTTATTCACCTTTCTGCCTCCGTTAATCTGCTATTGGTTCCTTCTAGTGTATTTTTCATTTCAGTTATTGTGTTGCATATCTCTGTTTGTTTGCTCTTTAATTCTTCTAGGTCTTTGGTAAACTTTTCAATCTTTGCATCCAGTCTTTTTTCAAAGCCCTGGATCATCTTCACTATCATTATTCTGAATTCTTTTTCTGGAAGGGTGCCTATCTCCTCTTCAGTTAGTTGTTTTTGTGGGATTTTATCCTGTCCCTTCATCTGGTACAAAGTCCTCTGCTTTTTCATTTTCTCTATCTTTCTGTGGCTGTGATTTTCAGTTCTGCAAGATGAAATACTGCTGATACTGCTTGATACTGCTGTCTGCTCTCTTGTGGAGGAAGCTATCTAGGAGGCTGGAGAGTGCTTCCCGATGGGAGGGACTGATGGTGGGTAGGGCTGGGTGGGCGGAGCTCAGTAAAGCTTTAATCTGCTTGTCTGCTAATGGGTGGGGCTGTGTTCACACCTTGTTGGTTGTTTGGCCTGAGGCTACCTAGCGCTGGACCCCACAGGCTCTTTGGTGGGACTAATGGTGGACTCTGGGAGGGCTCACACCAATAAGCACTTCCCCAAACCCCTGCTGCCAGTGCCCCTGCCTCCTGGGTGAGCCACAGCTGCCCCCCACCTCTGCAGGCAACCCTCCAACACCAGCAGGTAGGTCTGGTTCAGTCTCCTATGGGGTCACTGCTCCTTCCCCCTGGGTCCTGGTGAGCACATTTTTTTGTGTGCCCTCCAAGAGTGGAGTCTCTGCTTCCACCAGTCCTATGGAGGTCTTGCAATCAAATCCTGCTGGCTTTCAGGGTCTGATTCTCTGGGGTTTCCTCCTCCCATTGCTGGACTCCCAGGTTGGGAAGCCTGATGTGGGGCTCAGAACCCTCACTTTAGTGGGTGGACTTCTGCAGTATAACTGTTCTCCAGCTTGTGAGTCACCCACCCAGCATTTATGGGATTTGATTGTAACGCGATTGCGCCCCTCCTACCATCTCATTTCGGCTTCTCCTTTGTCTCTGGATGTGGGGTGTCTTTTTTGGTGAGCTCCAGTGTCTTTCTGTCGATGATTGTTTAGCAGTTAGTTGTAATTCTGGTGCTCTTACAAGAGGGAGTGAGCGCACATCCTCTTACTCCACCATCTTAATCCTATCTCTCGAGAAGTTGCTGTTTAAAGGGCCAGTTCTTCACTTGGCAGCCAGGTAGAACTTCTGTAACCTTTGACACTCACAGCAGTAAGATTTTCTTCAAAGGTTATTCCTTCTACCAGAGGAAACTTGTGTGAGGAGAGGGACCTGGAGGGTGAACCTTGGCAGTCATGGTATGCAGGTTTATTTTCAGTGTGGACGTTAAAATGTCCCCAACTTTTGGTGATAGGTGCAAGCCTCGTGGTGTATCACGGTAAGCCAGTGTTTGTCAAAGCTTGGGCCTTAGTTCACCGGCTTGGGAAGTGCCGGAAGGACTTGCTAGAAGATTCTTGGGCCCCACCTCAGATCTGCTCATCTAGACTTTCCAAGGGTGGACCCAGAATTCCCATGCTTAGAGAGAATCTGGAAGTAATTCGTTATGCACCCCCGGATTTGAATAGGTGTTAGATTTATTTCCGGGCAGGATTTGCCCCAGAAGGATGCATGTAATATGAGTCATGTAACCAGGCTCTCCCGTTATTGTAAATGCCCCACTTTGTACATGCTTCTTCTTGGCTGTCAGGAAATCACGGCTGAGTCAGTTTGTGGGCACAAGTGAAGCCTCACTAAAGTCAGTCTTCCAAATTTCCTGTTCTTGCCCTCACCTGTTCCTGTGAAATCCCCAGCCCCAGCTATTTTGAGAAGTTGGCAAAGGCTGCCTCTCGTGGCTCATGATCCAGGCACAGCCACCTCAGGGGTCTGCTACCATTTCCTCTCTGTCCCTGGCTCCCCCCGGCACTGTCCTCCACTTGACAAGAGACTCCCGTGGGGCCCAGTGTGAGAACACTGGTGTCTGCGTCACGGTGTCATCTCCTGGCTCTGGACTTAATGCAGAAGTGCAGAGAAGAGCTCCATCTCCAACTTTGCACCTTATTCATCACCAAGGTCCCAAAACAGTACTCTGTACACACAGTGTCTTACAAATTCCCTCATGAAAACAGTTCCTCTAGCATCTGCCTCAGATTTCTTCAGCAGGGTTTAAAAATAGTCCTGGGGATTGGGTAGCTATACACATTCTCTCTCTCTCTCTCTCTCTCTCTCACACACACACACACACACTCATACACACACACACACACACACCCCACACACACAAATGCCCCTTAGGTCTACCAATGCATGCAAATAAACACCTTAGCCTGTGAATTCTTCAAGGATCCAGACTCCAGATTCCAGTCTGGACTAAACCAGGACATCCTGATATTTAAGTACATGCTGGACACTAAGTTTATTAGTGCCTTTCAGGGCAGGAACACAAAGACTTTGACTTTAGATTTCCCAGTCCATTGTCTAGTGGTGTAGCCAGGACTGCAGTAGCCACAGAGATCTCCCTCCTTCCTATACAGCCCCCTTGCAATTGAGAGCAGCTGGTAATTTTGCTCTGCAAACTCAGCTCCAAGCAAGAAGGTTGATCACTGGGTTCTGAGCACAGATGGCATCTTTGGAACCATTTGATGCTGAAGTTTGGCTCCCCAGAGAAGAGATACTTTTTAGAGGTAGTTCTGTGGCTAGCAGGAAGAGTCTGAGAGGGACTTTTAAAAATGTTAAATAAAAATGTAATTATAAAAATTCACTTTCATCACATAGCTAAATGCCTTGGAGAATGTATCTCTCACTCATAGGGTGTTGTCTGTTTTGTTTTGTTTTTCGTTTTTGTCTTGTTTTCAGCTTGACATATTAACCCTTGGTTCTTAGCCCTGGGACAATTACCAACTTGATAGAATCATCACAGATTGGACCAGAAGGTAGCTTGACTATCATGGGGCTGGTGTCTGAGAGAATCCCACGCTGACCTTCAGCTTGGCTGACCACCAGGTCCTGTAGGGATCTGGATCAAGTTCACTACCCAGTGAATTCTGCTGTTGTCTCTCCTATTGAATCTAGAAGGGGGATCATGGTTTTCTCTGAAAGTTTAGTCCCAATGCTATTGTTAGGAAGGGAAGGGAAGAGTGGAATGACTCTAAAATGGATGCAACTGGGGCTTAATTTCAAAAGATCACAGTACGATAGCCATCAGATGCCAAAATGAATGTAAGATAAATCCCTGCATACAGAGCATCAAGATAGGAAACCGTGCAGAACTGTTGCATATGCTTGAGGCTTTTAGTCAGATTAAGGGCACAAATAGGGGCTGGAGTGGAATGAGGAGGTGCTGTGGATAGATTTCTTTGGAGAGAAATGCTATCCTGTTGTGAGCCCCACTCCTTTGCAGAAAGAGGTGAATAGACTTCTTCCATTTCAAGTCTAGCCAGGGGCTTCCATGGGACACCCTGGAGAGCTTGACCTGTTCTCCTTGCACTAGAGAAACACAGGGGAGGGAATCTGTGTTCACAAGTGAGAGAACGCAAGTGCTGTGGCCCAGAAGTGAGGCGGTTGTGCTGGGCTCAACTTGCAGGAATTCCCATGGACCAGGAAGAAAGCTGGCTTGGATCTGCCTGAATCCTACCCAGGATGGCTCTTGCCAGAAGGAAGGCACTCCAACGGTGAGGGTATGTGTGGGGTGGACTCCTAGGAAAGCAGAAGCCACAGGGAACTGAAAGCTGCCAGGTAGAGGAAAGCCGCATCCCTTACCTTGTGGGACTACAATTCTGGTCGCCAATGGGGGACTCCACCCCAAGTCTTCAGAAGATCCCTGCAAAGGAAAGAGCCAGCATTAAACAGCTGCCAATCTAGCGGAGGGAGGAGCCAGCTTCAGGAAGCAATTTCCCGTTGGATACCACACCTCCTCCCTGGACAGGGAGAGAGGTAGAGAAGAAGCAGGAAGTGGCCTGCCCAACAGCATCTTTGTGAAAATCAGGGAAAAGTCTATGAATATGAGTGGTGGCCCTCCACCCTAGTATCGTTCAGTGCCCAATTTGTACAACTGTAAGTGATGATCCTGAGACAAAACCAACCACATTGCTTTTTGCCACCGTAAGAAAATAGATTTGAACTGGGGGATGGGGGGCGGGGGGGTGGAGGAGGTGTATTTGGTGTATTTAATGCTAAATCAAGTTAGAAGTTTTAATTAATATCTTGGACTGGACATTCAAATCACTCAGTTGATTTGTATTTGCAATTTATGGACCCTAGGAGAATGTATAACCCAAGAAGGAATAGAAAATTTTCATTCAGGGGCAGGAAAATAGTATGCTCATGAAATTAATTTAAAAGGTCATTGGGTGATAAAAATAAAGTTGCATTTTGATTGCAACTCAATTTGTGCCTATTTAACATGTGAAGGCGGAAGAAAGGAGAGACTGAAATATTAAGTGGGTTGAATTGAATCAATTTACCTTACAGGTTTGAACAATTGGCTATGTCAGAAAAAGCAGCAAACAGGTTTAACTCATGTACCGGGACTTTTTTAAATTGAAGAGTCGCAAGCAATCAAGGAGGATTCCAGGTAAGGCAATGAAGGAAGATAAACTTGAACCTCTGGAAAGAGCCCAGTCGATGTTGCTGGAAGGGGAGAGTGAAGATGAGGTTCTCTAGGGAATGGAATTGTCACACTAAATGTAACAAAGATAGATCATGGCTCAAGTCCGCCGTCTTCAGTGTTGGCACTGGTGGGTTGATAAAGATCCTATTTGGTAGAGGACTTTGGGGAAAGGTCTGAAAGAAGAATGTAACTGCTGGCACTTAGTTCCTTTGCTACTGGCAACCAGATACTGAAATCCCTCATAAATACTTGGTACGTGGCTAACCTAATTAAGGAGAGTCCTTACATAAGACATCAAGATTAAGACCAGGTGCTTGGTTGGATTTGCTCAAGGTTCACTACCTAGGACTGGTTTATGATATCTGAAGACATTTTTTAATGCTCTTGTCTTTGAAAACAACAAAACAAACTAGCTGAGAACAAAAACATAGCTATAACATAGCTATGGATAAGTGATACACAGTCTGCTTAAAAAAAAAGAACATTCACATGCACGTGAATCATAAATGTACACTACAGATGTTTCTGCTTAAATATCAATTCCTTCTCAAGATTTTAGCAAACTCTTCTAGCCATGAGTGGCTAATCTCAAATCTGATTCTAGCCCACTTTTTCCAAATCCTGTCCTTCTGGCCCATGGTCCTGTGTTTACTGCTAGAATTTCACACTGATCTTTACCTCTCAAGGCCACCATGCTGCAGCACATTGGTATGCTGCTACCCTGGCCTCATCTTTTCTTAGCCTCAGGCTTTTCCGTGCTGGGCTTGCTTTCGGTCACATTTTCTTCCATATTTTGCCCTCTACATGGCCTCCGAAGACTTTTTCTTAGGCACCTGCTCATGAAAGTCAAATCTTCAGTCTTCGGACCTCTAAAGAAGTCTTCCCCAACCTCTTACCAATCATAGAACACCAACAAAATAATATTTTTTGTTTCCCACTGTAGATATGGAGGCCCCGTGGAGGCTGCCGAGGGCGGGGGGCAACCAGCTCAGGGCTCCAGCCACTTGAAGATTGAAGGGTCAGTGTCTTGGGGTTACATGTAGGGATCTTCTGATCTAGGAGAGCCTGCTTTGGTCCCGTGGCTATGAGGTTAATGTCTGTACTGGTTTCCCAGCTCTTTCTGGTCCTGCTTACCTCCCTGACTGCAGTGGGCTCTGCTGTCTCACTCAGTTCAGCCTGGCCTCTCAACCAGCTCTGGCCTCACACCACCTATACCCTTGCTACTCTGAGTGTGGTCCTCAGACCACCACTGGAGATGTCACCTGGGAGCTTGTTAGCCATGCAGAATCTCAGGTCACACTCAGACCTACTGACCGGGAATCATGTTCTTATTCCTACCCTTCCGGTCATATACCTACAGTTTATTCTGCAATTTAGCCTTTCCCCATTTGTCTGTTGGTATGTTTATCTTCTCTGGAAACAGAGTAATACAAGTTCCGTCTCTGAGAAAGAAAAATAGAAAACAGGAATATGAATCTGCCTTTAAGAAGGAGATCAGTTTAAATGGGAAAACTCTGAAGGAAACACTTGAACCATTTACTCCAGCACCACTTGTAAATTACTTTCTTTTCTGTTTGCTGATAAGAAGAACCAGAGGATCCTCTATTTTTGACCTTCAAGAGCTAAATATTTACTCATTAATTAGATGGAGACAAGGTCTTGAATAAACTTGTTTTTGCTATTCTAGGTGGTAAAGTTCTTTGCCATTCAGTGTAGAGAGGTAAGCACTCTCTTGATGTCAAACTTTTACTCATCTGATGTGTAAACTTACCATGTGTTTGTGCCCCTCGAGAACCACAAAGTATGTTTTAGATAATTATGAGAAGTCACAAAACGTGACTGGTATAGGAGGTAATAATGGTTAACTGTACTTCTTAGTGAATTTGGATATAACTGGACTTAAAATAAACCTTCCCGACAGTTTTAAAGTCTGTTCCTGGCAAAAGCTAAGTTCCCTGTTCTAACACTCTAAAAACCATGTTCTAATTTCTGGTATGTGAAACCCCAGTTCTCCGTCTCCCCTTGTGTCGTGGTTAAAATAAAATCAAAACACAAGACAAAGCTCTGTTTATTCTTTAGTTCTACATGCTCAGCACACTGATCCTATCATCTTTGGCAGGAAAAAATATCTTTGAGACAGAGCATTGTTAATAAGTCTGTCCCTCTTGCCACCAAACAGACCCTAAATTTATTATATTTTACTGTTTCCTTTTATAAACTTTCTCCTCTGTCTGTTCAGAACCAGTGTTTTAGAGCCAAATTCTGCTCTTTATGACTGATAGAAATTGTGTTTATGGTTAAAGAAATGACATATTATTTTTTAAAACTCCATGAATAATCACATCCTCCTAGGTTACTTGTATTACTCTGTGAGGGGAATTCTATAGATATGCACCAAGATGCTCTTGAATGAGGAAACATGACCTTAGGGCCAGCATGGCAGTTTAGAAGGAAGCCAAATGTGGAGCCAGGTCTGGCTTGGACATCCACAGTGCACATGAGTGCTTGTGTCACATGGAAAGTCAATGCCACAAACCCTCCATCTGGAACCTTTGTCAGTCTCTTTTTTTTTTTTTTTTTGGTGGCACACGGGCTTAGTTGCTCCGCGGCATGTGGGATCTTCCTGGAGCTGGGATCGAACCCGTGACCTCTGCATTGGCAGGCAGATTCTTAACCACTGCGCCACCTAGGAAGCCCGTGTCAGTCTCTTTTTAAAAAGTTGGGGCATCTATTGCGCCTTTACGTTTTAGACTTCCATTGTAATTGAGGGATGAGTGGTTATGGGTACAGTGGTTCTTTTTTCCTCCCTTCTTTGGAAGTAATATAGCATAGTGGAAAGAGGAAGGAATTTGGGCCAAACATCTGGCTTGGGATCTTAGCTTTACCCCTTATACTGTGTGACCCTGGGGTTATTTAACCTCTGTGCCTTGTTTGTTAAATGGAAGGCTGCTGTGAGGATTAAACAAAATAATACATGTAAAGTACTGAGAACAATGCCTGGCATTACTGAGAGCTCAGTTAGTGTTTTTTCTTCCTCTCTCTCTCATCTGCTTCTCTCCCCCTGTTTCTTGGCACATGGAATGTAAATATTTTTTTATTGAAGTATGCTAGCTTTACAATATTATATTAATTCATACAGCATAGTGATTCAATATTTTTATAGATTATACTTCATTTATAGTTATTATAAACTATTGGCTGTATTCCCTGTGCTGTACAATGTAACCTTGTAGTTTATGTATTTTACATCCCTCTTAATTCTCTACCCCTATCATGCTCTTCCCTTCTCGCCTCTCTCTACTGGTAACCCATAGTTTCTTCTCTAAGTCTGTGAGTCTGTTTCTGCTTTGTTATATTTGTTTGTTAATTTTATTTTTTAGATTCCACATGTAAGGTGATATCATACAGTATTTGTCTTTCTCTGTCTGACTTATTTCACTAAACATAATACCCTCCAGGTCCATCCAGGCACATGGATATTTGAAGAAAGCAATGAACATGGGGCCCAGCACAGCTCTCCCTCTTTGTGGTTTCTAGTACCAGTTCCATCTTTGGACCGCCTTCTTTCTCTTCCATCGCTACATACTTTTGGAGAGTGATTTAATTTGTTTCGGTGGCGTTAGCTAGTTGCTAATCATATGCTGGTGACTCTCAAATACTCTTCCTTTCTTCTGAATTCCAGGTCTACATTTCCATCTCCTCACTAGATACCCTGCAGATCCAGATGTCATTCAAATGGAACGCATTATTTTTCCTATCACTTACAACATCATATTGCAATTCTTTTTATCAGTATTTTTTTCTGATTATGCTCCATGATCCTTTGAGAGAAAGGATTTTTCTTATTTAATTTTGAATCCTTTGTGTTCAAAACAGATTTTATCTGAAAAAAATCTTTATTTTACTTCTATTCTTTTTAATGGTTCATTTATTTTTTACTTTTGGCTGCATTGAGTCGTCACTGCTGTGCATGGGTTTTCTCTAGCTGCAATGAGAGGGGGAGACTCTTTGTTGCAGTGCGTGGGCTTCTCATTGGGGTGGCTTCTCTTGTTGCAGAGCCATGGGCTCTAGGTGCTCAAGGGCTTCAGTAGTTGTGGCATGCAGGCTCAGTAGTTGTGGCACACAGACTTAGTTGCTCTGAGGCATGTGGGATCTTCCCAGCCCAGGGATTGAACTTGTGTCCCCAGCATTGGCAGGCAGAGTCTTAACCACTGCACCACCAGGGAAGTCCCTACTTCTATTTTTTAAAATGGTTGTAAAATTCTGGGTTTAGAGGATTTTCCCCCAGTACTTTAAAGATATGGCTCCATTGTCTTTTGGCTTGCATAGTTTCTGAGAAGTCTCTGTAATTCTTACCTTTGTTTCTCTGGATGAAATATGTCCTTTTTCTCTGGCTGCTTCAAGATTTTCTCTTTCCATTTGGTTGACAATATGTTTCAGTACGAAGTATCTTGTTGCTTTTGGGGAAGCATATATCTTACTTGGGGGTTCTGTGAGATTTTGGGGTCTGTGGTTTGATATCTTTCATTATTTTTGGAACATTCTTAGCCATTTGTTTTTCCAAATATTTCTTCCATCCTATTCATTTCCTCTTCTCCCTCTGGATTTTTAATTATATATAAATATGTTAGATCATGCTGATATTGTCCCATACCTCTTGGATGATTTGTTGTGTTTGTTTCATTTTTTTTTCTTCTGTATATTTCAGTTTGGGTAATTGCTACTGACACTTTTAAGTTCACCTTTTTCTTTCTTTGACTCTGTCAATTTTACTGGTGATATCATCAAAGGCATTTTTCATCTCTGTTACTGTGCATGTGTGTGTTTATTTTTGAAGTATTTTTATTTGATTATTCTTATAGTTTCTAGATCTATGATAAAAGTTTCCATTTGTTCATGCATGTTATCCAGCTTTTCCACTAGAGCCTTTAAAATATTAATCACAGTAATTTTAAATTCCCTGTCTGGTTCATTTCTTAGTTTGGTTCTGTTGATTACTTTGTCTTTTTGACAGTGGGTATTTTCCTTGCCTTTGTGTGTATATGTCTCACATTTTTTACATTGAATGCTGTCCATTGTATGTAGATCAGTAGAGCTTCAGGTATGTAGTATTTATGTCTGAAAATGGACACACAATTTCTTCTGCTGGACCATTAGGATGTGTATGTTTTGGGAGGGATGAGTCAGATTAGTCAGGAGATGAGCTGAATTTAAGTGCTGTTGTTTCTATTATTATGTTCTATGTAGCACCAACTTCAAATTCCTCTAGTGTTACCCTTGCTAGGGTTAGAACTGTGGTGCCAGAGAGTTTTCCTCAATGTTTCTGCTCTACTTTTAGCTTTCTGCTTTCCCTGTGCCACAAAGCCTCTCTCCATTGTCTTGTCCCTCTCTAAGTGGTAGACTACTGTTGCTTCTTGTTGCTACTTGCTAGTTGGTGGTGAGGGTCAGGAGTTTCTCTCTGTTATCCTGGTGTAGTCCTACTCCTAGGTCTTCTGTGTCAGCATTTTAGGTTGGAGATTCCATCATCCTGCTCCTGCTCCTCATGGAAGCCAAACTCTGTCTTATGTGTTTTGCAGATTTTGTGTGGGAGACAGTTTCCTAGTATTCTGGGCCCAGGACTGTTTCCTGTCCTTCCTTCAGGGAAGGAGTACTTTTTCATTTATGCTTTCCCCAGTTACAGTGGATCTTCACATTTTCCCTGACAGCAACAGAGTTTGCTGCCCCACATTTAGTCACTTAAGGCTTTTGTCTGGAGAGGATAAGGGTATGGGCAGGATTTTATGATTTTCTTCCTAGTTACAGTTTCAGAGTTGGGGGTGGGTGTGGGGAAATAGTGTCACTCTGATCTTTCTTTCCTCCCCCCACCAGTCTTTTTGCTGGTGCTTCCCATTGGCTGAACCCAGCCAGAAGCCAGATGACAATTGAACCTGGCAGATGCGGTCCACAAGGGTTGGCCTCCCAGAACAAAAGCAGAGCAGAGAAGTTTGGGGATTGGAAGTGCAGGTGGAGGAATGGAGACTAACCGGCACATGTATGCATATTTTATAATAACAATAGGAAAGGAAAAATAAAATAAGACAAGAAAGTCAAAAGTTGAGAGTATCTGAAGGGATGGGCCACTGGATCTGGTTGGATTGGGGATGATGGAAAGAATTGAATGCAGTAGGAGATAAAGTAGAGGTCCAGGCTCTGGAAGCCTTAGCAAGGAGAAGGTTGATGGAATAGGAGTGAAAAATTGAGGAAGCTGGAAGGATCAAACAACATGCTTAGGGAGGAAGATGGAATCTAGGATTTACAAGATGCTGTCAGAATTGAGAGCATGGCCATAAGTAAGGATGGCTGAAGTGGGTTGTGAGAATCAAAGGATTCATGAAGCCAGGATATTGGGTGGGTAGTTTGCTTAGATCTTGATGGAATTGAGGGTAATAATAGCACAGAATTGCAGAGCAGAACTTTGTCACCTGATATTGTCCTCAAGAAATGAAGGGATGGAAAAAGAGATCTGATGTCAGTGATGAGGAGAGAAGGAGACAGGTACAGCCTTTGCGTGAAAAGACTTGTTTTTATATTACTATTATTGCTCTACTCTTACGACTAATGTTACTACTAGGAGGAGTACGCTACTGTTGTCCTCAGGCCAACTTTCAGGTGTTTTGTGGTGTGAAAGCACTAGTGGGGAAGCTGGGAAAATTTTTTTTTCCCTATATAATTCTTTATAAGTGTAAGAGTAGGTAAGTACTTTGTTTTAAGAAATCTTTTAAAAATACCATAGTATACTTTCTTAAATTTTCTCTATTGCCTTTTTTTTTGGGGGGGGGGGTTATTTATTGATTGATTTTAAGACCTTTTATTGAGATAGTTAACATACAAAAAACTGCATATATTTAGAGTGTACAATTTAGTATCCCAGTCTCCCAATTCATTCCCCCCCAACCCTCCCCGCTTTCCCCACTTGGTGTCCATATGTTTGTTCTCTACATCTGGGTCTCCATTTCTGCCTTGCAAACTGGTTGAGTTGTACCATTTTTCTACATTCCACATATATGTGTTAATATATGATACTTATTTTTCTCTTTCTGACTCACTTCACTCTGTATGACAGTCTCTAGGTCCATTCATGTCTCTACAAATGTCCCAGTTTCATCCCTTGTCACAGCTGAGTAATATTCCATTGTATATATGTACCACATCTTTTTTATCCATTCATCTGCTGATGGACATTTAGGTTGCTTCCATGTCCTGGCTATTGTAAGTAGTGCTGCAGTGAACATTGGGGTGCCTGTGTCTTTTTGAATTAGGGTGTTCTCTGGGTATATGCCCAGTAGTGGGATTGCTGGGTCATATGGTAACTCTGTTTTTAGTTTTGCAAGGAACCTCCATACTGTTCTCCATAGTGGCTGTATCAATTTACATTCCCACCAACAGTGCAAGAGCGTTCCCTTTTCTCCACACCCTCTCCAGCATTTACTGTTTGTAGATTTTCTGATGATGCCCATTCTAACCAGTGTGAGGTAATACCTCATTGTCATTTTGATTTGCATTTCTCTAATAATTAGTGATGTTGAGCAGCTTTTCATGTGACTTTTGGTCATCTGTATGTCTTCTTTAGAGAAATGCCTATTTAGGTCTTCTGCCCCTTTTTTGATTGGGTTGTTTGTTTTTTTGATATTGAGCTGGATGAACTGTTTATATATTTTGGAGATTAATCCTTTGTCTGTTGATTTGTTTGCAAATATTTTCTCCCATTGTGAGAGTTGTCTTTTCATCTTGCTTATAGTTTCCTTTGCTGTGCAGAAGCTTTGAAGTTTCATTAGGTCCCACTTATTTATTTTTGTTTTTATTTCTATTACTCTATTACTCAAAAAAGATCTTGCTGTTATTTACGTCAAAGAGTGCTCTTCCTATGTTTTCCTCTAGGAGTTTTATAGTGTCTGGACTTACATTTGGGTCTTTAATCCATTTTGAGTTTATTTTTGTGTATGGTGTTAGGGACTGTTCTAATTTCATTGTTTTACACGTAGCTGTCCAGTTTTCCCAGCACCACTTCTTGAAGAGGCTGTCTTTTTCTCCATTGTATATCCTTGCCTCCTTTGTCATAGATTAGTTGACCTTAGTTTATTTTTGGGCTTTCCATCCTGTTCCATATGCTCTTAAAGGGAATGCTTTCAGTTATTCACCATTGAGAATGATATTTGCTGTGGATTTGTCACATATGGCCTTTATTATGTTGAGGTAGGTTCCCTCTATGCCCACCTTCTGGAGAGTTTTTATCATAAATGGGTGTTGGATTTTGTCAAAAGCTTTTCCTGCATCTGTTGAGATGATTATGTAGTTTTTATCCTTCAATTTGTTAATATGGTGTATCACATTGATTGATTTGTGTATATTGAAGAATCCTTGCATTTCAGGGATAAACCCCACTTGATCATGGTGTATGATCCTTTTAATGTGTTGTTAGATTCTGTTGGCTAGTATCTTGTTGAGGATTTTTGCATCTAAATTCATCAGTGATATTGCTCTGTAATTTTCTTTTTTTGTAGTATCTTTGTCTGGTTTTGGTATCAGGGTGATGGTGGCCTCAGAAAATGAGTTTGGGAGTGTTCCTTCCTCTGCAGCTTTTTGGAAGATCTTGAGAAGGATGGGTGTTATCTCTTCTCTAAATGGTTGATAAAATTCACCTGTGAATCCCTCTGGTCCTGGACTTTTGTTTGTTGGGAGATTTTCAATCACAGTTTCAGTTTCATTCCTTGTGATTGATCTGTTCATATTTTCTATTTCTTCCTGATTCAGTCTTGGAAGGTTTTACCTTTCTAAGAATCTGTCCATTTCATGCAGGTTGTCCATTTTATTGGCATATAGTTGCTTGTAGTAGTCTCTTATGGTGCTTTTTATTTCTGTGGTGTCTGTTGTAACGTCTCCTGTTTCATTTCTAATTGTATTGATTTAAGTCCTCTCCCTCTTGTTCTTGATGAGTCTTGCTAGAGGTTTATCAATTTTTTTTATCTTCTCAAAGAACCAGCTTTTAGTTTTATTGATTTTTGCTATTGTTTTCTTTGTTTCTATTTCATTTATTTTTGCTCTGATCTTTATGATTTCTCTCCGTCTGCTAACTTTGGGTTTTGTTTGCTCTTCTTTCTCTAGTTTCTTTAGGTGTAAGGTTAGGTTGTTTATTTTGGATTTTTCTTGTTTCTTGAGGTAGGATTGTATTGCTGTAAACTTCCCTCTTAGAACTGCTTTTGCTGCATCCCATAGGTTTTGGGTTCTTGTGTTTTCATTGTCATTTGTCTCTAGGTACTTTTTGATTTCCTCTTTTATTTCTTCAGTGATCTCTTGGTTATTTAGTAGCTTACTGTTTAGCCTCCATGTGCTTGTGTTTTTTACAGTTTTCTTCCTGTAATTGATTTCTAATCTCATAACATTGTGGTCGGAAAAGGTGCTTGATACGATTTCAATTTTCTTGAATTTACCAAGGCTTGATTTATGACCCAAAATGTGATCTATCCTGGAGAATGTTCCATGTGCACTTGAGAAGAACGTGTAATCTGCTGTTTTTGGATGTAATGTCCTATAGATATCTGTTAAATCAAACTGATCTATTGTGTCATTTAAAGCTTGTGTTTCCTTATTAATTTTCTGTGTAGATGATCTGTCCATTGGTGTAAGTGGGGTGTTAAAGTCCCCCACTATTATTGTGTTACTGTCGATTTCCTCTTTCATAGTTGTTAGCATTTGCCTTATGTATTGAGGTGCTCCTATATTGGGGGCATATATATTTATAATTGTTATCTCTTCTTCTTGGATTGATCCCTTGATCTTTATGTAGTGTCCTTTCCTGTCTCTTGTAACATTTTTTATTTTAAAGTCTATTTGATCTGATATGACTATTGCTACTCCAGCTTTCTTTTGATTTCCATTTGCATAGAATATCTTTTTCCATCTCCTCATTTTCAGTCTGTATGTGTGCCTAGTTCTGAAGTGGGTCTCTTGTAGACAGCATATATATGGGTCTTGTTTTTGTATCCATTCAGCCAGTCTGTGTCTTCTGGTTGGTGCATTTAGTCCATTTACATTCAAGGTAATTATCAATATGTATGCTCCTATTACCATTTTCTTAATTGTTTTGTTGTTGTTTTTGTAGGTTCTTGTCTTCTCTTATGTTTCCCACTTAGAGAAGTTCCTTTGGCATTTGTTGTAGGGCTGGTTTGGTGGTGCTGAATTCTCTTAGCTGTTGCTTGTCTGGAAAGCTTTTGATTTCTCCTTCGAATCTGAATGAGATCCTTGCTGGGTAGAATATTCATGGTTGTATGTTCTTCCCTGTCATCACTTGAAATATATCATGCCAGTCCCTTCTGGCTTGCAGAGTTTCTGCTGAGAAATCAACCGTTAACCTTATGGGAGTTCTATTGTATGTTATTTGTCATTTTTCCCTTGTTGCTTTTAATAACTTTTCTCTGTCTTTAATTTTTGTCAGTTTGGCTGGTATATGTCTTGGCATGTTTCTCCTTGGGTTTATCCTGCCTGGGACAGGGTCTCTGTGCTTCCTGGACTTGGGTAGCTATTTCCTTTCCCATGTTAAGGAAGTTTTCAACTATCATCTCTTCCAATATTTTCTTGGGTCCTTTCTCTCTCTCTCCTCCTTCTGGGACCCCTATAATGTGAATGTTGGTGTGTTTAACATTGTCCCAGAGGTCTCTTAGGCTGTCTTCAGTTCTTTTCATTCTTTTTTCTTTATTCTTTTCTGCATCAGTGATGATCACCATTCTGTCTTCCAGGTCACTTATTTACCCTTTTGCCTCCGTTAATCTGCTGTTGGTTCCTTCTAGTGTATTTTTCATTTCAGTTATTGTGTTGCATATCTCTGTTTGTTTGTTCTTTAATTCTTCTAGGTCTTTGGTAAACTTTTCTTGCAACTTTTCGATCTTTGCATCCAGTCTTTTTTCAAGGTCCTGGATAATCTTCACCATTATTATTCTGAATTCTTTTTCTGGAAAGGTGCCTATCTCTTCTTCATTTAGTTGTTTTTCTGGGGTTTTATCCTGTCCCTTCATCTGGTACACAGTCCTCTGCCTTTTCATTTTCTCTATCTTTCTGTGGCTGTCGTTTCAGTTCCACAAGATGAAATACTGCTCACACTGCTTGATACTGCTGTCTGCCCTCTTGTGGAGGAAGCTATCTAGGAGGCTCATGTGTGCTTCCTGATGGGGGGGACTGATGATGCGTAGGGCTGGGTGGGCGGAGCTCAGTAAAACTTTAATCTGTTTCTGTGGACAGAGCTCAGTAAAACTTTAATCTGCTTGTCTGCCAATGGGTGGGGCTGTGTTCACACCATATTGGTTGTTTGGCCTGAGGCTACCCAGCACTGAAGCTTACAGGCTCTTTGGTGGGGCTAGTGGCAGACTCTGGGAGGGCTCACACCAATAAGCACTTCCCAGAACCCCTGCTGCCAGTGTCCCTGTCTCTTTGGTGAGCCACAGCTGCCCCCCACCTCTGCAGGCAACCCTCCAACACCAGCAGGTAGGTCTGGTTCAGTCTCCGATGGGGTCACTGCTCCTTCCCCCTGGGTCCTGGTGAGCACACTTTTTTGTGTGCCCTCCAAGAGTGGAGTCTCTGTTTCCCCCAGTCCTGTGGAGGTCCTACAATCAAATCCTGCTGGCTTTCAGGGTCTGATTCTCTGGGGATTTCTTCTTCCGTTGCTGGACTCCCAGGTTGGGAAGCCCGATGTGGGGCTCAGAACCCTCATTTTAGTGGGTGGACTTCTGTGGTATAACTGTTCTCCAGTTTGTGATTCACCCACCCAGCATTTATGGGATTTGATTTTAATGCGATTTCACCCCTCCTACCATCTCGTTGCGGCTTCTCCTTTGTCCTAGATGTGGGGTGTCTTTTTTGGTGAGCTCCACTGTCCTTCTGTTGATGATTGTTTAGCAGTTAATTGTAATTCCAGTGCTCTTACAAAAGGTAGTGAGTGCACATCCTCCTACTCCGCCATCTTGAACCATTGCCTCTCTCTGGGAGAGTTTTGGCTTTCTCCTTCTGGCTTGGTAGTTCCACTACCCTCATGCATTTCACACAGTATGCTCCAGCCATGTTGAGCTTGCTTTTCTTAAATGGTGTCCCTTTAAGTTATTTCCCATTTTTCAATGTCATAAACAATTCTGTGCTGAAATTCTTCATGTATATAGACATAGCTAACATTTATCACCAGACTCCATGTTGTGGATAGACCCTCACCTCGAGTCTGAACAGGGCCTATGACTTACTTCTAACCAACAGAATATGACAAAAGTGATGGGATGTGATTATGTGAAACTCAATCTTGCTAGCAGACTCATTCTAGAGACTTTCTTCCTTGCTGGATTTGAAAGAGTAAGTAGCTATATAAGAGGTTCATGAGACATAGAAGTATTTACAGAAGTTTTTTAGGAGGTGAGGAAAACTTCCATTCAAAAGCCAAGAAGAGACCCTTCTCCAGTTGAGCCTCTGGATGAGAACTGTCTGACACTTTGATTAAAGTTTTTCAGAGGACTCAGGTAAACCATGCCTAGACTCTCAACCCACAGACACTGAGATAAGAGATTATACATTGTTTTAAGTTGCACAGTTTGTGGTAATTTGTTTGCAGCAATAGAAAACTAATATTCTCTATAATAAATACTTTGCAGTTATTATCTCAACTAATTTTCACAACAGCCTTAAGAAGTTGATGATATTTTTCCAATGTTTATAAATGAGGATTCTCAGGTTCAGGGAAGTTGAGAAACTTGCCCAGAGTCACACAACAGGTAATAAGTAGGAATTTAAAGGCTGGCTTCCAACTCTAGAGCCCATGGTCTCAACCTTCCTTTTTTCTTTTTTTAATTTTTTTAAAAAATTAATTTTATTTATTGATTTATCTGCTGCATTGGGTCTTTGTTGCTGCCTGGGCTTTCTCTAGTTGCGGCAAGTTGGGTCCACTCTTCCTTGCAGTGCACAGGGCTCTCATTGCAGTGGCTTCTTTCTTTGTGGAGCACAGGCTCTAGGAGTGCACACCTCAGCAGTTGTGGCACATGGGCTCAATAGTTGTGGCCTGCAGACTCTAGAGCGCAGGCTCGGCAGTTGTGGCACATGGGCTCAATTTGCTCCACAGCACGTGGGATCCTCCCAGCCCAGGGATCAAACCCATGTCCCTTGCATTGGCAGGCGGACTCTTAACCATTGCACCACCTGGAAAGCCCTGAACCTGCCTTTGACAAGATTTCCAGATTCTTGGTTTTGGAGACAGTGTAACAACCTTTTAAAAAGTTTATATTGGTTTACAGTTTTACCAACAGTGGATAAAGGTACTTATTTCTAAATATTCTTGCCAGTATTGATTATTTGTTTTAAAAATGAGAAATTTACAAGTAAGTAAAATCATAGTTTCTAAAATTTGCTTTTCTTTAAATATGTCCTCAAAAAAAATTTTTTTTTGTTTGTCTGTTTTCTAGCTACATTTTCTCTTTCATGACCAGTCCATTCATAGATAGTACTCTCTTGGGGTATTATGGTAAGAGAGGGGAGCCAATGAGGGATGCATCTCCAATTTTTGTCTTTTCAAATAAGGAAATAAGTTTTAAATTAAATTAAACCCTTAGTGAAATGGCCACACAGAGAACTGAGATAGAATGAGGCCTAAATATCCTGTCCATTTATGGTTTATATCCTGATTATACAGCCCCTGGTTATCAAAGCACCTAAGAAAAACTCATTCCTATCTCAAGAAAGGAAATAGTCACACTCCCGTGGATTCTAGTTAGTCATTTATTAACATATATTTTCTGTGTGCTTGGGTGAATGAACTCTGGAGCTCTGTGATTAATTTTTCTCCACTGTGCCTTTCTGAAAAACAGCATCCCACAAATTGTGCTTCACCACAATTTGAATATGCAAATAAAATAGCTTAATAGCAATTAAATTTAGAAGGCGATATTTTTTGATGAATTTAAATTTGTCTTTTCCCTTGAGGGAAACCTACAAAGTTATGAAGTTTTGCAAGTTTATCCAAGGGGGAAATATAAAATGACTGATTTCTATGGTAATTTTTTTCATGGCATTATTATTAGTGAGCAGATGCTTTCTCTTTCTGAATGAGGACAAAGAAATCATTTCAGTTTATGAAATCACAAATTTCAGACACTGCTTAATGAGAATGGCAATAATTTGATTATGAAGACACATTTTTGTGGTGCAGCGGTTGATACTGAATTTAATGGGAAAAAGTCATGGTTGTAATGCCTAGATTTTTCTAAATCCTTTTAAATAGAGCAGTCAATCATTAACCAGTTAATTAACAAGATTTAATACAATTTTTAAGAAAGGAAGTATAGTTGATTTACAATGTTGTGTTAGTTTCTGGTGTACAGCAGAGTGATTCATGTATGTATGTAAGCTTTTCTTTTCCATTATTGTTTATTACAAGATAGTGAACTATGCTATATAGCAGGACCTTGTTTTCTATTTTATATGTGGTAGTATGTATCTGTTAATCCCAAACTCATGGTTTATCCTTCCCCCCACCTTTTCCCTTTTGGTAACCATAAGTTTGTTTTCTATGTCTGTTTCTGTTTTGTAAATAAGTTCATTTGTATCATTTTTTTTAGATTCCATATATAAGTGATATCATATTGTATTTGTCTTTCTCTGTTTGGCTTACTTCACTTAGTGTGATCATCTCTAGATCCATCCATGTTGCTGAAAATGGCATTATTTCATTCTTTTTTATGGCTGAGTAATATTCCATTACAGACATCTTCTTTATCTGTTCATCTGTTGATGACAGTATCATAATGTTTTTGAAATCAGAAATCTAACATTTGTAATTACAGTACGAATATATTTGTGAAAACAAATATTACTTCCTCAGCCTGTGGAATGTTTCATGATTGTGCTACCTTTGTACCTCTCTAATTCTTTCTATGGATTGGTTTATCACGATGATGATGAAGATGAAGGAGAAGTTTATGATGATGATTGATGAAGATACCTATACCTTATTGAGGGTTTACCATGTGCCAGGAATACTATCTCATTTAATCCTTACTGCAATAAGAGCTATTATTATCCCCATTTTACAGATGAGGAATCCAAGACTCAGAGAGGTTAGGTCAGGGTCGCATGGCTAATGAGTGACAGAGACAGCATTAAGACTCAGATATGCTTGACTCCAAAGACTTTGCTAGACCAAGTCATGCAACTCCACAAGCTTGTATTCATTTTTGAGCTACTCACAGGACCAAATCTCACATCTTGATTCCAGTGACACAGCCAGGACAGGATCACTGACAAAGATCTTTTTATTTTCCTCTGTCTTGTCAGGATCACCTTTCAGGCCTTCCTCTGACACCTGAAGATACAGAGGTGTTTGTAACCCTGCCAAAAATACCCTGATTTTATCCCAAGTGTATTTGTATTATTAGATACTGCAGATGACTTTCAATGACTCAAATGGTCTTCTTACTTGGAAAGACGACAAACCTAGCTATAAACCTAGTAAACCTACTTGGAAAGATGATATAGATAGTGGACCCCAGAACTCCACACCTCTCAACAATTAGAAAAATGGTTATTTTCTCTGCAGCAGAAGCCCACCATAGGAACTGTCCATTGTGGCTCCTTGCAGAACTCCCAAGCCATATGAGGACTTTCCAGTGTTAGACATGGTGCTGACCTTCTGGCTAGGCCTTTCTTTTTCTCTCTTTTCCTCCCTCCCTCCCTTTCCCTCTTCTCCTCCCTCTCTTCATATATTTATTATATATTAGGGAGATGTTACAGGGAAAAATATGTATATCTGTCTAAATTATCCCCTTACATTTCAAATTTTGAGATTCTAATTTTCTGATGATTAGAAATAAAAATATGTTTATTACATGTTGAGATAATAAAAGAATGCTCGTTTAGGAGAAAGATCATAGGATATCTACCACACATCCAAAAAAGTTTGGTGTCTTTAGCTTGAATATCTATATTGTTAATTCTTCAATCCCAGAAATATAGATGATTATAGTTACAAGCCTACTTTGGTTGAATTTCTGAGTATACAGACCGCTCTTTAAGGAGCAAAATAAAGCACCTTACTGTGGTAGACTGTATTACTGTTTACAGTAATTTTGGTGCTCCTCTGTGTGGTGTCTTTGTCTATGGGAAGATTATACATCTCTGTCCTGTTGTACTCAGAAGTGGCCATGTGACTTGCTTTGGCCAATCTAGTATGGGCCACTTCTGAGCAGAGGCTGTGGGAGCCTGCATGTGTAGTTCACAGTGCCACAATGAGACTTCTCCATTAGACTGAGTCCCAAAGTTAAAATAATTGAGTCAAAACAGTAGCTGACCTTCACCAGACAAGTAGAATAAGGGAGAACAAAACCTTTGTTGTCATAAACCACGGAGATGTGTAGAACCGTTTCCTGCTGCAGTATAATCTCACCTATCATTACTGATACTCATCACTCCCATCTCCCACTGCAAAACTCTCTAGGGAAGAGGCAGCCACAAAATAAATTTCTAGTGGTGATAAACAGTCAACTTTAAATTTGATATAACAAAACCCATAGTCAATACAAACTCTCAACCTTTTTTTGTCTCCTGCTGGCTAGAACCAAGCCCTCTTTTCCGTGCTGGGATATTTCTGATAGGCCTTTAGGCCAGTCTTGGGCTGCCTGTATTTCTTTGCGTAGTCTGCCATAACAAAATACAATTGATTGGGTGGCTTGAACAACATTAATGGTGCCTAACATGGCAGGGAAGAGCTGGTGGAGGTGGCTGTGACCATTTTAGTCACTACACACAATATTTCCCTTAAAAAAAAACAAAGTTGCCTACATTTGAAATGAAAATGTAATCGCACCTAGTACTAACCTAAAATTAAAGTAATCCCTTGTTTTCTTTTCAACTGCTTTTACTTTGTTAGAATGAATGGAAGTTTCAGATCTTATATTGGGTTTCCTTGGAAGCAGATTCTGAGACGGAGAGTTGTATGCAGAAGGATTTGGGGGGAAATTGTCTTGGGACATACACTGTAAGCAGTTGAGGAAGGCAGGATTGGTTAGAGTGAGAAGCTACACAGCAACATCATTGCCGCTGAGGCTTCAGCTCATTCTTTGGGGAGCCCTGGAGGTGGGAAAGCCCTTCATAATTGTCTCACGTGGAGGCAAAGGGTCTGGACTTCGTAACCTCGCATCAGCCAGTCATGGCTGTGGGCTGCCCTCTGGGCAGGGGCATAGCCTTGAGCAAGGCCTAGCCCTGTGGCTGAGGACAATACTCAGTGAGGGACACAACTGTGAGCTGCCAGTGGCTGATATTAACAGATGGGGGAATAAGTGCATTGGGTGATTGGGGGAATGGCCCCCAAGAGGAGATCTGGGTGGGATGGTCTTGTGTTCTGGGGAGTGAGGATAAGTGGGGCTACTCCTGCTTCCATCCCTTGGTCTCCTGAACCCGTGTATTCTACCAACTGGGACACGGCTTCACACAATGGTCATTGATTTGGAATGGCACTCAGTCCTTTGCGTTTATCACCTCTGAACTGGCATCTCACTATGTCTGTAAGAGACGATTCTGCTGCTCAGGCTGACGGCTTCTGGTGATGTGCAGTGTGATAAGACCAACAGATGCAATGGTCATGTTCCCATTGCTCTGCCTTCTTTTCTAGAGGGTGAGTGCTCCAGAGGCAATGTTATGTGGTATTCCAACACTCTGCTGGATAAAACACTCTGCAATTCCTTGGCTGGTGATTCTGGGGCAAGGTCCTGCAGGAAGGAGAGACAAAGTTATGTTGAAAATACCTGTTGATCTCAGTCAACATAAATTGTTGCCTCTTTCAGGGTGAAAATAGTTGTTCTCCGTGAGAGGTGGTGTCTGTTCAGGGCTATGCTTCTGGCCAGTTGGACGTTCAGCTTTGGCGAGTGAAGATCCATGCTGTTGGGCAGAACTTCCAGCTCTGCCACCGTGGCTGTCATTCATGAGCCCGTTGTGTCAGCACTGGGACGGGTGATGTTGGAGGCTGGCTGATGATACCTAGCCAGTCATTCTCTTTCCTTGGTTGTCTAGTTCCTCTTCCATTGTAGATGATCTCTGTCAGGTGTTAGCATATGATACATTGATATTTTACCCATTCCCATAAGCCCATATGTCTCATTCTGAGATCTTTTGACCCTGCTATTCTAATCATCCTCTTTCCAGTTCCCTGATCAATCAGCCAAGCTGTGACCACTCCCTGTGAATTCGTATATATTCTTACCTCAGGTCACTTCTTTTTCCACATATAGTGGGTGACTGGGTACATTGTCTGGAATGCTGCACAATGGGAGGACTTTCTCATCTTTACTAAGTGATGTTGTAAATCAGCAGCAGACTCACATCAACATGCCAAGCTGTGTTAGTCTACTCAGGTTGCCATAACAAAATACCACAAACTGGGTAGCTTGAACAGTAGAAACTTATTTTCACAGTTTTGGAGGCTGGAAGTCTGAGATCAGGGTGCTAACGTGGTCAGGCTCTGCTGAAGGCTTTCCTGGCATGCAGACAGTTGCTTTCTCGCCTTCTCACGTGGGAGAGAGACAGAGAGGAAGCAAGTTCTCTGATGTCTCTTCTTATAAGGGCACCAATCCCATCATGGTGGTCCTACCCTCATGATCTCATCTAACTCTAGTTAATTCTCAAAATACCTCATCTCTAAACACCATCACACTGGGGGATAGAGCTTGAATATGTGAATGTGGGGGAGGGTAAAATTCAGTCCATAACACAACCCATCTACCAACCAAGATCAGCCTGGCTGCCTTCTCTTTCAGCAGCTAATAAACCTCCCCTCTTCCTCCATGTAGCCATAAACATGAGCCAAAGTAGAGGGATTCTGGGCCTTCTGCCTCTGTTACTTCCTTGTACCCCGGCTCTGCTTTGCCTGGTCCTTCTCCCTTATGATGGATTGCTCACCTGTGACAGAGCCTGTTTCATGATGGGCAGCTCTGGCTGTGCGGGCACTTGCTGTTCCATGCGCCATCGCTACTAAGGTGAGATACTCTGTCCTGACTAAGGCCTAGTAGCGTGCAAGTAGCTGCTTTTTAGTCGTGCACAGTGCATCTATTACCCATAATGATGACAAATGACTTTTTAAAATGTAGTTTAATGATTCAGAAAATGATTTCCCATTACCATCATGATAACATCTTCACTCACTCTATACAGGGAATCCAAGGCCCTCAAAGACCCAGCTCCCGCCAACTTTCTGTCCTCATCACTCTTACCACGTGCAGATGTAAGTGCTGTGTTCTAGCCCTGCAATTTCCACATAATCCACACACTTACGAGTCAGGGTACTGGCAGGAAACAGATGATGCACACAAAAGGGGCAACTGAAGAGTTTACTGGACTCTTTACGAAGGTGTGGATAGGGTTAAGGGAAACCAGAAGGGAAGGTCGTCACACATCTAGGCCTGGAGGGACCAGTGTGAGGGAGTTGTTCCCAGGACCTAGAATGAGATGGGTCATCCTAGGGAGCTGGAGCTGTGGCTTCCCTGCTGGGAGGAGGGAGGGAGGGAGCTGGGGGGCTGAATATGGGAACTTTGTCTCCCACTTCCCTCCACTCTGCACCTGGTGTAGCCCATTTGGCTGAACTCAATTGGAAGCCAGAAGTCGAGGGAGCCCTGAAGATGCATTCGCAGAGGCCGGTCCCAGGGCACAGAGCAGAGTACACAGGGGTGGAGAATGGCTCCGGGGAGGCAGACAATGTGAACGTATGCACTGCACTTCATCAGTGAGCCTCTGCACTTGCTTTTCCTTCTGCTTGAAAGGCTCACCTGACCCCATCCCCTTTCCTGTCCCTTGATCACCTAATCAACTCATTCTCAACCATCAAGACTCACGTCCAACTTTTCAATTCGAATAGCAGCCTGTGACGATTTCAATTCTTGCATGGAACGCATTGCATTGTAATTGTTTATTACCCATCTGTCTCGCTGACTGACATGGGTTTTCATCCTGTACAGAAGCTGGGCCTTTTATGTCTTTCTATTCTTAGGGCCCAGCACTGGGCCTGCACCTATTGCGTGCTCAATAGTTATACATGGATGAGTCTCTTTATATTCCTGAAAGTAGAAGGTCCTTTCTTTTTGTAGCTCTTTTAAATGTAAACTGGAAAAACTTAGTTACTTAAGAGGGACAATATTCTCTTGATTTCCATATTGTTGTAAAGTTTTAAAAACTGCTTCCTAGTTAGGGAACAAAGCCACTTAGCCAGCATCCCATCACTAGTGATGGCTGAGAAGTGGGTAGAACCCAGGTCTTCTGCTTCCTAATTCATTGCTCTTTGCTCTTGTCACTAGATGTCCTCAAATGAAAGTGAGTGCCTCAGGTGGCCCTGTGGAGGGGGCTCGCATAATTTTAACAGGTGGCAATCCCAGAGGGACGATTTGAAATGAATGAGGTTAAATGCCTGGTTGAAGAAAATAATCCCTTAAAAATTCTTTTTCACTTTCAGAACTCTGCGGGGTCATTAAGAACTGAATTCCAAGAAAGGAATATCCAGTTAGATGGACCAGCTTTTTTTCTCTTTTTCTTTCTAAAGAGAAATCGTGTTTGTTGACTACCTTATAAGCTGCTTGAGGTCAGGGACCAAGCCTCCTTTACATTTGTCTTCTGTCAGCCTTAGGTCCACATGTCAGAAGAATGGCACATCCTACAACACGATCAGATGAGGTCAGTCTAGTAGTGCTTTCTGTGATTCCCGAGATGCTTGCTTCAGTTAACGGCACACTCGGAGTGGGGTAGGGTGGAGTGGAATGCGGTGGCAGCCAGTGATTTGATGCCCAGCATCCATCTCTCCTTCTGACAAAAGCATCCTGAATTTCCTGTGGGAAATTACCTCTCCCATTCCCAGCTTTCTGGTTTGGAGAGAACTGATTTCAAGCCCAGGTAGAGCAGTGGGCCTTGATTGGCTGATTAGCATGTCACACTCTCTTGGTCACAGTGATCAGTTCAGAAACGAGCCAATGATGTGCAATGATACAGTCACTAAGAATCCTGGGAAAGGACTCTTACTCTCTTCTTGCTGGACATGAAAGGAAAAGGACGTAGTTGCTAGAACTGTTGCAGCCATTTGTGACTATCTAGGGTCAGAGATCAGAACTAGGACCAAGGAAGTGGAGACAGAAATGGAGGGAGTGGGAACCATGTCCTGGTGACATCATTTGAGTCCTGAATCAAGTTGCACCTGAGCCATGAACTAAAGTGAGCCCACATTCCCTAGTCTTTTTTTAAGCCAGTGTGGGTTGTGCTTACTGTGGTAAATGGCAGCATTTTTGGGTGAGAAGGAAAGGAGAGTTTCCTGTGGCTTCGCAGGCTAGCCAGGGAAATGGCTGGGCCATGGATGAGGTCATGTAACAGAATAACTCAGGGAAATTTGCAAATCACTCTTGCTCTCCTTCTGTACCAGGACCCATTCTGAATCACTTGGAGTGTGTGTGTGTGTGTGTGTGTGTGTGTGTGTGTGTGTATAGTTTAAAAGCCCTGCCCCAGAGATTCTGATGCAAACTAGTCCAATCACTGTACTGCTTGGACTAAGAATAGGACTGATTTGGCTATCTGTACCGCTACCCTGAACATAATGCCTTGTTATTTCTACAGGATCAGTGTGTAATTGAGACCCCAACAAACCCTACTTGCTAACTTTATTCAGGGTATTGAATACTTAACTTTCTCCCAGGCCTTTGGTGGTGCTAACTCAGTTCAATTTTCCTTTCTTCGGGGAGAACCACCTCGTTGTCTTTGTCTTTCACTTCCCTTCTTTCCCCATCTCTCCTCTTAGGACCTTATTCAGGTTGATATTTTAGGTTCTATGAGCTTATCCAGCCGCAGAACTAGGAATTAAAGGTGTGCATTCACAATACAATTCCTACTGACAAGAACTGATTACAAGAATGCAGAAACACAAAGGAATAGATATTTAAAGCGGTGAGTGGGAAGTGAACACTAGGAAATAGGGCTTTGAAGCCTGGAGGTTTGGCTGCTTCCCGCCTCCTCCCGCAGTGTTGCCACACCACGTCTCTCTTCTTTCTCTCTACAAATAATACTTGGTTAAGACTTGTAACCCAGTTTGGCGTGATGCAAAGCCAGTTAACTCTTCTTGCACTTAGCTGACCCGTCAGAACCGAAACACTGTTTCAAGGAACAGAGGAAGATATGTGTTCTTGTACCACGAAAGTGAAAGCAGGGTGAATAGAAAGCAAAATTGTGAGCATAGGATCCTCTATTGAAAATGCACAATTAAATAATTAATCAGGTTCTTGATAGAGAATGGTTTCCAAGCTGCCTCCCGCATGGTAGATGTGATGGTAGCTGCTGGGAGATTTCATTCCAGCTGAAGAAAGAGAGGGGAGGACACTGAGAGAAGAAAAAAAAGTGATTACAAATAATCACTTCTCAGCTTCTCCGGAGAGAAAGTCTCTGAAGCTCTAGAACATCTCATTTTCATATTAGAAAAAGACTTCGCAATAGTCTCTAAGGCGACCTAGCAGGACATTTGACTTGACCCCATCCATGAAAGGTGTCGTTAAATTTTCTGGAGAATGTAGATACTCCACAGGCTTTGCTAAAATGCCTTCAAGTGGAAGAGCTGCCAGGTGGGCCATGATGTGCCGTGAATACCTAGGAATGTGGAGGAGGACCTGTCAAGATTCACACTTTGTTCTCGGAGCTTCCCCAGAGCGCAGGTAGTAGCAGCAAACACAAGCAGGGGATCGCTGAACACCATACATGAAGTAACAAAAATGCCAAAAGGCAAAAATGCCTTAGTAAAGTCCCCTGGAGTTAGATTCATCGGTATTTCTTGGCTCAATCTGCTCTGCCAGATCACCTACAGGTTAGCAACCACTCCAAGAGCCAGCATAAGGCATGGGCCATTGCCAGAGGGTGGATCTGCTTTTCTTCCTGAGACAGGACCAACTGTTGGCATCTTCTCCATTAAGTATAATGGATGGTTGTGGGAGTGGGGAAGTTAGCAGGCAATTTATGCTATCTGGGGCAAGAACATTCAGAAATACTTAATCCCTGCAGTATATAGGTCATAGCTTTTTTTTTTTTTAAGATAGCATTAGTGATTCTTTTTTATTTATTTATATTTATTTATTTATTTATTTATTGGCTGTGTTGGGTCTTTGTTGCTGCACGCAGGCTTTCTCTAGTTGCGGGGAGTGGGGGCTACTCTTAGTTGCGATGTGTGGGCTTCTCATTGTGGTGGCTTCTCCTGTTGTGGAGCATGGGCTCTAGGTGCGGGCTTCAGTAGTTGTGGCTCGCGGCCTCTAGAGCGTAGGCTCAGTAGCTGTGGCGCACGGGCTTAGTTGCTCCACAGTATGTGGTATCTTCCTGGACTAGGGCTCAAACTCATGTCCCTGCGTTGGCAGGTGGATTCTTAACCACTGTGCCACCAGGGAAGTCCCCAGGTCATAGCTTTAATAGTAGTTTTTGTTTTTTTTTAAACAGCCTGGGGAGCTGCCACGAGGATATTTTTTAAATTTTTTATTTTTTTGGGCCACGCCGACGGCTTGTGGGATCTTAGTTGCCTGACCAGGGATTGAACCTGGGCCCTTGGCAGTGAAAACACTGAGCCCTAACCACTGGACCATCAGGGAATTTCCCAATAGTACTTTTTATATCATATTGCATTTAGCTTGTATATTAAGATATAGAGTACCAAAATACAAGTTTCTTCAAAGTCAAAACTATGTCTCATTCTTCTGTTCCTTTGTTGTGATTTTTAAGTGATTTCATATTCTTTTTTTGTGTTATTTGTACTTTCTAATTTTCTGAAATGAGCCTATATTAAATACATCTTTTTTTTTGAAAAAAAGTAAAGACATAGTAAATTATTTCTTTATTTTATCACATCATAAATTCCATACCAAAATTTACCCTTTTAAAGTGCACAGTTTAGGGATTTTTTGTAGGTATTTTTGCAACCATATCCACTATCTAATTCCAGAAACATTTTTGTCATCCCTCAAAAAAAACCATAAACCCGTTAACAGTTATTCCACAACAACCCTCCCTGCCCACCCAGTCTCTGGCAACTACTAATCTGCTACTTGGGACCCCATAATTAATTATTCAATCAAAGCCATAGGTCTCTGTGAGTCAGACTATTCTGATTACTGCTTTTCCTCTGTTGTCCATCATGGTTACTGTGTCCAACTTGCCTTTGGAGATTAAGTTCCACCATTTAGCTGCCAGTGTCCATCATCCTGAAGCAGCTGGCTTGATAGAATAGAGGAATGGCCTTTTGAAGACTCATTTGTAGCACCAGGTAGGTGATAATACCTTGCAGGGCTAGGAAATGACCTCAAGGTTTTTGTATATGCTCTAAATCAGTGTCCAATATTTGAGGCTATGTCTCCCATAGCCAGGATTCATGAGTCTATCAAAGGGTAGAAATGTGAGTGGCTGGTAACCTACTAGCAAATTTTTTCTTTCCATCCCTGTGTCTTTAGGCTCTGCTGGTCTAGAGATGTAAATTCTAAAGGGAGGATAGTTCTACCAAGAGACACAACAATGATTCAATCGAAATGGAAGTTGAGACCATCACCTGGTCACTTTGGGGTCCTCATGCCTCCAAATCAGTAGGCAAAGAGGGATGATTGATCCTGATTACCAAGGAGAAATTGGGCATCCATTACACAGTGGAGGTAAGGAAGAATATGCCTGGAATCAGGCATATTCTTCAGGAATATTCAGAATCAGCAATACTCAGAAACACCCTTGAGGGCAAGGGTGTTTCTCTGTACTACCATGCTCTGTGATTAAAGTCATGGAAAACTACAACAACCCAATTCAGGTTGGACTGCTAATGCCCCAGGCCCTGTGGGAAAGAAGGCCTGGGTCACCCTGCCAGGTAAAGAAGCATGTCTGGTTGAGGTGCTTGCTGAGGGCAAAGAGAATACAGAATGGGAAGTAGAACAACATACGAGGGTGAGTCAAAAATGATCCGCACTCTGGTTATATTAAAACTTCTGTTGGCCGCACTGTCTTATCAGTGCTTTCCATTCAAGGCTACTGTCTTCCCAGTCACTGCTGTGCAGGTGTGAACGTGTTATATCAGTTCATTTGTAACTGCAGTGCGAGTAAAAATGGATGCCCCACTTGTGATTTGCACGAAAAAAGAGCAGCGTGCAGTGATTTGTTTTTTGTGGTCTGAGGGTGTCGTTATTTATTGAAGACTTTGTGTGCAGTATGGAGAAAGTGTTTTGTTGTGAAGTGTGTATGAATGGATAGAGAAGCTCAAGGAAGGTTGCACAAGTATGAGCCATCCAGAAGGAGCCAGACACCTGTCCACGTCCACAGTTGATGACAACATTGCGTGTACACGTGAAATGATTCTGTCAAATAGATGAGTGACAGTTTTCTGGGATTCTCAAGGGCCAGTATTAGAACATTATCAGGAAAAAGGTTCAACAGTCATCAGTGCTTATTACAGTGAGATGCTTATTGAAGAGCTGAAGCCTAAACTTCAGGTTAAACGCAGAGGACTGCTGTCCAAGGGCACTGCCTGACAATGCACGTCTGCACACTTCTGCCCACACTATTGACACTTTGCAAAAACTTCATTTTGAGATGTTGAAGCATCCTCCCTGCAGTCCTGATCTTGCTCTATTGGACTTTCACCTGTTTGGTCCCCTGAAAGTAGCCCTACAAGGATGAAGAGTCACTTCTGATGAAGACGTGAAGACAGCGGTGCATTTGTGGCTCGCAGCTCAGCCTAAAACATTTTTTAATGAGGGAGTACGAAAGCTTGTTGACAGATAGACAAAGCGTATTGAAAAGCTTGGAGATTATGTCAAAAAATGATGTATTTGTCTTTTCTAAAAGTTAATTAAAATAAATTCTACAGCTAGAGTGAGGATAACTTTTGACTCATCCTCATAGTTATAATACTATGACCAGGTGACCAGTTGCAGAAATGAGGACTAATTGTTCTAAGTATTTCTTCCTTAATTTTTACTAATATGTTTGTATACATGTTAAGCAAATATTCTGTTTTCTTCCCTCCTTATCCCCTTCTCATCAAACATAAGATACATTAGTAGAAGTTAAATTTATATCACAGTATTTACGTTATAGACTATCAAAGGAGAAGAGCAAACAACTAAGGACTTTACATCCTCTTCTAGGGAAAGGATTAGTGTGATTTTGGTTGCACACATGATAATTTTATCATGTTAACCAGAAGTATGACTTGTTACTATCTTTATCTGGAGATTAAGTATGGTTTAAGGAGGTGTGTATGGGTGCCAAGTTGACAAGGGGTGGATTGTGGTAGTGTTTTTGACATGTCAACTTGACTAGGCTAAACTTTTCAGTTATTCAGTAAGACCCTAATCTAGGTGTTGCTGTGAAGATATTTTTTAGATATGATTACAATCCATGGTCAGTTGGCTTTAAGTTAAGTTTAAGGATTTTTCCCTAGATAATCTGGGTGGATTTGATTCAGTTGAAAGGCCTTGAAGAGCAGAGTTGAGGTTTCCTGAGGAAGAAGAAATTCTGCCTGTGTGCAATTGCTCCATCCTGTCCTTCCTGGTGGCCTGTCCTATTGATTTCAGACTTGTCTAATCAGCCCCCACAATTGTATAAACAATTTCCTATTTTCTATGAAAATGTATTTCCTACTGGTTTTGTTTCTCTGGTTGAACCCTGACTAAATGAACCTGGCCAAAATGACATTTACAAAATGTTAACAGTGATTATTTCTCAGGGATGGAATTGATTTTAGGTAATATATTTTTTTACTTTCCCCTTCATTTTCCCCCATAATGCTCAAGTGTTTTAAAAGAACATTTTAAAACAGATAATAGTTAAAAATCAACATTTTTAATAAAAATAATAGGTTAAAAATCTATAATTTCACAAAATTACCTAAAGCCTAATTCCATTTACAAAATATAGAACTCTAGCAAGTTTTTATAAAACTTGGAGTTTCTAAAAACACAATTTAAAAATCCCTTTGAGGAACTTCCTGGCAGGCCAGTGGTTAGGACTCTGCACTTCCTCTGCTGAGGGCTCAGGTTCAATCCCTAGTCAGGGAACTAAGATCCTGCAAGCTGTGTGGCGCAGCCAAAAAAAAAATTAATCCCTTTGGTCTTTTCCACAGAATTAAACAAACAAAATTCATCTATGCTATAATCTACCTTGTTTTTTGTTTGTTTCTTGAATGTTAATGAAACCAGGGATCATATCTTACTCTTCCTTTGTTCTGCTGCTGTGTCTAAAGGCTGAGTATAATGTAGGTCCCTGTCAATGTTTCTTAATTAATAAACACATCCCATACACATATATATACATGTCTTAACTTACCTTAACTTTTTTCCAAAAAGTTACCGAAAGTATCCTCTTCACCCTTTCCAACTAGGCTATCAAGCACTTTAAGTTTAAAACATACGAAACATTAAATTGTTACATGCACATTTTCTTTATTTTATTAAAAATAGGTAGACAGTACTGATTTTTATGGACTTAAAATAGCTTTGCACTTACCATTTTGTACTTTTGCTCTTTATTAATAATATTTCAAACCCACATAACCTTGAGTCAACACCATCCATAAACTTGTCTTTTTAATGATTATAGAGCAGTCCATCATGTAAAAATGCCACAGTTTGTTCATCCATATCTCTATTTTTGGACACTTGGGCTATTTCCAGTTTCTTTCTATTATAAATAATGTGACTGTGAAGGCTTGTTTAGACCAATGGCTTTTAAAATTATCTCTTGGGGGTCATTTCCTTAGGTCAATATTCCTGAAGATGAATTATTTGGAAAAAAGACATGAGTATTTTGTTACCTGTTGCCAGAATGCTTTTTTAAAAGACTGAAATGATTTTACAGCATTACCAACAATATGTTTCCCTGAAGCCACACCCACTTTGGATTGTTAATATCCTTATCTATTTTTGCTAGTTTACTAGATATACAGTGGCATCAAAGCTGCTTTGAGGTGCTGTGGAATAACAGGGTCGACATTCTTAGAAGCTCTAAGCTCTTGTTGGGGTCTAAAGGTTATGCCCTTAAGATTTTTAGGAGCATTTTTTGTCTGGCTTAAGGGTCTTTTGGGTACAACTTAAATCTTTCTAAGGTCTTTGCAAAAGGTCTTGGAGCTGCACCTTTGATCTGAATTTTACACTGAGGCTATGTTTGACTGGCAGCACCCTAGATTTGATCTTTGCCTTAAGGCCATTTCTTACTTTGAGAACATTTTGCTGCCTAGAAGATTTCCCTGGACTGTCTGTATTTCCTCTAAATTCTGCTCAAATAGTTCTTTATTTGGCTCATTCCTTTCTTTTTGTATTTTATCATAGCATCAGAAGTTAAAAGAAGCCAGTTGACCCTTTCAACATTTTGCCTGGAAATCTCCTTAGCCAGACCCACAAGTTCATGAGGCACCCTTTCTATTTGTGATGTTACCACAGGCAACAGTTTCAATAAAGTTTCTCCTGGTATATACATGGCACACCCCTTGCTCTAGCAATCAATAGTAATCTCCTCACTGCTCTGCCAGCCTTCACTAATAGTCTTTTTGAAAGTCTTCAGGCCTCTATCTACCTTCTGCTCCCAAAGCCAATCCTACATGTTCTAGGTTTTTCTTATAGCAGCACTGCATTACTAGGTGCCAATTTCTGTTTCAGTTATCTATCACTGTGTAACAAATCAAAAAATCATCCCCAAACATAGTGGTTTAAGACAACCACCACTGTATTTTGTGTGTGTGAATAGAGTGGTTGATTGGTCTTAGCTGGGAGGTTGCTTTCTTCCATGGGGTGTTGTTGGGGCTGCAGAGGCTAGACTGGGCTGGGATGTCCAAGATGGTTCATTCATATGACTGGTAGTTGGTGGTGGCTGTCAGCTGGGAGCTCAGCTGTAGCTGTCAGAGGACCCTGTTCTCTTCCGTAAAGCCTTTCCAAGTGGCTTGTTTGTACAGTATGGCAACTGAGTTCCAAAAGGAAGGAGATAGAAGCTTCTAGTCTTAAGGCTTGGGCTGAGTGGTCCCAGAATGTATTTCTCCTGCATTCTGTTCATCAAAGCAGTCCTAGGTTGTTCTCATATTTCAAAGAAGGAAACTCCACTCCTCAATGGAAGAAAGGCCCAGGGTGGAGAGAAAGTAATCATATCATCTTTGGAGTCTATCTACCATGCCAGGGTGATGGGGTCATTTATCAGCTTTTCTCAGGTGTGCTGTGGAAGTAAGAGACACCCACTACTCACTTATTTATTCATGTACTGATTCATTATCAGCTTTTTACTGAGCATCTACTCTGTGCTGGGCTCTGTTCTAGCCACTGTGGATATAATGGTGAATATGACATTATCTACCGTTGTGCAGCTTACACTCTAGTTGGGGGAAATTTTTAAAAAATACTTATTTAAATAAGTAAGAAAAATAGAAGATAGTTAGTTGTTGTGGGTTGAATTGTGCCCCTGCCCCAAACCTGTTTACATGTGTATTTCCCAATAAACATGGAGTTCCTCCCAAGACCATGCATCTTCAGTCTTATAGAGGTCTCCAGTTCATTGACCCCATCACTGTCAAACATCCCATCATGACCTCACTTCTTTTCTTATCCAGGTCAGATACCAAAGTCCATCATTCCAAACAGTCCTCCCTGGGCTCTCTTCCTCCATCACACTCTCCAGGCATATCCCAAACCTAGTTAAATTCAATATGTGCTGACCCAAGCACGTAACTTGCTTTGGTCAGTGAAAGTGATTGGAATTGATGTGTATTATTTCTGAATGAAAGCTTTAAAAATCAACGCATGATTCATCACCCTTTATTTTCTGCCCCAGTGCCTGACAACACTCCAAATGGGGGCTGCTCTATAAGCCTGGGTATTGGAATAAGGAGAAATCAGAGTAGAACCCCCAGGTGACTCATCACAAGCACGTAGTGTGATGTCATCAAAATATCACTTTAGTTTTATGTCACCCAGAGTTTATTGCTTGTTTCTACAGCACAACCTAACCTATACCTACTGGTACATGTGAGTACAAGTCTGCCAGATTGAGAAGACAGGTAAGAATATCTCATACAGAGAGAATGTTATGTAAAAAGGCATAGAGAAGTCTGGTGACACCATGGTGGTGATGCAACCTAGGTTGAGAGGAGTGAAGCTGCAAGAATGAGCCTGGAAGAGCAGGTTAGGACTCATTCTAGTCGGGTGTTCATGTAATGGGATAATATGGAGTTTACCCTTCGCCATGGAAGTGACTAGCAATCGATGGTGGTTTTCAAATAGGGGATTCTCCCTGTTCAATTTTTTTTGGGAAGATTACTTGAATTTTCCTATAGAGACAGAATTGGGGAAGGGGAGGTAGTCAAGACTTCAGTCATGGAGAAAGTTTGAAGAGGGGACTTTTCTTATAGGAAAGAGAAAATGAGGATGTGAACTCTGGTGGCATCACTGTTTTGTGTTTATGACGCTAAGATTTTAGTAGAGAAAATCCAAGATCGTGGTTAAGAGCTTTACTCTGGAATTATACAGAATGTGGTTTTAAATCCAGTTTTTTCTCTACTTTATTTTGTTTTCTGTGTAGGAGTTTCTCAACCTCTTGGCCTCAAATTCCTCTTTGAAAATTAAAGTAATAATGGTGTCTCCTTTTTAGGTCTTTGTGGGATAATGCACTTAAAGCACTTAGCATGAGTTTAGTACAAAGTAAGAGCTCCATGGATATGAGGTACAGTGATGGTGATGGTAGTAATATTACAGTAAATGGTGTGAGACATAGATTCAAGTTAATTCTCAATATTTTTAAAGGGTGTAATGGAAATAGGTTGGGATTTGGAAACAGAAGGATCTGAGTTTCGGTATTATCCTCACTGGCAGTGTCATTTCAGAGAAGATAGCTAACTTTTTTTTTTTAACTCAAGTTCTCAAAAAGACTTAATTTTTTTAGAGTAGGTTTAGGTTCACAGCAAACCTATGAGGAAGATACAGAAAGTTCCCATGTACCCCCTGCCCCTACACATGTGCAGCACACCCCCTATTAACAGAGTGGCACATTTATCACTCTTGACAAACCCATGTTGACACATCATAATCACCCAAATTTTATTTTATTTTATTATTTTAAAAAACATTATTTATTCTGTTGTGATGGGTCTTAGTTGTGGCCAGAGTCTCCTTAGTTGTGGCTCACTGGCTCCTTACTTGTGACATGTGAACTCTTAGTTGTGGCACATGGGATCTAGTTCCGTGATCAGGGATCGAACCTGGGCCCCCTGTGTTGGGAGCTCAGAGTGTTAACCACTGCATCACCAGGGAAGTCCCTCACCTAAATTTTTTTTTTTTTTTGGGGGGGGGTACACCAGGTTCAATCAACTGTTTTTATACACATATCCCCATATTCCCTCCCTTCCTTGACGCCCCCCCTCGAGTCCCCCCCACCCTCCCTGCCCCAGTCCTCTAAGGCATCTTCCATCCTCGAGTTGGACTCCCTTTGTTATACAACAAATTCCCACTGACTATTTTACAGTTGGTAGTATATATATGTCTCTGCTACTCTCTCGCTTTGTCTCAGTTTCCCCTTCACCCCCCGCCCCCTCCCATACCTCGAGTTCTCCAGTCCATTCTCTGTATCTGCTTCCTTGTTCTTGTCACTGAGTTCATCAGTACCATTTTTAGATTCTGTATATGTGAGTTAGCATACAATATTTGTCCTTCTCTTTCTGACTTACTTCACTATGTATGACAGATTGTAGTTCTATCCACCTCATTACATATAGCTCCATCTCATCCCTTTTTATAGCTGAGTAATATTCCATTGTGTATATATGCCACATCTTCTGGATCCATTCATTTGTTGATGGGCATTTAGGTTGCTTCCATGTCCTGGCTATTGTAAAGAGTGCTGCAATAAACATTATGGTACAAGTTTCTTTTGGGATTATGGTTTTCTTTGGGTATATGCCCAGGAGTGGGATTACTGGATCATATGGTAGTTCTATTTGTAGTTTTTTAAGGAACCTCCAAATTGTTTTCCATAGTGGCTGTACCAACTTACAGTCCCACCAACAGTGCAGGAGAGTTCCCTTTTCTCCACACCCTCTCCAACATTTGTTGTTTCCAGACTTTGTGATGATGGCCATTCTGATCGGTGTGAGGTGATACCTCATTGTGGCTTTGACTTGCATTTCTCTGATGATGAGTGATGTTGAGCATCTTTTCATGTGTTTGTTGGCCATCTGTATGTCTTCTTTGGAGAACTGTCTATTTAGGTCTTCTGCCTATTTGGGGATTGGGTTATTTGCTTTTTTGGTATGAAGCTGCATGAGCTGCTTGTATATTTTGGAGGTTAATCCTTTGTCCGTTGTTTCATAGGCAATTATTTTTTCCCATTCTGAGGGTTGCCTTTTAGTCATGTTTATGGTTTCTCTCACTGTGCAAAAGCTTTTAAGTTTCATGAGGTCCCATTCGTTTATTCTTGATTTTATTTCCATGATTCTAGGAGGTGGGTCAAAAAGGATGTTGCTTTGATGTATGTCAAAGGGTGTTCTGCCTATGTTTTCCTCTAGGAGTTTTATAGTGTCTGGCCTTACATGTAGGTCTTTAATCCATTTGGAGTTTATTTTTGTGTATGGCCTCACCTAAATTTTATTTTATTTATTTACATTAGCATTCTTTCTTGGTGTTGTACATCCTATGGGTTTGAGAAATGTATAATAATGTATTTTCACTGTCCTAAAAATCCTCTGTTGCTCTGCCTGTTCCTCCATCTGCCTGGCCCCTAACCCTTGGCAATACTGATCTTATTTTGTTACTGTTTTCATAGTTTTACCTTTTCCAAAATGTTATATAATTGGAATCATACAGTATGTAGCCTTTTTAGAAGCCTTTTATTGGCTTCTTTCAGTTAGTAATGTAGATTTGTTTCCTTCATGTTTTTTCTTGGGCTTGGTAGCCTTTTTTCTTTGTTTATTTGTTTATTTTTTTTAAGTGCTACATAATAGCCCATTGTTGTCTGGATGTACCACTATTTATATATTCACTCACCCACTGAAGGACAGCTTCATTGCTTCCAAGTTTTGGCAATTATGATTAACGCTGCTATAAACATCTGTGTGCAAGTTTTGTGTGAACACAAGTTTTCACCTGTCTTGGGAAAATACCAAGAAGTATGATTGCAAGATCCAATGATTAGAGTGTGTTTAATTTTGTAAGAAACCTCCAAACTGTTTTCCAAAGTGGCTGTACCATTTTGCATTCCCACCACCAATGAATGAGAGTTCCTATCGCTCCACATTCTCACCGGCATTTGATATCAGTGTTCTGAATTTTGGCCATTCTAATAGATGTGTAGTGGTATTTTGTTTTAATTTACATTTCTCTGATGGCATACAATGTAGAGATCTTTTCATGTGCTTATTTGCCATCTATAAATCTTCTTTGATGAAGTGTCTTTTAAGGTCTTTGGCTTGTTTTTCAATTGGGAGGGCAACCAACTTTTATGAGCCCCAGTTTCCTTATCTACAAAATGGGAACCTTGATGCTGGTAGTTTCTCCATCACAGGCCTGTTGAGAGGTTCAAGGTGGGATAAGATGTGTAAAAACCTTTTGTAAGTGATGGGGCTCTAGTTACATAAAAAATATTATTAATCTGGTTGTTCCTTTAACTGGTATTCAGTGTGATTTTATTCTTTACTGTGTTACCCCTGATACGTTATTTAAGTTCTAAGGCTATTAAATTAGAAAACTAAAAATCAAAAGAGACAAATTTCAAAATCAAAGAAAGTAGCACTCAGCAGGCTCTGAATTCTTCAAACTCTCTGTGGCTCCTGTGACGAATTGCACCAGGGGTGCAAGGATGTAGTCTTGTTCCCATCCAGATGAGAACAGGGGAATGTGGTTGCCTTGGAGAACCAGATAGGGAACAAAATGAGCAGAGATTCTGCTCCCTGATGTGCCTGGAGCTAGTGCCTGACTCCATACTAAGGGGAGGCATAACTTTAAAAGACTAGACTTGTGTGGTGTCTGTTCCCTAGATGCCAATGAAAGCAGTGCTGATTGAGAGAAATGCTGTACCAAATCCACATTTTAATATTTGAGAATTTATGTTATTCTAGCTACACCAGTACGTGCACACCAGGCTAGTTGCATAAGACTCACTCGGGGGAGCTTATAAAACATTTTATTCATTCAAAAATATTTATTATGTCTCTAACATGTACTCTAGACATGGGGATGAAGCAGTGAACAAAACAAAGTTTGGCTCATGTAGAGGTTACATTGAGTGTGGGGAGATAAGTGATAAGCACATAAGTAAATAATATGTCAGATGGTCATAAGTGCTATGAAGAAAAAGAAAATATAGTGAGGATCATAGATGGAATGGGGATGTTATTTTAAGCAGGTGGCCTGAGAAGATGTCTCTGGTAAGGTGACATATGAGTGGAGGCCTGAAGGAAGTGAAAGAAGAAGGCATGTGGATATCTGGGGGGACATCAAAGTAAGAGCCATTATGCAGAAGGAATAGCACGTGCAAAAGTCCTGAGGTAGGAGAATACTTGTTTGTTTTTCTTCTTCAAGAAACAGCAGTGAGCCAGCAACTGAAGATGAGCCGGCTGGGGTAGAGGGAGACTCAGGAAATGAGAACAGGGAGCTGGAGGCTGGGTGCAGATTAGAAGGGACCTTTAGACCATTGAAAGGATTTAGGATTTTACATTGAGTGAGATAGGAAGGCATTGAAAGTTTTGAGCAGATGAGTGATAAGATCTGACTCCAGTTGTCCTGTGAAAGAACATAGACTATGAGAAGGGGGCAAGGATGGAGGTTGGAGACCAGCATGGGCCTTCCATACTTCTGGTGGGAGATGGCAGCTATGGTGGAGATAGTAGAAATAGCTATAGTTTTACTGCCTCTCCCACCCTTCCACTTCCAATTGAGAAGATTTAAGATGAGAACTAGGAATCTATATAAATATTGCAGTATTTTTTAATAAGTTCTCTAGGTGAATTGGAAGCATGGTCAGGTTTCAAAACCAGTGACTCAGGATGAGAAAGCCCACCCTCCTTTCCTCTGAGGTTTCCCCTTGGGCTTCTCTGCCTGCCTCTGTTCTTACCTCCTTCTCTAGCTCAGGGCCTCTTCTGCCTGGCCCTGCTGCCCTCATTGTTTCTCTTATCTGTCCTCTCTTGTTATTTTCTGCTATTCTCAACCTGTCAAACCCCATGCAGCTGCCCACTCACACACTGTGGTTGGATTTATCTTCCCCAAATATCCTTTTCTTTCATCTTGTCATTTCCCCGCCAGAATTTTTCTCATGGTTCTGCCCTGCCTCCTAGATAAAGTCTAATCTACCAGCCCCTTACAGTCTGGTTCCAATCATCCCACCTGTGGGTTCATCCCATTGTGTCTGCCCAAAGTCATCCTCGGGGGGCTAAATGATTTATTTGCCTTGGTTCAGAAATGACATGGAAGTTCCCATTTCTGCTTTTTTCTTCATACAATTTATTTCATCCCCTGGGCTGATCTCTTTCCTTTCTGCCTTACCAGATCCTATATATCCTACAAGAGCACTGCACAAGTTCTTTTAAACACATATTTTTAAAATGTTTGAATTGTTAATAAGTGGACATCATTCAAAATTCAAAGGATTAGAAAATGACATATATTTTAAAATGACTTTCCTGATACTCCCAACCACTAACCAACCAATCCTCCACCCCAGGAGCTTGATTCTACCAGCTGCCTGTGAATCCTTCCGATCATATACAGTCACATGTGTGTTTATATCCTGTATTTATAGATGTCTTGTTTATATACATATACATACACAAGAATATTCTTTTTTTTAAATAAATTTATTTATTTATTGGCTGTTTTGGGTCTTTGCTGCTGCACATGGGCTTTGTCTAGTTGCAGCAAGCTGGGGCTACTCTTCGTTGTGGTGCGTGGGCTCCTCATTGCCATGGCTTCTCTTGTTGTGGAGCACAGGCTTTAGGCTCATGAGCTTCAGTAGTTGTGGCACACGGGCTCAATAGTTGTGGCACATGGGCTCAATAGTTGTGGCACATGGGCTTAGTTGCTCCGTGGCATGTGGGATCTTCCTGGAGCAGGGATGGAACCTGTGTCCCCTGCCTTGGCAGGTGGATTCTTAACCACTGCACCATCTAGGAAGTCCTACACAAGAATATTCTTTTCTTTTAAAACGAATGGTAGCATATTACCCACATTGTTCTGCCCTCATTTTATTTTCATTTAAAATACTCATCATTGTTCCATATCAATATGCACAGAACTGACTTTTTCTTCTGTTTCTGAACTTAAGCTTTTATTTATTTTTTTGCATCATCAAATGATTTTAGTTTGGGGTAGTATTTTTTTTAATTGTGGCAAAATACACATAGCCTAAAATTTACATTTTAACTATTTTTCAGTGTATAGTTCAGTGGCATTGAGTACATTCACATTGCTGTGTGACCATCACCATCGTCCATCTCCAGAGTTTTCATCTTCCCAGCTGAACCTCCACACCCTTAAACACTAATAGCCCATTAACGGTCCTTCCCCCAGCCCTTGGCAATCATCATTCTACTTTCTATCTCTAAGAATTTAACTACTCTCAATACCTCATATAAGTGAAGTCACATAGTGCTTGTCCTTTCGTGGCTGACTTATTTCACTTAGCATAAATTCTTCAAGATTCATCTATGTTATAGCAAGTATGAGAATTTCCATCCTTTTTAAGGCTGAATAATATGCCATTGTATGTATATACCACATTTTGTTCATCCATCCATCCGACCATGGATATTTGGATAGCTTCCACTTTCTGGCCGCTGTGAATAACGCTGCTATGAACATGAGTGTACAGGTACCTCTTTCATATGCTACATTCTTCTGGGTGTATACCCAAAAATGGAACTGATAGATCATATGGCTAGATAGATGTATGTTTTATTTTTGAGGAACTGCCATAACGTTTTCCACAATGCCTTGTTCCTTTAAATGACTCCTTTATGTTCTATTGTATGGATGTATCACAATTTATTTAACCAATATTATATTGATGGATATTAAGAATGTTTTCAGACTCTTGCTATAAAAATATTGCAGTAAAATTTCTTGGAAATTTTTGTTTGTGTACATCGAGATAAATTTTTAATACAGTTGTTGATCAGAGAATAAATTAATTTTAAAAGTAGATTTTATTTTTTAAAGCAGTTTTAGGTTCATAGCAAAATCAGAGAGTACAGAGATTTCTCATATGCCCTCTGCCCCCATACACACACAGCCTCCTCTAGTACCTATGTTTCCCACCAGAGTGTACATTTGTTATAATTGATGAACCTACATTGACACATCATAATCACCCCAAATCCAGAGTTTACATTACTGTTCACACTTGGCGTTGTACATTCGATGGGTCTGGACAAAAGTGTAATGACCTGTATCTACCATTATAGTACTATACAGACTATTTTCACTGCTCTAAAAATCCTCTCTTCTCTGCCTATTTATCTGTCCCATCCTTGCCAGCCCCTGGCAACCACTGATCTTGTTACTGTTTTTGCCTTTTCCAGAATGTCCTATAGTTAGAATCATACAGTATGCAGCCTTTTCAGATTGGCTTCTTTTGCTTAGTAATATGATTAAGATTTCTCCATGTCTTTTCATGGCTCGATAGCTCATTTCTTTTTAGTGCTGATTAATATTCTATTGTCTGGATATACCACAGTTTATTTATCCATTCACTTACTGAAGGACATCTTCGTTGCTTCCAAGTTTTGGCGTTATGAATAAAGCTGCCATAAACATCTGTGTGTTTATTTTGTGTAGACCTAAGTTTTCATTCCTTTGGGTAAATACCAAAGAGTTTGATTGGGCTTCCCTGGTGGCGCAGTGGTTAAGAATCTGCCTGGCAGTACAGGAGACACAGGTTTTTACAAACAAACAAACAAACAAACCAAAGAATATGACTGCTGGACTATATGAAGAGAATATATTTGGTTTTGTAAGAAACCACCAAAGTGTCTTCTAAAGAGGCTGTACCGTTTTGCAATCCCACCAGCAATGTATGAGAGTTTCCATATAGTAGAAAAGAAGAAAGATCTAGTTTCTTAAGGTGGAAACTGTTTGCATTGATATTAATTCTTTTGTTGCATGTCTAGGGTTTACCCACTAAGCAGGGCACTGTAGTTGAGACCATATTTTCTTGTGTTTAGGGATTCCCTGGGTGATCACTGAGGACCTTCCACCATGGCTTGTCAGATGTCTTGTCTTTCCACCAGATGTGAGCTCTGGGGAATTAAATTTAATTAATTAATTATACAATTTTGAAAAGTTACACTCCATTTACACTTATTACAACATATTGGCTGTATTTGGGGAAATTTATAACTGTCTGGTCGTTTTTTGCCTCTCTGTGAAATTCTACCCCAGGCACGCCTAACCCAGCACTCATCAGAGACTCAAGCAGACCTGTAAGCAAATTACTGAGTTTTCTTGTCCCTTCAGTCCAGATCCGAGGCCCACAACTCCCAGCTGCCTTGGTCTCCCCAAACTCTGACTCCTTATCTATTTCAGTGAGGCTGCAAGCTTCTCTTTGACTCCCCGTAGCTGTACCAGTGACTATGAAGTTGCCTCTAGGCAACAAGCTGGGATCAGCACAGGGCTCAGTTGCTAGTTTCTCTTTTCTCATGGGCCACTGTCCTGTGCTCTTTTTGTTTTTTTTTTTTTCATTTGTTGTGCTAGGGATTTACACAGTGCATCTTTGATTTATCACAATCTTCTTAGACTTTATATAGAATTACTTCAAGAAAGAGGTAGAAATCTTACAATAGTATAGTTGCGTTTCCTCCTTTCATTTTGCTATTTTTACTACACACACACACACACACACACACACGTTACATCTGTAAACGTTTTTTTGGAGATATAATTCAAGTACCATAAATTTACCCCTTTAATGTATACAATTCAGTGTTTTTTCAATTATATTCAAAAAGTTGTACGACCATCACTACTATTTGATTCCAGAACATTTCATCACTCCAGAAAGAAACTCCATATCCATTAGGAGCTTCTCTCATTTCCCCTCTCCCCCCAGCCTCCAGCAACCACTCACCTACTTTCTGTCTCTGTAGATTTTCCTATTCTGGACATTTCTTATAAATGGAGTAATATATTATCTGTATACATTCTAAACCCAATAATACTGTTATAATTTTTGCTTTAAATAGTCAAATGTGACTTTTACATAAATTAAGGGAAGAGAAAGAAATATATAGTTTTGATATTCATCCATATACTACCATTTTTGGTGCTCTTCATTCTTTCCTGTAGATCTGAGTTACCATATGGTGTCATTTCCTTTTACTCTGAAGAGCTTCCTTTAGCATTTCTTGTAATTTTCCCTTTGCTGTTTAAGGTCTTGTGGCAAACAGGGGCCAAGAAAGCTTCTGTCATGTACCAATTCCATTACTTGATAAGTATGCATTTTTCAAGGAATTTTTTCATTTCATCTGTTATTGTATTTATTGGCATAAAAGTTGATATGCTTCCTTTATATTTTCAATATTGTGGTTTCTGTAGTGCCAGCCCATCTTTAAATCCTGATATTGATAATTTGTGTTTTCTCTATTTTTCTATTGATTAGGTTTGCTAGGTGTTTATCAGTTGTGATCTCTTCAAAGAATCAATTTTTTAAGTTTTGTGAAGTAAAAAAGAAAGTAGTAGGGAAGACCATTTCAGAATCAGTGAACTAAAAAAGGTGTTACATTCATTATTTTAAATACTTAGGTTATTAAGAAGTCTAAAATGTTACACAGTTAGAGGTAGATAAGAGTCCCAAGTTTCCATGGAATCTAATAATTTAGTATCTGGACATCAAACAGGTCGCAAACTCCTTCACTATCATCTAAATTAAAGTGGTAGTCATCTGCCAGGGTCGGAGAAAGCCACAGGAGCGGAAACACTGCAAGCAAAAAACAAATTCAGTGTCAAAGAAGGTTTCCACATACAGATCATGATGTCTGACAGAAAATACTATCAAAAACAAGCCAAATTATGTTTCCCATGTTATATAGGAATTTAAAAAAAATCTATACTAGGAAATGTAATGATCAAATTAATGACTTGTGTTTTGTGTATATTTTGAAAGACTCTTATTTAAAGACATTTTATGCATTGATTATATAGGTATATAGGTATTAGCTTGAGAAAGAGAAGTTAAAATTTATATTGGTTGAACTTGTCACCGAAATTTATGATTCAGAAACACGGGTCAGGGACTTCCCTGGTGGTCCAGTGGTAGAGAATCTGTCCTGCAATGCAGGGGACGTGGATTCAATCTCTGGTCAGGAAAATAAGATCCCACATGCTACGGGGCAACTAAGCCCTCGCACCACAACTACTGAGCCCGCATGCTGCAAACTACAGAGCCCATGCACTCTGGACCTCACGTGCCACAATTGGAGAAGAGAAAACCCACACACTGCAACTAGAGAGAAGCCCATGCACCAAAGAGAAGAGCCCGTGCACCACAACGGAGATACTGTGTGCTGCAACAAAGACCTGACGCAGCTAAAACAATAAATAAATAAAATTAAAAAAAAAAAAAAGAAATATTTATTTAATTAATTTATTTATTTAGGTTGCTCCGGGTCTTAGTTGCGGCATGTAGGCTTCCTAGTTGTGGTATATAAACTCTCAATTGTGGCATGCATATAGGATTTAGTTCCCAGACCAGGGATCAAACCTGAGTTCCCTGCATTGGGAGCATGAAGTCTTACCCGCTGGACCACCAGGGAAGTCCCAAGAATCAATTTTTGATTTTATTAATTTTCTGTATTGTCTGTTTCTCTACTTTTATATTGTCTGTTTTTCTATTTCACTGATTTCTGTTATATCTTTATCATGTTTGTCTTCCCACTTATTTTAGGTTTAATTTGCTTGTCTTTTTCTATTTTCTTTAGGTATCAAGTTGTATCATTGATTTTAAATCTTCTTCTCTCCTATAAACATTTAGGTTCAAATATGCCCTTTAATTATGGCTTTAGTTTCAGCCCACGAAATTTTATATGTTGTGTTTTCATTACCATTCTGTTTAAAATATTTTTAAATTTTCCTTGTGATTTTTTTCGATGGGCTATTTACAAGTGTGTTGTTTAATTTCCTAATACTTGGGGTTTTTCTAGCTATTAGTGAGGTCTCTTCATTCTAGCTTTCCCAGCTGTCAGCCCTTTAATATTCAATCTCTGCAGGGCCTTATAGATCTTGTCTTGCACATGTGCAGTCCAAATATGGAAGGCTGACTTCTAAGATGGCCCTCAATGGTCCCCCACATCCTGGTATTCATACCCTTATATAATCCTCTCCCCTTGAGTGTGGGCTGAAACTAGTGACTTGCTTCTAACCAACAGAATACAGCAAAAGTGATGGCATATCACTTCTGTGATTAGGTTGTAGCATGTCATAACTTCTAGATGCCAGCAGACTTGCTGACTTTGATGAGCAAGCTGCCATATTGAAAAGGCCCATGTGGCAAGAAACCGAGGGTAACCTCTGGCCTAAAGCCAACAAAGGATGAGGTCCTCAGTCCAACAGCTCACAACTGCTTGCCAACAACCAGGTAAGGAATGTGTGAAAGTCCTGAAAGAGAGGGCCCATGAATGGATTCCCAAGCTACAGAAACTGCAAGATGATAAATGTGTGTTGTTTTAAGCTTCTAAATTTTGGTGTTAAGCAGAGATGGACAGCGAATACATCAACCCTTGGCCAAGGAGGTATAGTGAATGCTTATTTGTATTTCGGGGCCCGTCTTCTGTGCAGCTCCCTCTTCTCAGGTACCCTGCCCTGGAAATTCCAACGGCTTTAGTAGCTCAGAACTCAAATCTTTGTGTATGTTTGCCTATTTTAAGGGCAAGGATTGAGTTATAACTTCTTTGTATCCTCCACAGAGCCTAATTGAATATCAAATTTCTAATGAGTGTTCCTTTAGTATTTTTTGATTGCATGCTTTCCAAATTGAACTGCCCTGATACAGCCTTGATCTGGGGCACATCTCAATGATAAGTAGTGAGAGTCTTTGCAGGGCTCCCCAAATTGAAGTCCCAGACCTTCATGGACCACACACCCCATATACAGAGCTCATCTACACCAAGTCACTCCTACTTCCACATCTTGATGGGGTGCTGTTCTGCAGATGTGGAATCTGGTTTTCCCAGTGGCTACCAGAGGTCTAGATGATACAACCTGTTCGTGTAAGGGGATAGACCTTAAAGAACAGGAAATGGAAAATGGAAGTGAGCTGGGCAGATAAATCCCACTTCCTTTCTTCCCTCTATAGAATTCTCTGAGATGCAGTTCCTTTTTTGCAGCCCTTCTAGAAAAGTCTCATAGCACCAGCAAATGATCCTGTTGAACAACCAGCTACATCTCTTTGCGACTCATTGTAAAGGACTAGGCAGCACAGTAATGAATCACACAGCATTTCTTTATATCTTTCTTTGCCTCACTTCCACTTTTCTTCACCCTCACTTCTTCCTGGGCTTTGTACCTCTCAAAGAAAACATCCATGTCTTAATCCTTGTCTCAGGTTCAACTTCCTAGAGAGCCTGTGCTAAGAGAGATGGCACTGATGGTTTGTCTTGGTTTTTCATGTCCATCTCAAAAATAATTTCTGAGGACTATACTTTGACATAGCAAATTTGACCATGACTCACCTTTGATAATTCACATAGCCAGTTTCACATACTGTCTTGTGTCATGTTGTGTCATGTTTTGAATATCCTCCCTCAGTTCCTCAAACTCTATGCTAAAAGCAATGGATGTTAAAATTGAATGACTAAGGAAAGAATCAATTTGAAGGAAATGACTGAATAAGGAGTCTGTGATCTGCTTTGTTTGTTGTTCACATTAATTAGCTGAGGGAGCTAAAATGCTTTAAAAAACTGGACAGTTTTCACACTTATTGAGTGAAATTGTGTTGTGGTCCAGGAAACGCTTTTGCCTGCATCCCATCTCACCACCCTGCTGTGGTGATTTTCAGTTTGTACCATCTCTGTTCAGTCTAGTGAAACATCAGAGGATTTATTGAAAGGGCAACCCACAGACAAAGAAAGGCACAGACCCCTTCCTTCTCTAATCAGTTCTGATTTCCAGCATTACATCAGGTAGAAGTAAGAACTCAAAAATGTGGCTGGGTTTTTTCACCCTTAATTTAATGGGAGCCTAGAAGAAAAATAATTGCATATATGTGACTGTTTCTCTCCTTCCACAATACGGTGTGTAGTCATATGAAAGCAGTTGTTCCTAAACATCTAAATTCATGTAAATTAGGTACAATCTATTTTTCCTTTAGCCTCAGAGCTTGTTAAGTATAGCCAGACCAAAAAGGCTGTTAATGTCTAGGGCAGACCCTAGACATTAAGAAAAAGTGAGTCTCTTCTGATGCTTTTCATTATTTCAGAGCAGCAAATTACAGGCTCTTTCATTAGCATACATAGAATTGAAGGGAGGGTGTCTGAGAGAGTAGTAGTTACCTAGTTTCTTCTCAACTCTCATTTCCCTGCATTTACTGTGCTTCCCTCTGGGTTAATGGAGCTCACCATAGTTAGGAGGTGCCCTCATGCTTCTGACAATCCAGTGGCCACGTGGTAGTTAAAAGGGCTCTGATCCTCATATGCAGGAAATATTATGGACCATCAAAGAGAGAACCCTAATTTAGCTTACGAGTGGGATAGGGTTGAGGAACAATTAAGGGGACACCCTTCCAGAGTTTGACACCATTGAACTGGTTCTTAAAGGCTAAGTGGGACCTAGCCATATAAATAAATGAGGGATGAGGGAGTTCTAGGAATTAAAAAGGTATTCTAAAAGTAGTTTTGCCTTTAGTAAGTAGACCATGACATATAATCATTCTTTGGATGTTGCGCTCTTACTTTGCCTCAAAGGCACTTTCTCTGGATGGTAATAGGAATGTACATACAGTAAAAAATAAAATATAAGACACTATTGTGTTACCCTGGCTAAATAAATGTGTATTATTCTCATGTTATTATCTCCTAAATAATTTTCTACTCAACTAGCCTCCTCCTAAGCTACAAACATGTTCAAGTCATTCCTATCCAGAGAGAGAAAACTTCTTATATCAGTTAGGACTCTTTCAGGTAGAAGTTGAGGCTGAATAGGAAACTCAGCCCTAACTGACTTAAGTCAAAAGGGAATTTATGGAAATTGTTGAAGACCTAGGGTTACTGCATCTACAGGGACAGCCAAATTCAGTGGCTTAGATAATGTCTTCAGGATCTGATTTCTCTCCATCTCATAGCCCTGATTTCTGCTATGCTGATTTAATTCTCTGCTAGGCTCTCCCTGAATAGGGATGAGGTGACTGAATAACTTCTGCTTCTAAGTTCTAAACACAAACATACCTGCAATCACATTAAATGTAAATGGCCTAAACACTCTAATCAAAAGGCAGCAATTGTCAGATTGGATAAAAGGCAAAACCCAATTATATCTTGCTTACAAGGAACCAACTCTATTTATTTATATAAACTTATTTGTTTATTTTAATTTAATTATTTTGGTTGCATTGGGTCTTCATTGCTGCAAATGGGCTTTCTCTAGTTGTGGCAAGTAGAGACTACTCTTCTTTGCAGTGTGCAGGCTTCTCATTGTGGTGGCTTCTCTTGTTGTAGAGCACAGGCTCTAGATGCGCAGGCTTCAGTAGTTGTGACATGCAGGCTCAGTAGTTGTGGCTTGTGGGCTCTAAGCACAGGCTCAGTAATTGTGGCACATGGGCTTAATTGCTCCATGGTATGTGGGATCTTCCCAGCTCAGGGATCAAACCTGTGTACCCTGCATTGGCAGATGGATTCTTAACCACTGCACCACCAAGGAAGTCCCAGGAACCAACTTTAAATATAAAGATACAAATAGGTTAAAATAAAAGAAGAAAGAAATATACCATGTTATTACTAATCAAAGAAAACTGGAGTGGTTACATTAATATCAGACAAAGTAGATTTCAGAGCAAAGACTGTTATTACCAGAGATTGTGAGAATCATTTCCTCATGATTAACTGGTCGTTTAAGAGGACACAAACCTCCTAAATGTTTATGCACCCAATAATGGCACTTCAAAATACATGCAGCAAAAAAAAACCTAGAGAACTCTAAGAACAAATAGACAAATCCACAGTTACAGTCAGAGATACCAATACTTCTCTCTCAAAATATTTCTAACTTGCCTTGAAACTTCCTCTTTAACCAGTATGTAATTTAGAAATGTGTTATTTAATTTCCAATTATTTGGGAACTTAATTTCTTTAATATCTAGGGATCTTCCAGATATCATTTTGCTATTGAATTCTAGGTTAATTCTGTTATGAGCAGAGAACACACTTTGTAAGATTTCAGTTCTTTTAAAGTTGCTGAAGTTTGTTTTCTGGTATCAAATGTGTTCTATTATAGTTAATGCTGCATATATACTTTATTTTTTTTTTTTTACTTTAAAAGTGTGTATTCTGCTGTTGTTGGGTAGAGTGTTCTAGGTCAGTTAGGTCAAGTCAACAGTATTATTTTTAGGACATCTATATTCTTGATGAATTTCTGCTTGCTATTTTGTTCTATTAATTACTGAGAGAGGAGTATTTAGTCCCCAACAGTATGTTGTAGAGAGTGGGTTGAATGAGAGACAATAGTTTAATAACTGACACCATTCATTCCTTTGGCTACCCAACATTTATAACCATCTTTCTATATGTGTTCAAACTTTCATACAATAACAAAAAACTTCTTTATGCTTTCACCTGACTAAATGCAACTAAATTTTGTACAACCGAAAACATTTTGCACTGTTTCCCCAAAATGAAGAAATAAACACTTCCAAAGTCATCGAATCCATTTTTTAAAATAATTTTTTTATTGAGGTATAGTTCACATTATATATGTTTCAGGTGTACAACATAGTGATTCACAATTTTTAAACGTTATACCCCTTCCATTTATAGTTATTATAAAATATTGGGTATATTCCCTTGCTGTACAATATATCCTTGTAGCTTATTTATTTTACATAGTAGTTTGTACCTCTTAATCCCGTACCCCATCTCACCCTTCCCCACTTCCCTCACCCCACTGGCAACCACTAGTTTGTTCTCTATATCTGTGCATCTGTTTCTCTTTTGTTATATTCACTAATTTTTTGTATTTTTTAGATTCCAGATACAACAGATATCATACAGTATTTGTCTTTCTCTGTCTCATTTCGCTAGCCATAATACCTTCCAAGTCCATTTTCATATTGTTGCAAATAGCAAAATTTCATTCTATGCTGCTTGGACATATATATTTTGCTTATTGAGGAAACATCACTTTATCTTGGTTGTTAACTTAAAGCATCTTGTCTTATCTCCATTCAGAGTTTTGTCTTCCAACTGGGGCTACAGTCGAGTTTTCAGCAGGCCATTCCACCATTTATTAAGCTAGCTGCTTTTGAGTGGTGGTGTGTATGGATTTTTCATGGGCATGAATCCATGAAATTTCATGCTGCATTTGTTAGTACTAGAACTAGAAACTAAGGCATTCTAATATGAATGTTAGCACCAGCAGAAGGGATTGTGTAACTTGATGGGACAAGAGAATCCTGGAAATATCATGACCATTAATTCTAAATTTTATGTCTGTATATCAGACCATCAGTTTTTACTCCCATACTTTTCACCAAAATATTAAAAATATTAACCAGATCTCATTGTAATTGAACTCAAAATGATTTCATTTATTAGAATTTCTTGAAATAAATGGGCTTCTAGATGGATGAGACTTATCATTATACAATTTTAATTACCCTGGAATTTACTATGGCAGGGATTCAACCTCTAATGCCATGTAAGGATTAATCAATAGGAGTATTTATGAATCTTTTTGGATGTCAAAGTTCTTAATACCAGTCAAGGTAAAATGACATGTTTCTTGATCAGGACATGGTAGATAAAGTTTTGCATAGGGGTGCTTTTTAAATGGAAATAAAAGATATGATCTGTGAAGAAATTGGTATTTGAATCACCGGGTGAGAAGGGGGGGGGGCATTGATTCTCCTTTTGATTTGAAATAAATTGCTAGAAGACCCAAACCTGTCGGAGGCAGAATGCAACATAAAAGTGTCAGAGCTGATAAGTATACTTTGAATTTTAATAATTATCTTTTTGAATGTACTTCAGAATATTTTACAGCTACTCTATTTATTTCAATACACCCTTAAAATTTAGCACACTGTCCCAGTACCCAGAAGGCAATTTTTCCTACTTAGATATCTAAATATATTTTCTCCATTTCCATTTCTTTAAACATGTCCATGATATAGTCCTGTCTTTCAACATAGTCATAAACATACTTTGCAAATATATCTGTGGATGGCTCATAGGACCTATTGGAAAGAAAAAAGAATCTGTATTTCAAAAGTGTTATATTCGTAAGAGAATGAATCTTTACTCTGCAGAATCTACATATGGTAAGAGATCTGAATCTCTGAAATAAATCTTATTGAGAAAGAGAAAAGAGATGTGTATATTTTTCTGTGAGAGTTGAAAACAAAAAGAGAAGATACATAAAGAAATATTTTCATTGTACAGGAAGATAAAGAAAGAAAGATGGGATCGTTTCCCCAAACCAAACCCTACATAAAAGCACAAATACAGTAGGTTAAAGTAGATTTGCTGTGGTTGACTGAGGGTGAGGGTAAGGGAGGGGGAGGAAGGAGGGGAAGGTAAGTGCAGATAAACACTCATCCCTCCACCCCACTCCCAGACAAGCTGTGCGGGAAGAGGATTCTGTAGAGCTCAATGTTGAAATCACTGTCTTCAGAAAAGAAAAATTATAAATGTTTCTCTTTCCAGAATCATAGTTTCGAATGTATGGTTGAACTGATGGCAGTTGCTATGTGTCCTGTCTTTTTGGAGTAATCTCACTATCTCTTCCTCTGCCCGTTTCCACCCTCTGTGTTTACTGCTGCATGTTGTTACTCACTCTGTACCCTCTGCCTCCCAAATCCTACCCATCCTTCAAGGTTAGGCTCAAAACCTACCTCTTCTATAAAGTCTTTCCAGTTGGATGTAACCACATCCTCCTCTGAGGTCCAATCACTGCACTTCATTTATATTTGTATTAATTAATTAAATATTTTTTGTTGAATGCACAGGCATGGCAATAGGTATTAGAGCTATGGTGGTTAAGAAATGGGACAGGTAAGATTCCTGTCCTTTAGAGAACTTATCTAGTGGCAGGCGGTGGTGGCAGAACAGACAATAAAAAAGTAAATAAATAAATGACCTAAGTACAGATCATGATAATTGCCACAAGAGAAGTAAATTGAATGATGTGATAAAGAGTACCCATACGTCTGTGTACATATGTCAACGGTGTGAATGAGAGCTGTGTTAGGGTGTGGTGATGGGCTGGCATGTGAGCTAAGAGGCATGGAAGCCTTTGGGCATGTGATACGAAGTCCAAAAATCTGAGAAACAGAAGACAGAAGCCAAGGAATAGGTCAAATTAAGGTGCCAAGGAGCAGAAAAACCGAAGATGGGGGAGGAACAGGAATCAAGGAAAACAATCTTGCCATAGCTCCCGAATGAGAGTCTTGATGTCCCTCAAAGTCACAAGCTTTTCTAAAAGAAGGCCCACATTCAGATTCATCTTTCTGTCCCCACAGAACCTAGAACAGAGTTTTACCCATGGGAAGTGCTCTGTAAGCAATGGTAAAACAAGGAAAAAAGCCCCACCTAATTCCTTCATGAAGACTTCTCTAATTTTAACCAAATATCCTCTCTTTCATCTGAACCCCAAGAAGAGCTTCTGCCCTACCAATGGAACATACTATTTTTTTTTTAAACTTACATTTCCTTACATGTTCTTTACCCTGTGGTGTTCCCCTTGCTGTGCATGTCTTGGGTGTGAGAATAAACCTAAAGGGACCTTTCTTTTTGTTTTTAAAGAATTTTATTGAGATATAATTGACATACAATAAACTGCATATACTTAAAGTGTAAAATTTGGTATTTTTTAAATTAGTAATGCATACATGGCAATCCCAATCTTCCAATTCATTCCACCTCAACACCCCCCTCCCCCACTTACCCCCCAGGTGTCCACATGTTTGTTCTCTACATCTGTGTCTCTATTTCTGCCTTGCAAACCAGTTGATCTGTACCATTTTTTAGATTCTGCATATACATGTTAATATATGATATTTATTTTACTCTTTCTGACTTACTTCACTCTGTATGACAGTCTCTAGGTCCACCATGTCTCTACAAATGACCCAATTTCATTCCTTCTTATAGCTGAATAATATTCCATTGTATATATGTACCACATCTTCTTTATCCATTCATCTGTTGATGGTCATTTAGGTTGCTTCCATGACCTGGCTATTGTAAATAGTACTGCAATGAACATTGGGGTGCATGTGTCTTTTTGAATTATGGTTTTCTCTAAGTATATGCCTAGTAGTGGGATTGCTGGCTTATATAGGAATTCCATTTTTAGTTTTTTAAGGGACTTCCATACTGTTCTCCATAGTGGCTGTATCAATTTACATTCCCACCAACAGTGCAAGAGCGTTCTCTTTTCTCCACACCCCCTCCAGCATTTATTGTTTGTAGATTTTCTGATGATGCCCATTCTAACCAGTGTGAGGTGATACCTCATTGTCATTTTGATTTGTATTTCTCTAATAATTAGTGATGTTGAGCAGCTTCTTACGTGACTCTTGGCCATCTGTATGTCTTCTTTGGAGAAATGCCTATTTAGGTCTTCTGCCCCTTTTTTGATTGGGTTGTTTGTTTTTTTGATATTGAGCTGGATGAACTGTTTATATATTTTGGAGATTAATCCTTTGTCTGTTGATTCGTTTGCAAGTATTTTCTCCCATTTTGAGGGTTGTCTTTTTCTCTTGTTTATAGTTGCCTGTGCAAAAGCTTTTAAGTGTCATTAGGGTTTCACTTATTTATTTTTGCTTTTATTTCCATTACTCCAGGAGGTGGGTTAACAAAGATCTTGCTGTGATTTATGTCAGTGTGCTCTTCCTATGTTTTCTTCTAAGAGTTTTATAGTGTCTGGCCTTCCATTTAGGTCATTAATCCATTTTGAGTTTATTTTTATGTATGGTGTTAGGGAGTGTCCTAATTTCATTGTTTTACATGTAGCTGTCCAGTTTTCCCAGCATCACTTCTTGAAGAGGCTGTCTTTCCTCCATTGTATATCCTTGTCTCCTTTGTCATAGATTAGGTGCCCATTGGTGCGTGGGTTTATCTCTGGGCTTTCTATCCTGTTCCATTGATCTATTTTTCTGTTTTTGTGGAAGTACCACATTGTCTTGTAGCTTTGTATTATAGTGTGAAGTCAGGAAGTCTGATTCCTCCAGCTCTGTTTTTTTTTGTTTGTTTGTTTGTTTTGTTTTTTTTCCCTCAAGATTGTTTTGGTTATTTAGGGTTTTTTGTGTCTCCACACAAATTTTAGAATTTTTTGTTTTAATTCTGTAAAACATGCCATTGGTAATGTGATAAGGATTGCACTGAATCTGTAAATTGCTTTGGGTAGTATAGTCATTTTCACAATACTGATTCTTCCAATCCAAGAACATGATATATATCTCCATCTGTCTGTGTCATCCTTGAGTTCTTTCATCAGTGTCTTATAGTTTTCTGAGTACAGGTCTTTTACCTCCTTAGTTAGGTTTATTCCTAGGTATTTTATTCTTTTTGTTGCAGTGGTGAATGGGATTGTTTCCTTAATTTCTTTTTCAGATCTTTCGTTGTTAGTGTATAGAAATGCAAGAGACTTTTGTGTGTTAATTTTGTATCCTGCAATTTTACCAAATTCACTGATTAGCTCTAGTAGTTTTCTGGTTGCATTCTTAGGATTTCCTATGTAAAGTATCATGTCATCTACAAACAGTGACAGTTTTACTTCTTTTTTTCCAATTTGGGTTCCTTTTAATTTCTTTTTCTTTTCTGATTGCTGTGGCAAGGACTTCCAAAACTATGTTGAATAGTAGTGGTGAGAGTAGACATCCTTGTCTTGTTCCTGATCTTAAAGGGAATACTTTCAGTTTTTCACCATTGAGAATGATGTTTGCTATAGGTTTGTCATAAATAACTTTTATTATGTTAGGGTAAGCTCTCTCTATCCCCACTTTCTGGAGTTTTTATCATGAATGGATGTTGAACTTTGTCAAAAGCTTTTTCTGCATCTATTGAGATGATCATATGGTTTTTATCCTTCAGTTTGTTAATGTGGTGTATCACATTGATTGATTTGTGTATACTGAAGAGTCTTTGCATCCCTGGGATAAACCCCACTTGATCATGGCGTATGATCCTTTTAATGTATTGTTGGATTCTGTTGGCTAGTATTTTGTTGAGGATTTTTGCATCTATATTCATCAGTGATATTGGCCTGTAATTTTCTTTTTTTGTAACATCTTTGGTTTCGGTATCAGGGTGATGGTGGCCTGGCAGAATGAGTTTGTCAGTATTCCTCCCTCTTCTATAATTTGGAAGAGTTTGAGAAGGATGGGTGTTAGCTCCTCTCTAAATGTCTGATAGAATTCACCTGTGAAGCCATCTGGTCCTGGAGTTTTTTTTTTTGTTGGAAGATTTTCAGTCACAGTTTCAATTTCATTATTTGTGATTGGTCTATTCACATTTTCTATTTCTTCCTGATTCAGTCTTGGAAGTTCTACTTTTTAAAGAATTTGTCCATTTCTTTCAGGTTGTCCATTTTATTGGCTTGTATTAGTCTCTTATGATGCTTTTTATTTCTGCAGTGTCCTTTGTAACTTCTCCTGTTTCATTTCTAATTTTACTGATTTACGTCCTTTCCCTCTTTTTCTTGATGAGTCTGGATAAAGGTTTATCAATTTTGTTTCTCTCTCAAAGAACCAGCTTTTAGCTTTATTGATCTTTGCTATTGTTTTCTTTGTTTCTACTTCATTTGTTTCTGCTCTGATCTTTATGATTTCTTTCCTTCTACTAACTTTGGGTTTTGTTTGTTCTTCTTTCTCTAGTTTCTTTAGGTGTAAGGTTAGATTGTTTATTTGGGATTTTTCTTGTTTCTTGAGGTAGGATTGTATTGCTATAAACTTCCCTCTTAGAATTGCTTTTGCTGCATCTCATAGGTTTTGGGTCATTATATTTTCATTGTCATTTGTCTCTAGGTACTTTTTAGTTTCCTCTTTGATTTCTTCAGTGATCTCTTGGTTATTTGGTGCATTGTTTAGCCTCCTTGTGTTTGTGTTTTTTACAATTTTTTTCCTGTAATTGATTTTTAATCTCATAGCATTGTGGTTGGAAAAGATGCTTGATACAATTTCAGTTTTCTTAAATTTACCAAGGCTTGATTCGTGACCCAAGATGTGATCTATCCTGGAAAATGTGCCATGTGCTCTTGAGAAGAAAGTGTAATCTGCAGTTTTCAGATGGAGTGTCCTGTAAATATCAATTAAATCTATCTGGTCTATTGTGTCATTTAAAACTTGTGTTTCCTTATTAATTTTCTTTCTTTTTCTTTTTTCGTAGGTCATACCTTTTTTTTAAACAACTTTTATTGAGATACAGTTAACAGACAATAAACTGCATATACTTAAAGTGTAAAATTTGGTATTTTTTAGATTAGTAATGTATATATGGCAATCCCAATCTCCCAGTTCATCCCCCACAACCCTCCCTGCTTTCCCCATTTGGTGTCCATATGTTTGTTCTCTACATCTGTGTCTCTATTTCTGCCTTGAAGACCAGTTGATTTGTACCATTTTTCTATATTCTGCATATATGTGTTAATATACTATATTTGTTTTTCTCTTTCTGACTCACTTCACTCTGTATGACAGTCTCTAGGTCTACCATGTCTCTACAAATGTCCCAGTTTCATTCCTTTTCACAGCTGAGTAATATTCCATTGTATATATGTACCACATCTTCTTTATCCATTCATCAGTTGATGGACATTTAGGTTGCTTCCATGTCCTGGCTATCGTAAATAGTGCTGCAATGAACATTGGAGTGCATGTGTCTCCTTGAATTATGGTGTTCTCTGGGTATATGTCCAGCAGTAGGATTGCTGGGTCATATGGTAACTCTATTTTTAGTTTTGCAAGGAACCTCCATACTGTTCTCCACAGTGGCTGTATCACTTTACATCCCCACCAACAGTGCAAGAGGGTTCTCTTTATTCCACACCCTCTCCAGCATTTACTGTTTGTAGATTTTCTGATGATGCCCATTCTAACTGGTGTGAGGTGATACCTCATTGTCATTTTGATTTGCATTTCTCTAAAAATTAGTCATGTTCAGTAGCTTTTTACGTGACTCTTGGCCATCTGTATGTCTTCTTTGGAGAAATGCCTATTTAGGTCTTCTGCCCATTTTTTGATTGGGTTGTTTGTTTTTTTTGATAATGAACTGGATGAACTGTTTATATATTTTGGAGATTAATCCTTTGTCTGTTGATTCGTTTGCAAATATTTTCTCCTGTTCTGAGGGTTGTCTTTTCATCTTGCTTATAGTTTCCTTTGCTGTGAAAAAGCTTTTAAGTATCATTAGGGTTTCACTTATTTTTGCTTTTATTTGCATTACTCTAGGAGGTGGGTCAAAAAAGATCTTGCTGTGATTTATGTCAGAGAATGTTCTTCCTATGTTTTCCTCTAGGAGTTTTACAGTGTCTGGCCTTACATTTAGTTCTTTAATCCATTTTGAGTTTATTTTTATGTATGGTGTTAGGGGGTGTTTTTGTTTTGTTTTGTTTTGTTTTAACTTTTTTTTTTTATTGAGATACAGTTAACATACAATAAACTGCGTATATTTAGAGCATACAATTTGGTATCCCAATCTCCCAATTCATTCCCCCCCAGCCCTCCCCACTTTCCCCATTTGGTGTCCATATGTTTGTTCTCTACATCTGTGTCTCTATTTCCGTCTTGCAAACTGGTTGATTTGTACCATTTTTCTATAGTCCACATATATGTGTTAATATCTGGTATATGTTTTTCTCTTTCTGACTCAATGCACTCTGTATGACAGTCTCCAAGTCCAGCCATGTCTCTAGAAATGTCCCAGTTTCCTTGCTTTTTACAGCTGAGTAATATTCCATTGTATATATGTACCACATCTTCTTTATCCATTCATCTGCTGATGGACATTTAGGTTGCTTCCATGTCCTGGCTATTGTAAATAGTGCTGCAATGAACATTGGAGTGCATGTGTCTTCTTGAATTATGGTGTTCTCTGGGTATATGTCCAGCAGTGGAATTGCTGGGTCATATGGTAACTCTATTTTTAGTTTTGCAAGGAACCTCCTTACTGTTCTCCACAGTGGCTGTACCAATTTACATTCCCACCAACAGTGCAAGAGCATTCCCTTTTCTCCACACCCCCTCCAGCATTTACTGTTTGTAGATTTTCTGATGATGCCCATTCTAACCAGTGTGAGGTGATACCTCATTGTCATTTTGATTTGCATTTCTCTAATAATTAGTGATGTTGAGCAGCTTTTCATGTGCCTCTTGGCCATCCGTATGTCATCTTTGGGGAAATGCCTGTTTAGGTCTTCTGCCCATTTTTTGATTGGGTTGTTTGTTTTTTTGATATTGAGCTGGATGAACTGTTTATATATTTTGGAGATTAGTCCTTTGTCTGTTGAATCATTTGCAAATATTTTCTACCATTGTGAGGGTTGTCTTTTCATCTTGCTTATAGTTTCCTTTGCTGTGCAGAAGTTTGGAAGTTTCATTAGGTCCCACTTATTTATTTTTGTTTTTGTTTCCATTACTCTAGGGGGTGGATCAAAAAAGATCTTGCTGTTATTTATGTCAAAGAGTGTTCTTCCTATGTTTTGCTCTAGGAGTTTTATAGTGTCTGGCCTTACATTTAGGTCTTTAATCCATTTGGAGTTTATTTTTGTGTATGGTGTTAGGGAATGTTCTAATTTTATTCTTTTACATGTAGCTGTCCAATTTTCCCAGCACCACTTATTGAAGAGACTGCCTTTTCTCCATTGTATATCCTTGCCTCCTTTGTCATAGATTAGTTGACCATAGTTTATCTCTGGGCTTTCTATCCTGTTCCATTGATCTATATTTCTGTTTTTGTGCCAGTACCATACTGTCTTGATCACTGTAGCCTTGTAGTATAGCCTGAAGTCAGGAAGCCTGATTCCACCAACTCCATCTTTCCTTCTCAAGATTGCTTTGGCTATTCAGCATCTTTTGCATCTCCATACAAATTGCAAAATTTCTTGTTCTAGTTCTGTGAAAAATGCTATTGGTAATTTGATGGGGATTGCATTGAATCTGTAAATTGCTTTGGGTCGTATAGTCATTTTCACACTGTTGATTCTTCCAACCCAAGAACATGGTATGTCCCTCCATCTGTTTGTATCATCTTTGATTTTTTTCATTAGTGTCTTATAGTTTTCTGAGTACAGGTCTTTTACCTCCTTGGTTAGGTTTATTCCTAGGTATTTTATTCTTTTTGTTGAAGTGGTGAATGGGGTTGTTTCCTTAATTTCTCTTTCTGCTCTTCATTGTTAGTGTATAGAGATGCAAGAGATTTCTGTGCATTGATTTTGTATCCTGCAACTTCACCGAATTCATTGATTAGCTCAAGTTGTTTTCTGGTGGCATCTCTAGGATTTTCTATGTATAATATCATGTCATCTGTGAACAGTGACAGTTTTACTTCTTCTTTTCCATTAGGGAGTGTTTTAATTTCATTGTTTTACATGTAGCTGTCCAGTTTTCCCAGCACCACTTCTTGAAGAGGCTGCTTTTTCTCCATTGTATATCCTTGCCTCTTTTTTCATAGATTAGTTGACATAATTTTCTATCTTGATGATCTGTCCATTGGTGTAAGTGGGATGTTAAAGTTCCCCACTATTATTGTTTTACTGTCAGTTTCCTCTTTTATAGTTTTTAGCATTTGCCTTATGTATCTGCTCCTATTTTGGGTGCATATATTTTTACAATTTTTATGTTGTCTTCTTGGATTGATCCCTTGATCATTATGTAGTGTCCTTCCTTGTCTCTTGCAACATTTTTTATTTTAAAGTCTATTTGATCTGATATGAGTATTGCTACTCCAGCTTTCTTTTAACTTCCATTTGCATGGAATATCTTTTTCCATACACTTAATTTCAGTCTGTATGTGTCCCTAGGTCTGAAGTGGATCTCTTGTAGACCATATATATAGGTCTTGGTTTGTATCCATTCAGCCAGTCTGTGTCTGTTGGTTGGAGCATTTCATCCACTTACATTCAAGGTAATTATTGTTATGCATGTTTCTATTACCATTTTCTTAATTGTTTTGGGTCTGTTTTTGTAGATCCTTTTCTTCTCTTGTGTTTCCCACTTAGAGAAGTTCCTTTAGCATTTGTTGTAGGGCTGGTTTGGTGGTGCTGAATTCTCTTAGCTTTTGGTTGTCTGTAAAACTTTTGATTTCTCTGTTGAATCTGAATGAGATCCTTGCTGGGTAGAGTATTCTTGGCTGTAGGTTGTGCCCTTTCATCACTTTAAATATATCATGCCACTGCCTCCTGGCTTGCAGAGTTTCTGCTGAGAGATGAACTGTTAACCTCTGGGAGTTCCCTTGTATGTTATTTGTCATTTTTCCCTTGTTGCTTTTAATAATTTTTCTTTGTCTTTAATTTTTGTCAATTTGATTATTGTGTGTCTTGACATGCTTCTTCTTGGGTTTATCCTTCCTGGGACTCTCTGAGATTCCTGGACTTGGGTGGCTATTTCTTTTCCCATGTTAGGGAAATTTTCAACTATAATCTCCAAATATTTTCTCGGGTTCTTTCTCTCTCTCTTCTTCTGGGAAGCCTATAATGCAAATGCTTGTGTGTTTAATGTTGTCCCAGAGGTCTCTTAGGCTGTCTTAATTTCTTTTCACTGTTTTTTCTTCATTCTGTTCCATGGCAGTGATTTCCATCATTCTGTCTTCCAGGTTACTTATCTGTTCTTCTGCCTCAATTATTCTGCTATTGATTCCATCTAGTGTATTGTTCATTTCAGTTATTGTATTGTTCATCTCTGTTTGTTCTTTAATTCTTCTAGGTCTTTGTTAAACGTTTTTTTGCATCTTTTCCATTCTTTTTCCAAGGTCCTAGAACATTTTCACTGTCATTATTCTGAATTCTTTTTCTGGAAGTTTGCCTATCTCTACTTCATTTTGTTGTTTTTCTGGGGTTTTATCTTGTTCTTTCATCTGGTAGAAAGTCCTCTCCTTTTCATTTCATCTATCTTTATGTGGCTGTGGTTTTTGTTCTGTAGGCTGCAGGATTATAGTTCTTTTTGCTGCTGTTGTCTGCCCTCCAGTGGATGAGGCTATCTAAGAGGCTTGTGCAGGCTTTCTGATGGGAGGGACTGGTGGTGGGTAGAGCTGGGTGTTGCTCTGGTGGGCAGAGCTCAGTAAAACTTTAATCCACTTGTCTGCTGTTGAGTGGGGCTGAGTTCCCTCCTTGTTGGTTGTTTGGCACTGGAGTTTACAAGCTATTTGGCAGGGCTAATGGTGGACTCTGGGAGGGCTCACACCATTGAGTACTTCCCAGAACTTTTGGTGCCAGTGTCCTCCCCATGGTGAGCCACAGCTGCCCTCTGCCTCTGCAGGAGACCCTCCAACACTAGCAGGTATGTCTAGTTCAGTCTCCTATGGGATCACTGCTTCTCCCCCTGGGTCCTGCTGTGCACATTACCTTGTGTGTGCCCTCCAAGAGTGGGGTCTCTGTTTCCCCCAGTCCTGTGGAAGTCCTGAAATTAAATCCCACTGGCCTTCAAAATCTGATTCTCTGGGGATTCCTCCTCCTGTTGCCAGACCCCCAGGTTGGGAAGCCTGGCTCAGAACTCTTAACTCCAGTGAGTGAACTTCTATGGTATAATTGTTCTCCAGTTTGTGAGTAGCCCACCCAGCATTTATGGGATTTGATTTTATCACAGTTGCACCCCTCCTACCATCTCGCTGTGGCTTCTTTTTTGTTTATGGATGTGTGGTATCTTTTTTGGAGAGTTCTAGTGTCTTCCTGTCGATGACTGTTCAGCAGTTAGTTGTCTAGGATTTTATCTAATTGTGTTATAGATATTTGGTACTTGAACTCTCACTCTCTTGGAGATTTAAGGAATTGTTAAAGAGCAGTGCTTGGGCATGGAAGCTTTATTTTTCTTGGTGATTGACTATCCTTTGTTTTCTGTCTTCATGGCTGACAAGCTGAATAGCGTGAATCTGTGGTGCTGGTTTTCAAAAGCAAGTAAATAGACACAATGTCTCAAAATGCATACAGCCAACAGGACCCAGTGGTATCCTGATAAGCCAGCTTCAGGCCCAGAAGTGAGGAGGGGTGAACCCCTGATTTGTAGCCTTTGTCTATTTCTGTTGTGTAAATAATTCTGCTGGCTTGCCACAGTCCTATTTAACAATCACTTCTCCTGACTCCAGCACACAGCTATGACCTCAAGGTTGGGGCCCATCACCTTCAGCTGCCTGTCAGAAGGATCCTCCCAGTGAACTTAACTTCATTCTGGTTGCCACTTTACAAGAGACCCAGAGAACGTGTTGAAGGCTGTGAGATGAACTGCAAAGATGATGAAATGATCGGTGGCTGGTGCCTGAGTAACAGGCAGGAGAGATCCTCCATTTCTCTTGCTCTCACCATCTTGGCAGCTCTGCCCCCAACAGCAGACCAGCAAACATGGTCTCCTATGCCCTAAGCTGGATTCTCCTCTTCACTCATTCTTGAGGAGGCAAGGCAGCGGCCTGGACATGCAGGGAGGGAAGTTATTTTCTTCTTTCTTTGAAATACTTGCCTTGGACAAAACCAAGTATGTTTTGAGGTATAACTGAATGCAGGAAACCTCTGCCTCCTGTCAAGGTTGCTATGTACTTCTTCGGTTTTCCTCCACCTTATACAAAAGTTGCAGGTCCAGGTGTTATGGGTGCAGCAGTAACAACCTGGCTGATAGGAGTATCATGGTGTTGATGAAAACATTGCTCCCCTCTGATCATGGCTCTGTGCATATGGTTTTTCTTTGGCATTTTAGGTAGTGTTCTAGGAGAAAATCAGCACACAATGAATCTTTGTAGTTTGCAAATGAATCAAAGATGCTCTGAGAAATGCCAAGGGGATGGGGAGAAAGTACAAGGAGGGTCTCTGGGAGATAAATGAGGATTGGAACGCTGGTGCTGCTTTTCATAGTGGAGAATAACGAGGCAAGGAATTTAGGGCCAAGTGTCCCAAGCTACACATGCAAAACTATGGCTTATGTTCCACTAAGTTAAAACTCAGGAAGAGGGTTCTGAAGTCAAAGCCTTGTGCTTTTAAATGAGAAAGACCTGGGCCCGTGTATTAGTTCCCTATTGCTGCTGTACAAATTACCACAGAGTTGGTGGCTTAAAACAACAGAAATTTATTATCTTACAGTTCTGGAGTTCAGAAGTCTAGAAAGGGACACTGGGCTGAAATCAAGGTTTTGACACAGCTGTTTTCCTTTCCAAAGGCTCTAGGGAAAAATCTGTTTCCTTGCCTTTTCCTGCTTTTGGAGGCCACCCACATTCCTCCACTCTGGGATCCCTTCCTCCATCTTCACAGCCAGCAGAGCTGCATCTCTGTCTGTTTTCTGTAACTCAGATCTCCTTCTGCTTCTTCTTCTGCTCCCCATCTTCTACTTCTGAGGACCCTTGTGGTTATATTGGCCCACCTGGATAATCTAGGATAATCTCCCTATTTAAAGCCAATGGGTTAGTAATCTTAATTCCACCTGTATCTTTAATTCCCCTTTGCCCTCTAAGGTAACATATTTATAGGTCCTGAGGATTAGGACATGGACATCTTTGAGGGGCTGTTATTATGCTTAATGACCTTATTCTGGATTCCAACCCAGTATCTTCATGAGATAGTGGGGTAATAATACCTTCCTTATTGGCTTTTGGTGAAGATTAGATGTGCTAATATGTGCTATGCACTTAAAAGGGTGCCTGGCACACGCCAGGCACTCAGTGAATGTTAGCTAGTTTTATTTTAGACCTTACTTATGCTTGCTCACCTTGGCTCTGGATTACAGACCCCTCTTCTGAACTCCCACAGAAGCCTGTCCTTCGTGGACCACAGCACACCCCACGTTGCAATGTCACCATCTGTTTATGTGTCTCTTTCCCCTATTAAACAGAGTTCCTTGACAGTAGGGGGACTAGCTTCTATATCTTTGTAACTCCTTCATGCCTGGCACAGAAGAGGCTTCCCAGTAAAAGACTGGGTTCAAGTGTGTTACTATTAAGAGTGAAAAGGTTCTTTTTCCTAATCATAAAAAACCCACAAAAGTTTTTTTGGGTCAAGTTTTCTCAACTGCATTATTTTCTCTCATAACATTTTCTTCAAACTTTTGGGACATCCTACTGTTTGTCTTCTATGGACACTTTTACATGAAACAAAAATATTATTGCTAAATGTATTAATTGATGAAAATTATTTATTTTAGAAAGTCATTTTTAATGAGAACATTTAGAAAATAACTGATCATTCAGCTACCACTGTCAAAAAGTTATTGGCCTTCTTTTTCACGTGTGTCCTTTGGAGATGAAGAGTAGTATTTAAATAATACTGTGCTGGCAGCAGTGAGTAATCCATTGTAATATAAAAACTGTCATACCCTCCCTGTGCTCAGTGACACTGTGGTTTTGGTGGGGTATGTAAGCATATCCTTAGGTAGTGGGCACAAGCTATAATTCAATGAAGATGTATTGTTTTATTTTATTTTATTTTATTTTTTAAAGAACATTTATTGAGATACAGTTAACAGACAATAAACAGCATATATTTAGAGTGTACAATTTGGTATCCCAATCTCCCAGTTCATTCCCCACCAACCCTCCCTGATTTCCCCACTTGGTGTCCATGTGTTTGTTCTCTACATCTGTGTCTCTATTTCTGCCTTGCATTTCCTCTTTCATAGTTGTTAGCATTTGCCTTATGTATTGAGGTGTTCCTATATTGGGTGCATATATATTTATAATTGTTATCTTCTCTTCTTGGATTGATCCCTTGATCTTTATGTAATGTCCTTTCCTGTCTCTTGTAACATTTCTTATTTTAAAGTCTATTTTATCTGATATGAGTGTTGTTACTCCAGCTTTCTTTTGATTTCCATTTGCATGGAAAAACTTTTTCCATCCCCTCACTTTCAGTCTGTATGTGTCCCTAGGTCTGAAGTGGGTCTCTCGTAAACAGCATATATATGGGTCTTGTTTTAGTATCCATTCAGCCAGTCTGTGTCTTTTGGTTGGGGCATTTAGTCCATTTACATTCAAGGTAATTATTGATATGTATGCTCCTATTACCATTTTCTTAATTGTTTTGGGTCTGTTTTTGTAGGTCCTTTTCTTCTCTTATGTTTCCTGCTTAGAGAAGTTCCTTTAGCATTTGTTGTAGGGCTGGTTTTGTGGTGCTGAATTCTCTTAGCTGTTGCTTGTCTGGAAAGCTTTTGATTTCTCTGTCAAATCTGAATGAGATCTTTGCTGGGTAGAGTATTCTTGGTTGTAGGTTCTTCCCTGTCATCACTTGAAATATATCATGCCAGTCCCTTCTGGCTTGCAGAGTTTCTGCTGAGAAATCAGCTGTAAACCTTATGGGAGTTCCCTTGTATGTTATTTGTCATTTTCCCCTCGTAGCTCTTAATAACTTTTCTCTGTCTTTAATTTTTGTCATTTGACTACTATATATCTTGGCATGTTCCTCCATGGGTTTATCCTGTCTGGGACTCTCTGTGCTTCCTGCACTTGGGTAGCTATTTCCTTTCCCATGTTAGGGAAGTTTTCAACTATCATCTCTTCCAATATTTTCTCAGGTCCTTTCTCTCTCTCGTCTCCTTCTGGGACCCCTATAATGTGAATGTTGGTGCATTTAACATTGTCCCAGAGGTCTCTTAGGCTGTCTTCAGTTCTTTTCATTCTTTTTTCTTTATTCTTTTCTGCATCAGTGATGATCACCATTCCGTCTTCCAGGTCACTTATTCGCCCTTCTGCCTCCGTTAATCTGCTGTTGGTTCCTTCTAGTGTATTTTTCATTTCAGTTATTGTGTTGCATATCTCTGTTTGTTTGCTCTTTAATTCTTCTAGGTCTTTGGTAAACTTTTCAATCTTTGCATCCAGTCTTTTTTCAAAGTCCTGGATCATCTTCACCATCATTATTCTGAATTCTTTTTTCTGGAAGGGTGCCTATCTCCTCTTCAGTTAGTTGTTTTTCTGGGGTTTTATCCTGTCCCTTCATCTGGTACAAAGTCCTCTGCTTTTTCATTTTCTCTATCTTTCTGTGGCTGTGGTTTTCAGTTCCACAAGACAAAAATACTGCTGATACTGCTTGATACTGCTGTCTGCCCCCTTGTGGAGGAAGCTATCTAGGAGGCTGGTGTCTGCTTCCTGATGGGAGGGACTGATGGTGGGTAGGACTGGGTGGGCGGAGCTCAGTAAAGCTTTAATCTGCTTGTCTGCTAATGGGTAGGGCTGTGTTCACACCTTGTTGGTTGTTTGGCCTGAGGCCACCTAGCACTGGACCCCACAGGCTCTTTGGTGGGGCTAATGGAGGACTCTGGGAGGGCTCACACCAATGAGCACTTCCCAGAACCCCTGCTGCCAGTGCCTTTGTCTCCTGGGTGAGCCACAGCTGCCCCCCACCTCAGCAGGCAACCCTCCAACACCAGCAGGTAGGTCTGGTTCAGTCCCCTATGGGGTCACTGCTCCTTCCCCCTGGGTCCTGGTAAGCACATTTTTTTGTGTGCCCTCCAAGAGTGGAGTCTCCGTTTCCCCCAGTCCTGTGGAGGTCTGTCTCATTGCGACTTCTCCTTTGCCTCTGGATGTGGGCTGTCTTTTTTGGTGAGTTCCAGTGTCTTTCTGTCGATGATTGTTCAGCAGTTAGTTGTAATTCCAATGCTCTTGCAAGAGGGAGTGAGCACATGTCCTCCTACTCTGCCATCTTAATCCTATCTTGAAGATGTATTATTAAATACACATGTCGGAGTTAAAAAACATGATCTAGATATAGGGTGTAAAGATGTGATCACCCTGATTGGAAATTAAGGAAGAGACCCTTAAAAGAGATGAAATTCTTTTATGGAGGAAAAAAGAGATCTGAAGGGAAATTAAAAAGTCCTAAGTAAGGCTCAAATTATCTTAAAGGGAGTCCACAAATTCTCAGGCTTCATAACCAAGAGTAAGACTCCTCTGTGGGTAAAATCCAGAAAAGATTGGCTCTTACGTGGCTATGAGGAATAATATAGCATCTGTTAGATCTCAGTAGGCAGGTGTTCTCTCCTTCTTCAAGAGCAGGTAGAGCACGCACATACCTCCATTAGAGTATTTACACTGCATTGGAACACAGGTGGATGTGTGAATCTTCCCCATTAGACTTAAGGTAGTAAGAGCACATACCGTGCTTTAATTTCTGTGTATAGAGGGCCTAAAACTCTACCTGGCATATAGAAAACTCTGAATAAATATTTGTTGTTGGATAAAAGATCTGGTCTCATAGAAGTTAAGAGCCAGAAGGGAGCAAAGAGACTAGTGGTCTCCAGACTGGTGGTTTCCAAATCTATCTGGACATCAGAATCACTTGTGGAGTGGCGAGTGTTTTTAAAAATACCGATTCTAATCACTCAGTGGGAGGCAAAGTATAAAGAAGTAAAGGCAAGAAATGCACAGTTATTGAAAATGCTTCAGGAAGGTGAAATGAAAGATAAAGCAGAAATACTTCTGCAAGTTGATGAATCACAAAGTATCAAGAATGAGCTAACGATACAGGTAACTTCACTTCATGCTGCATTAGAACAAGAAAGATCTAAAGTGAAAGTATTATAAGCAGAATTAGCCAAATATCAGGGTGGCAGAAAAGCGAAAAGAAACTCAGAATCCGACCAGTATAGGTGATTCCATTAGCCTTTGAGGTCAACACAAAAATTAAAACTTTCAGGGTTTTGCAAAAGTGTATATATTTAATGCTGTGCAACTGCTAAACTATGCAGTTTTTGTTGAAGAAACTTAAAATGATTAGCTCATTAACGGTCTATAATTTTATGTCTTTTTGGCTTAAAGTGAAAAAGAAAAAAATAGAATCCCAGCAGAACTCAAAGATTGTTTACTGTTCATACTTCTTATCACTTTAGTTTTTCATCAGTCAATAAAATTAATTTACTCTTCAAAAAAAAAAAAATACCGATTCTAGAACGCAGAGAGGATATACCACTTATGCCCTCCATAGGACACAACCCAAAGTACCCTTCTAATCAGACTGAATACTTTGCCCCTACAATCAGGAGCAAGGCAGGGATGTCTGCTCTTGCCACTTTCATTCAACATAGAACTGGAAGCTCTAGCAAGTACAATAGAATAAGAAAAAGAAATAAAACCCATAGAGATTGGAAAAGAAGAAATAAAACTCTCTCTATTCACCAAAGCCATGATTGTCTTCATAGGAAATTCCATGGATTCTACAAAGAAATTCCTAGAACTAGTGAGTGAGTTTATCAAGGTCATAGGATACAAAGTCGATATACAAAAACCAATCATATTTCTACATATAAGCCTTAAACAATTGAAAATTGAAATTTACATGTTCAGTAGCACACAGGAAAAGAAATACAGTTATAAGACTAACAAAAATGTACAGGATGTTTATATTCAAATCTAAGAAACAATAATGAAAGAAATCAAAGAAGACAGAGATATTTATCATGTTCATGGGTTATAAGACTGAGCATTTTTAAGATGTTAATTCTCCCCAAATTGATCTATAGATTTAATGCAATCACAATAAAAATATCGGTAAGGATTTTGTAGATAGTGACGGGATCATTCTAAAGCTTATGTGAAAAGGCAAAATAAATAAGAAAGCTGACAGTTTTGAAAAGGAGCAAAGTTGGAGGACTTGCATCACTTGATTTTGAGACTCATTAAAAACCCACAGCAGTCACGACAGTGTGGTACTGGCAAAAGAAAAGACATAGATCATTGGAACAGAATTGTGAGTCAGAAATAAATCCACACAAATAGGGTTAATTGATTTTTGACAAAGGTGTGAGGTGATTAAAAGGAGAAAAAATAGTCTTTTCAATAGTGTTGAAACTATTGGATATCCGTAAGCAAAAATATGAACCTTGACCCATACCTTATACTTTGTACAAAAATGAACTAAAAATAAATCATAGACATAAATATAGAATCTAAAACTATAAAACTTTTAGGAGAAAATGTTTGTGACCTGGGATTAAGCAGAATTATTAGATATGATGTCATAAGTATGATACATAAAGGAAAAAGATTGATAAATTAGACCTCATCAAAATGAAAACTTTTGCTATGTGAAGGATCATGGTAAGAGAATGAAAAGATACTCTGTGCACTGGGAGAAAAATATTTGCAAATATGGTAACTGACAAAGTATCCAGTATATATAAAGGATACTTGAAACTCATCAGTAAGCAAGCAAATAATCCAGTTAAGAAACAGAAGCTTTTTTGAAAAGATACTTCAATGGAATTAAATAAGCACATGCAAATAAGCACATGAAAAGTTGCTTCACATCATTAGTAATTAGGGAAATAGAAATTAAACTCCTACACACTATTTAAAATGGTTTAAAATGAAACAAACCAACAAAAATTTAGCCATATCAAGTCCTGGAATGAATACAGAACCACCAAGCCCTCATATATTGCTATTGGGAATGCAATTTCAAAAGCAGTTTGGCAGTTTCTTTTATAGGTAAACATACACTTAGTGTGGGAGCGAGCAAACCCAGTCCTATGTATTTACCAAGTGAAATGATAACTTCTTTTCACACAAAAACCTGTAGGCCAATATTTACAGTTGCTTCACTCATAATTTCCCTGAACGGGAAATAACTTAAACTTCCTTCAACTGTGTAGATAAATAACTTACAGTACTTTCATACAATAAAAGTGAATAAACCGCTGATGGACTCAACAACACAGATGAATCTCACATGCATTATACTCAGTGAAAGAAGCCAGTCTTGAAAGGCTACATACTGTATGATTCCACTGATATGACATTTCAAACAGACAAAGCTGTGAGGGAAAAAACACATCAGTGGCTTCCAGGGGTTAGGGTTAGGGGGAGAGCTTGACTACAAGGGGCAGCAGCATGTTTGGAGTGATGGCACCATTTTAAATATTGATGATGGTGATGGATTTATCAAAATTTGCAGAACTGTTCCTTTAAGAAGTGAATTTCACTGTACATATGTTAAAAAAAATTTACAAAGAGCCTTCAAAGGCCTTGTATTGTTCTTAGAATAAATTCCAAACTAGAATAAATTTTACGTTCTTTATCCTGACTTGCAAAGCAATGCATGGCCTGGCCCTACCACTCTCTGACCAGGTTGTCTTTCGCTCTCCCCCTTGCCCACTGCATTGAACTCATTTTATGCACCAACTCGATGGATGATGAGGCACCAGTTTGCTAGAGCAAATCCAGCAGTGGTGTGTGGTATCACTGTGGTCCTGCCATATGCCTTTTGCCTTCCACCGTGCGGCTTCCCTAGTACTGCCCAGACACCTGTTTGCTGACCGCTCACATGCAGCGAAGAGTGTTGATCAGTTAACACTGAGCAATGAGAGAGAGGAGGCTGCAGATACATGTTCTCTCTTTCCACTGCATCGGAACTCTTTCCCCTGATCCCTGACAGATGTTGGAAGATTCAGAAGCTTTACACTGCCTCTCTGTAGACCAGAGATCAGCACCTTCCTTTTGAATCCCCCTTCAGCCTATCCACTGACGCCTTCATGCTGCCTCCTACAAACCCATGGTGCTTCCTGCAGACTCGAGCAGCAATCACCAGCTGTGTAACACACTTCTTTGTAGTTGCTCTCCCTCTCTTCCTGACTCACTCCCCTTTTCTCTCCATCCTTTCCTGAGATTTCACTTCCCTGCAGTCTTGTCACCTAACCATTTCTAGGGAGTTCAGCCAAAGACACCCAATAAGCTTCAGTCACATTAGATTTCTTTGTGTTCCCAGAATAAGCTGTGTATTTCTCCCCTCCAGCTAGAGCTTTGGCAGTCTGTTTCCTCTGCCTGGCTCTTTCCCTAGTTGTTCCAGCTTATCACTCTATGTGAATTCTTTTTTTTTTTTTTTTTTTTAAAGATTTTATTCATTATTTTATTTATTTATTTTTTGGCAGCATTGGGTCTTTGTTGCTGCACACGGGCTTTCTCTAGTTGTGGCGAGCGGGGGCTACTCTTCATTGCAGTGCATGGGCTTCTCAGTGTGGTGGCTTCTCTTGTTGCAGAACACAGGCTCTAGGCATGCGGGCTTCAGCAGGTGCGGCATATGAGGTCAGCAGTGTGGCGCACAGAGCTTAGTTGCTCTGTGGCATGTGGGATCTTCCTGGACCAGGGCTTGAACCTGTGTCCCCTGCTTTGGCAGGCGGACTCTTAACCACTGTGCCACCAGGGAATTCCCTCTGTGTGAATTCTTGACATAGCACTCATTTGATATGGATCTTATGTGCTCTATATATCTATCATCTGTCATCTATCTATTTTCTCTCTCATTAAACCAGAAGGCCCACCAGAACATGAATCTTGTTGGCTTTGTTTAGTGCTATATCCTGAGAACCTGGAACAGTTTAAAGCACATAGGAGGCCCTCAGGAAATATTTGTGGAGTAGATGAATGCAAGAGCGCCACTGTTGACCTAGCTAGCCCCAAATTTACACACTCCGTTGTTTCCTTGACAAAAACTTGCAATTAAGTGCCCAAAGTTGACCAAATGCCATGGTGCGAGCTGTCCTAGCACACTGGAACTCTGGACGTGGGAGACTCTGACCATAGGCTCAAGGCCAGTTGTTTCAGTGTTCCCAGTTTCCAATACCACACCATTACAGAGCATTGTAAAAAGTAGGGCCTAATATTTAGGCATAAATCTTGCACCCTTGAATTAGGCAAAGCCTTTTAGATACAACACCAAAAGTACAAGCAGCAAAAGAAAACAGATAATTTATGCTTCCATGAAATGAAAAAATATTTTCCTTCAAAGGACACCATCAAGTCAATAAAGAGACAACCCACAGGATGGGAAGAATTATTTACAAAGTATATATCTGACATATCCCGAATATAGAAAGAACACATACCTGAATAATAAATCATAATAAATAAGTAAAAAGACAAGTGAGTGAGGTTTAAAAAATGGGTAAAGTATCTGAACAGACATTTCTTCAAAGAAGATAAGCACATGAGAAGATAATCTACGTCATTAGCTGCTAGAAAAATGCAAGTCAGAACCACAATGAGATACCACTTCACACCCATTAGGATGGTATAAACTTGAAAAATGGCAAATAACAAGTGTCAGCAAGGATGTGGAGAAATTGGAATATTCACACACTGCTAGTGAGAATGTAAAATTGTGCAGCTGCTTTGGAAACCAGTGTAGCAGGTCCTCAAAACGTCAGACTTAGAGTTACCATGTGACTCAGCAATTCCACTCCTAAACAGACACCCAAGAGAAATAAAAACATACATCCACACAATAAAAACATACACAAATGTTCATAGCCCTGTTGTTTATAATAGCCTCAAAGCGGAAACAGCCCAAATGTTCATCAGCTGAAAAATGAATAAACATATATGATATATCTGTGTCATGGGATATTATTTGTTCATGAAAAGGAATGAAGCACTGACGACATGGATGAAGCTTGAAAACATTACACTAAGCGAAAGAAAGCAGTCAGAAAAGACTTCATATTGTATGAAGACTTCATTTATATGAAATGTCCATAATAGGCAAATCTATAGAGACAGTAGATTAGTGGTTGCCAGGGGCTGGGGGTTGGGAGAAAAAAGAGAACGCGTGCTAATAAGCATGGTGTTTCTTCTGGGGGTGATCAAAATCAGTTCTAAAATTGATTGTGGTGACCAGTTGTACAACTCTGTGAATATACTGAAAACATCAAATTGTATACTTTCCATGGGTGAGTTGTATGCTGAGTTATATTTTAACAAAGCTTTTTTTCCCTGAAAAGCAGAGATCATTAAAGCAAAATTAAAAAAATAAAGTGGGTTTTAAAATCATTCTCTCTCAGAGACACCCCCACCCCGAGCACTGCCACCTTCTACGCACTAGGATTCTTCTTGTAGTCTGTAGGCAATGACCAGGCCTAAACTGTCCAGACTGCAGGAGACAAAATGATGACCTAGGTACCCCTTGTGGCCTACAAACTCTTCTTTTAAAAAATATTACAAAAATTAGTTACCAACGTTTTAAAATTAGAAGTGTTCTCATTAAGTGTGTGTTTTGGGCTTCTCTGTGGGGGAAAAACAAAATAAAACAAAATTAAAAAGACCCCAACTTGATGGCCACACCGGACCTGCATTTCCCACTTGGAAAAACAAGACTGTCCTTTGTGTCACTGATGTCCTTCCCAGTTTGGCCCTGTACAACCTCCCTAAGTCACTTGTTATTTCTTTTTAATCCCTTAGGGACATTTGAGTTTGCAACACCTGCTCAGACCTTTCCCTGCATTAAAACTTTTTTGTTTGTCATCCCATTGCCTCAGGATCAGTTTGATGATTGGCTAATCCCTGGGTTTCCAACCCTGGCTGCACATCAGAATCTCCTGGGGCACTTGTAAAACGTCTCTAAGCAAGGCTGCACCCCAAGCAGTTAAATCAGAATCTATGGGTGTGGGGCCCAGGCCTACCACTAAAAAACAAACCACAAAATCCAGCTCCCTAGGTGATTCCAAAGTGTATCCAGGGAGGCAAACCACTGGACTAATCTGCTAATCCAATTCAGGAACAAATGTTAGCATCCAATAAATGGTTTAGTGGCCTCTCAGTTAACTTTTGATTTTTAAGCTTTGCCTGAAGGAGTAAATGATGTGGAAATGGGAGGCAGAACTAAGAACTAAGAGGATGGTTTTGCTCAGGTGAACCTTTTACGTGATTTTCAAATCAGAGTTGGCAGATGTTTGAACCTAAATGTAACTGTCATTTCTGTAACTACTAGTCATATTAAAAGATTTTGTAATCATTACAGCAAGTATGGACAAGTTATGGTGCCTTTACAGTTTTACATGGTGCCTTTTTGTTATTTTTACCAGCAGGTTTTTTTAATCAATGAAGTTGACTTGCTATTGAGATCTTCTGTAGGTTCTGGAAATGTCGCTGGCGTTGACAAGCACAGGAAGTTACAGTGGCTTTTTAAGAGGTCATGAATGGCCCACACAGCAGGACAGGAACATGTGGTGGCAGTCACTTGATAAATATGGTTGAATAAATTGGCAGTAAATTTGCTTCTTATCTCCAGTGCAGATGGATGAGTTGGTGACATTCTGCGGTGGGCTACAGGAGGTGGGGGAAAAGATCCCTTAGATGTCCTTCTTTCCCGCTTTTTGTTAGGTTCTGGTAGAGAAAACACTGCTTAGGCAAAGCAGCCCATCCCACCTTGTGGGCCTGCCCTGCTAAGGCTCCCTGGAACTGCACTGCTGAGTAGCAGAGACCCCCAGGGTCTCCCAAGCCTAGAAGAAGGTGCTCCATGTTGACGCTGACCTTGCCACGACCCTAACAGGCAAACAGATGGCACCCCTTGGAAAGTACCAGAGTAGCCTGGCGAGACGCCTGGCAGTGGGCTAAGACCAGGGGGTGTAACAGGGATAATAAGCCTAGCGGCTGCACCCAAACACGATCGGGGTGTCCACTGCACCTGCAAACCCCGCGCGCGCCTCAGCTTGGCCCCCTGCACCCCAGCCATTCGCCCACTCGGGAGAGGCAGCCTGCGGGGCCGCCGTGGGGAGGGGGGTCGGCGGCCGCGAGGGGGGAGGCGGCGAGTGAGGCTGGGCAGGGGGGCGCGGCGGGCGGCGGCGCTGGCCAGGGGAAGGCGGGCGGGGGGAAGGCGCTGCCGCCGCCGCCGCCGCCGCCGCCGCCTCAGCCGCGGCGACACAGACGCCGGGAGCGGCCGAGGCGGTGAGTCGCAGCGCCTTCCCTCCGCTTCTGTCGAGCGAGAGCAGAGTCGGAGCTGCAGCCGGGCGCGGGGTGCGGGGGCGGCGGTGCCGGCAGAGGCAGCCAGGGGAGCCGGCGCGCTCGGGGCGCGGCGGGCGCGGCGGGCGCGGGGGTGGGCGCGAGCAGCGCGCGGTCCTGGGGACCCGGTGCCCGCAGCCCTGCCCGGGTGCAGCTCATCCTGTCGTTTCCCCCGTCCTTCCCTCAGCGCCTCGGAGGGAAAATAAAACACAACCAAAGACCCCGAGGATGGTGGCAGAAAAGGAGAGAGCAACTTTGCAGAGGGACGCGCAGAGGCGCGCAGGGCAGGCAGGATGGGGGCGCGCTGGGTCGGAAGGGGGCGTCCGTGCGCCTGGTGGCCGGGGACGCCAGAAGCATCCCTCCCGGGGTCGCGGGAGGAGGTTGGGGTCGAGGGCACTCGCGGGGTCCCGGGCCTCAGAGTCGGCCCTCAGAGCCTGCAGTAGGCATGTGCGAGGGCTGGGCGCCTGGGGAGGGGGGCTTTGGGAACCGCCAAAAGGCGCCAGGGGAACCTAGATGAGAAAGTGGTCTGCATTTTGGACTCAGGACCTGAAAGATTTGTGTCTCTTGCCCTCGGGGACTCGGGAAGGGGTGTGCTGGGGAGATGTGTTTGAGTGTTTTTCAGTGCATACCGATTTATTTTTAGCTCCCAGAGAAGCAGGATGTGCAAAGTGGGTTGTATCAGCCCGGGAGGGGCAGGAGGTCTCCCTGTCCGCAGGAAATACACAAGTTTCTTGCTGCAGATGCTTGCTTTAACTTTCATGCCTGGGAGAAAGAAAGCCATGCGGCTCTCTGAAGGTTTCCCCGCTACGGCTGCTTTCTTCCTACGGGTCTGTCTGAGGCTGCGGGCCAGGCGAGTGTGCTTCTGTTGTTAAGCACTGGCCCCAAATAATGGTACATGTTCTGCTCTGTAGGGCAACTAGTGTGAAACACAGAAGTGGGGCTGCCAAGGTCTTGCTCGCTGAGAAGGAAACCACACAGGCTTGCTCAAAGTTTTTCCCAGTTCTGACTGATTTGAAAATAATAGACCTAAGCCTCTGTATTACCAAGAGTAGACTCTGCTGTTCCAGTTTCTCAGAGCTGATTGGCAATGCTTGTGAGGTTTTTCACTCCAACTGGGGGATGTCTGTGTTTTATGTTCCAGTGCGGCCTGCAAGGACTGCAAAAGAGAAAGGGGTGGTGGGGTGATGGGGAGAGTGTGGATGTATAGGGGGTGCTGGTTGAGGGCTAAATACAGGCTTGGGGATGCGGCTTCCCTCAGAAGTGGAGGCTTAAGAAGCTGAAACCCAAATGTTCAGGTACCCAAGCCAGACCCCTGGAGACTGCCCTGGATTCTCCCCCCTTTCAACCACTCAGCACCCATCCTGAATATCCACTCTCTGCAAGCGGGCTTAGAAAAGTGCACTGTGAGGAGCGTGGCCTCTGCAGCCAGATTGCTGGATGTGAGTTCTGGTTGGGACACAAATAGCTCTCAGATCTTGGGCTCCTTGCTTAATCTCTGTTTCCTGATCTGTGGTGTGAGGTTGACAATAGGTACCAAACCTATCTCAGGCTTGTTGTGAAGATAAAGTGAATTAATACACAGAAAGCACTTCACAAAGTGCTTTGTCATTAGAAAGTGCTGCATAAATGTGAACTCTTATTATTTTTGTTGTTGATGATGTCCGCCCCCTTCTTTCAGTTCCTGCAGTCACTGATTTAGTTCATAGCATCACCACTTCTTGCCTGAATTGCTACAGTTGCCTTCACACTGGGCTCCTTGCTGCAAATCAGGACACTCTTGCTCCAGTCGATTCTCCAAACTGCAACTAGAATGCTTGTTTGGAGAACAAAAATCTAAGCCAGTCATTCAGCTTAATTCCTTCAAAGGTTTTCTGCGGCTTTCAGGTTAGAGATTTGGGCTCCAGGACCTTCGTGACCCTACTCTTGTTTTCTTGCCAGCTTCATTCCACCCTGCCCACCCCCACCCCCGCCCCGCCACTCCCCTTCGTGTGTAGCCGTGACTCAAGCCACTGAGTCTCAACACCTGCCATCTTCCCATCCTTCCTTGTCTGGTCAACTCCTATGCATTCTTCCCTGCTCAGCTGCAGTGACGCTGCCTTCCAGCAGACCTCTTGGTACCCACCTCCCCCCCAGCTGAGTGAGCTGCCCTTGCTTCATGCTGGAATGTCACCCTGCACATACCCCCCTTATCACTCTGCATCATCATCTATTGACGATACATATGTCTTCCCTACCTGCACGTGCCTTGAGAGGTGGATTGTGATTATAAGTAATTGTTGGATGAATAAATGAACATCGGTCAAGCAAAGTTCATTCCTTTTCACTAATACCAGAAACAAACATGGGAAATAGTAAAGAGGAGGACCAAACCAATCTTTATATATACTACTCTATAATAAAAGAAAAAAAAAGCTTTGGGAAATAGGGAATAAATAAGGAATCAAAGGTTAGTTAAAAGAAATGTGGCATACTATCTTGGAACAATTTCAGAAGTGTTTTTTAATTGTAAGGAGTAAGACTAACAATGGAGAAGTGTAGTGATTTGAACTCTTTCCTTACTTTCCCCAGATTGGCTGTGGGGAATAGGGGTTTGGCTGTCTGAGGGGTTGTGCAGTGAAATTGCTTCTGGAGGCAGAAGTGAAAATCACCACATGCATGTGCTTTGCTCTTCCTTGGATGGTATCTTCCCTCAGAGTATGGGTGTCAGCTTGCCCTGGGATTAGTTTGATGAGAACAGAAACTCTCCTGTCATCAAAGCTCCTCTGTACTTTTCAGGCAATTCAATGTGTTCTGCAGGTGCACTTCTAACTGAGGTGGCATTTCCAAGTGCTCCAGGACGGAGCTCCCAGGAGCCCTGCAGAGGGAGAGAAGATGGTGCCTGGATCTCTGGCACAGCCCCAGAGTCTGATTTCAAGGCTCCAGAGCAAGGGGTTTTGTAAGCTGGAAGAATAAAAAATGTTTTTAACATTTTAAAAGGGTTGAAAATGCAACAAATCAAAACACAAAAAAGAATATGTAATGGAGATCATGCCTAAAATACTTACTATCCATTTCTTTATAGAAAAACTACCAACTGCTATTCTGGAGCTAAGATAATTGGTTTCATTTTGCCTGTCATCTTTAATTGATTGGTAGTGGCTGCCTGGAGAGCTGGGTTGAAGAGGAATCCAAGGCTGGATCCAGGCTCAGTAGGATAGAGTGCTGTGGTCAATTAATGATGTCTGTCAGGCTATGGGATTAGGCAGTAATGGCAGCCAGGCTGGGTCCTCATCATCCCTCTATCTCTATCACTATGATAGAATATCCCAGCATTCCTTGCAATGGCTGGCTGTGGACACTGGCTTTGGCTGGGTCCTATGCCTGTTCCTGTGGCTGGAATTACACGCTAGTCTAGGGCTTGGGCTTGGTTGCAGGTTTCGTCGCTGAGCCATAGGCTAAGAAATAGGAGCAAGGGTGTTTCTCCAGCAGAACATTATTATACTATCACCAGGAGACTGATCAATAGATTTTGGATTGAACAGTCATAGATGTTCACTTATAGTAGTGTCAGCATTCCCTCTTAGCAGATGAGGGAAACAGGCTTAGGAGCTCGCAATAACTTGGCTACGAACAAAGGAGTTCTGGTTTGAAACCCACAATTTATGCACTTAGTAGAATTATTTGTGAACAGAACAATTTAAAGTAAGTTTAGCATGAAGCTCTATTCTTTTTCTTTCTGAAAATATAGGTAACTAACTTCAAGAAATGTTAAGTACTGACTGGCTAGAAGACTTGAGAGAAAAAAGAACATAGACTTCTTTGGCTAGATTTTTACTCACTTATTCAACCAATATTTTTGAGGACGTGCTCAACGTTTTGTTAAGTTCTAGGGATTTGGATGAATATGATCCAGTCCGCTGTCTTGAGGGATTTGTATTCCAGCCTGAAAGTGCAAGGCATAATTAGGGAACAGATTGCTGAAATGAGTGGTATATGGGGGGAAGTGCAGAAGTTGAGCCCCGTTGATGGGGTCAGTGACCTTCCAGTTTATGTATCCCCAGTGCCGTGCTTTGTGCACTAGGTGAGCAATAAATATTTCTCAAGTGCATTTAAAAATTGTGGTTAAATATGCATAACAGAAAGTTTACCATTTTAACCATTTTGTGGCATTAAGTCTGTTCACATTGTTGTGCAACCATCACCACCATCCATCTCCAGAACTTCTTCATTTCTCCAAACTGAAACTCTGTAGCCATTATACAAAAACTTTTCATTTCCCCCTGCCCACTAGCCCCTGGCCACCCCCATTCATTCCACATTCTGTTTCTATGGATTTGACTACTCTAGTAGGTACCTCATATAAGTGGAATCATACAATACTTGTCCTTTTGTGACTAATGTATTTCACGTAACATAATGCCTTCAAGGTTCATTCATATTGTAGCATGTTTCAGAATTTCCTTTCTTTTTAAAGCTGAATAATATTCCATTGTATGGATATACCACATTTGCTTATCCATTTATCTGTTGATGCACACTTGGGTTGCTTCCACCTTCTGGCTATTTTGAGTGATGCTGCTACGAGCATAAACCCCATGAAAGGTTTATCAGCCAGGGTCCTGCAGGGAGGCAGATGACACACTCAAAAACGTATAACTGAATGAAGTTTAATAAGAGAAGTTTTATAGTAGTCCCCAACTAGTCTTGGTTTCTAAGGTTTCATTTGCTGGTGGTCAACCGTGGTCTGAAAATCAATGTAAAATTTTGGAAATAAACAATTCAAATCGTGCGCCGTTCTGAGTTGTGTGATGAAATCTCGCGTTATCTTGCTCTGCCCCACCCTTTGTCCAGCAAATCCTGCCGGTTAGTCACTTAGTAGATCCACTGTGGTTGTATCTTAGTGCTTGTATTCAAGTCACCCTTGTTTTACTTAAATAATGGCCCCAAAGCCAAGAGTAATGCTGGGAATTCAGATATGCCAAAGAGAAGCTGTAAAGTGCTTTCTTTAAGTGAAAAGGTGAAAGTTCTCGACTTAACAGGGAAAGAAAACAAAGTCTTATGCTGAATTTGCTGAGATCTATGGTAAGAATGAATCCTCTGTGAAATTGTGAGGAAGGAAAAAGAAATTCGTGCTCGTTTTGCTGTCATATCTCAAACTGCAAAAGTTACAGCCCCTAACCGTACGGCCCCTGAGACCCTCATGGACTGTGTGGATGTTGGACTCCAAGAAGGCCCCAGTCCCCCCCGAATGCTGTGCAAAAGTTTGTGCATGGGTACATTTTTTCCCTGTTTAAAAAAAAAAAAGTTAGGGCCCAAGTACGTGATAAATGCTTAGTTATGATGGAAAAGGCTTTACATTTGTACCATACTTTGAGAGAGGGAAAGAGACCACATTCACATAACTTTTATTACAGTTTATTGTTATAACTGTTCAATTTTATTAGTTATTGTTGTTAATCTCTTACTGTGCCTGACTCATAAATTAAGCTTTACCATAGCTACGTATGTAGGGAAAATCATAGTATATATAGGGTTCAGTACTATCCCTGGTTTCAGGCATCCACTGAGGGGCTTGGAATGTATTCCCCATGGATAAGGGGGGACCACTGTATTCAGAACGTTGTGGGCAAGGTTAAGGGAAGTCACCCAGACTGGCTAGACAAGTGTGCAGGCCTTTTCTACCCAGCCCTGAAAGGGTGACGTGGAAGAGCAGTTTCTGGAATTGCTCATCAGTAGAAGAATACAGCTACTGCCAAGCTGTGGCCTGCCTGGGAGGCACCAGGTAAGTCCCTAGCCACTCTTTTCTCCTCCCTCTAATCTTCTGCTGCTGTCTTCCAACTGGCCAAACAAACCAGAAGCCAGAGGGCAAGAAATGCAGGGACTACCTTTTTCATAGAACGCAGCCTCCCGGGGCTGAGAACAGAGTGGAGAAGGGAGGAGGTTGGATCCAGAGAGAATCCAGTGTGAGGGAGTGTTATGATTATCCTTTACAGGGAAGAGAACTAAAACATCAAGAGGCTGAGTGGCCGACCCGAGGTCAGTAGCTAGTAAGTTGTGGAGCTGGGATTTGAACCCAGGAACATTTCTTCTGTACATCTAGTTGGATCTGGAATGTTAGGTTTTTGGTTTTTGGGTTTTTTTTTTTAAGCTCTTTATTAGAGTATAATTGCTTTACACTGTTGTGCCAGTTTCTGCTGTACAACAGAGTGAATCAGCTGTGTTTATATATATATCCCCATATCTCCTCCTTCCTGGGACTCCTTTCCACCCTCCCTATCCCACTCCTCTAAATCTTCACCCATCATCCAGTTGATCTCTCTATGTCATGCAGCAGCTTCTCAGTAGCTATCTATTTAACATTTGGTAGCATATATATGTCAATGCTACTCTCTCACTTTGTCCCAGCTTCTCCTTTGCCCACTCAAGTCTGTTTTCTACGTCTGCATCTTTATGGAATGTTAGTTTTTTTTTTTTTAGAAAGCTGTGTGTTTTGATTCTTTGGTAATAATCAGATTTGTGCAAACTTAGCTTGGCTGTCAAAATGTAGAGTAAGTGACTGCTCAGAAATCACCTCCCCCACCCTTTTTTTCTAAATAACAACATGTATTTTGTAGATACATTTCACAGCTGGGTTATGTTTCAATAAAAAAAAATCTTTTCTATATAATTGATTGGGGTGACAATATGTCCTTGAAACACACGTGAAAAAGGCTTGTTTTGTTTTGCTTTTAGTTGAAAGCTCCAAACGAGTTGACAGTGGAACCTGGCTGCTTAAACATTGAAACCTTGGCTGCATTGGAGGAAGACTGTTGAGGACAAGGGAGACGGTATTTCCCTCCATGCTATTCTGGCTGGAGGGAATGCAGAGGGCAGGGTCTAGTGTAGTGGTGGGGTGGAGCCCGTCTCCCCTGAGGCATGACTTGAGGGGCTCTCTAACCAGAAAAAGCTCTGTGGGAGCCTGATTATTGTGGTCTCCAAATACATCAAGTGCTGCAATGGGGGAAAGACCTATTCTGGGGCCAGAACTAGGTTCACTGTGAAAACAGAACAGGTTGCTTTGGAGGGCCTCATATTTTCCATTCCCCAAGGTTGTGAAGCTGAGGCCACAGGTGAGAGATGTGGCTAAGGGCTTGTATTAGTTTCCTGTGGCCTCTATAACAAATTACCACAAACTGGGTGGCTGAAAATAACAGAAATTTATTTTCTCATCGTTTTGGAGGCCATAAGTCTGAAATCAAGTTATCAGCAGGGCCGAGCTTTTTCCAGAGGCTCTGGTGGAGAATCCTTTGCTTCTCCTCATTTCTGGTAGTTGTCTGCCTTTCTGGGCTGAGGCTGCATCGCTCCCACTCCTGCTTCTGTGGTCATATGGCCTCCTCCTCTCCTCTGTGTGTCCCTTATGAGGACTCTTGTCACTGGATTTAGGGCTCACCTGGATAATAATTCCAGATAATTTTTCCCCCAGTTTTATTGAGAGAGGTTGACATAACATAACATTTAAGTTTAAGGTGTACAGCATGATGGTTTGATTTACATGTAGTGTGAAATGATTACCACAAAGGTTCAGCAAACATTCATCATCTCATACAGACAGAATAAAAAGAAAAGAAAGAAGAAAAGAAAAAAAATGTTTCCGCTTGTAATGAGAGCTCTTAGGATTTATTCTCTTAACATCTTTCCTGTATATCACACAGTGGTGTTAACTGTAGCATCATATTGTACATTCCATCTCTACTACTTATCTTATAACTGGAAGTTTGTACCTTTTGACCATCTTCCTCTGATTCCTTCTTCCCCCATCTGCTGCCTCTGATAACCACAAGTCTGATGTCTTTTTCTATGAGTTTGGTGGGGTTTTTAAAATTTGTTTGTTTTTAGGTTCCACATATAAGTAATATATAATATTTGTCTTTCTCTGCCTGACTTACTTCATTTAGCATAATGCCTTTGAGGTCCATCCGTGTTGTAGCAAATGGTAGGATTTTCTCATTTTTTATGGCTGAATAATATTCCACTGTCTATGCGTACTACTGCTTTTTTATCCATTCATCATCCGTGGACAATTAGGTTGTTTCCATGTCTTGCTATTGTGAATAATGCTGCTATGAACATGGGGTTGCAGGTATCTTTTTGAGTTAGTGTTTTCATTTCCTTTGGATATATTCCTGGAAATGAAATTGCTGGATCATACTGTAGTTCTATTTTTAATATTTTGAGGATCTTCCATACTGTTTTTCTTAGCGGCTGTACCAATTTACAGTCCCACCAACAGTGCACAGGGGTTCCCTTTTCTTCACATCCACACCAGCATTTGTGATCTTTTGTCTTTTTAACAATGACCATTCTAACAGTGGTGAGGTGCTATCGCATTATGGTTTTAACTTGCATTTTACAAGATGATCTTATTTCAAGATCCTCAACTTAAGTACATCTACAAAGACCCTTTTTTCAAGTAAGATCACATTCACCCGTTCCTGGGGTTAGGCTGTGGACATATCTTTTGGAGGGCCACCATTCACCCACAGCAGTACTCATGAGTATACACTGCAACCCTTGATCCACTCATTCTGCCCATAGATTTGATTTACCATCTGAGCTACAGGTTCCTTGATACAGTAGAGGTCTTGTAAATGCTTTTGATTTGATCTACTGAAATTTTATTTTAACTTTAAATGACAAAGCAAACAAAATTCTTAGAATCTGCCATCCCTTATTTCTGAAGTGAAAGGGGCAAGTGAAAAAGGCTGTTAAAAACCAGTTCAATCCCTGCCTTTGCTGGACGTTTTCTGTGCTTTGCTTTGTCCGGTGGCCTTGGCAGAAATGAATGGGAGAAGGGCAGCCACTGGTCCTGTTCTGGCTTCTCACCTGGGGTTGCTAGATGCTTTTAAAATTGTAATTACTCAGAGGAAGCCTAACGATGTTAGAGTCTTTCAGGAAAATGAAGCAGAAGCAGTAAAGTCTCAAGTTTTAGTCTCAGAAAGCATTGGCTTAGAAATATGGTTTGAAAATGTCGCCAGCTCATCAACAAGCCTTTTATGCATGTGTTTTCAATACTGAGTCCCAAGCTGGGGCCTGTGTACACCAGGCACATAAGACAAGGTCAAGGGTAGCTTTGGCAATTACCTGGCTAATTTGACGACTGTAACTCATCAAGTGGACTATATCAAGAGAGTCCACCTCAGGGTGTAAATTGTCCTGTTTTTCTGTATTGATCACGTTAACTGGGTAAGAGCCAAAATCCACTCCCTCTGTGCGATGGAGAGGCAGTTGTAATTAAGGTCCATTTCTCTCCAGGGGGCAGCTAATTTTGGTTTGTCAGCCACTTTGCAGTTTGACTTCAAAAGAAAAAGAGGAAAGAAAAAAAAGGTAAACTGTCCCTTGGCTTTATTATGTTGTGTATTCTGCTGTAACATTGTTACTCTGGTTAATATTAACTTTGGATCTGTTTGCTTTGATTTGTATACCTGGAATACTGTGGTGCTTAGAAAATTTAGTCTCACCAGTTAAAGAAAATAGTTTGCCTTGCACAAGACCACCTACATAATTTATGAGGCCCAGTGCAAAATGAAAATGTGAGGCCCTTGTTTAAAAGTTATTAAGAATTTCAAGATGGTGTCAGCGAGCCTTAGACCAAGCGGGGGCCCTTCTGAGCACAGTGCCTCGTGTGACTGCACAGGTCACTTGCCCATGAAGCTAGCCCTGGAGTCACATAGATGCTGAGGATGGCATCTTCTGACTTATTGGCATCTTCTTGACTCCCAAAGAGTGACCAGGCCAATTTGCTGCAGTGGAAGCACACTCTTCTGTAGGGACAAGGACAGCGAGCAGGCTGGCCATCTCTTATTGCCTCCTCTCTGTCTCTCTCCTCCCTTATCCACCTCGTGCTGTGCTCCGAGAGGCTAATCTCTACCATCAGTGTCAGTGTCCATCTTTGTCTTCTGATTTCTAGTGTAATTTAGCCAATGGTGGGTCCAGCCACTGTTGGGAGAGTGGGAGAAGAGTGAGGTAGGGTAGTTATTTCCTCTGTTCCTGTCTTCTGGGTTGCATGTTGCAGGGTGGCTTGTCTGTTGCCAAAGGCCACAGCTCCATCCAAGCGTCCTCTGCCTACAGCCATCCTCTCTGGAGTCCTGTAGCCACTCCCTCCTCTCTAGCCCTCGGGCCTAGGATGGTAAGACTCCCTGCTGTTGTGAGCGGAGCCCTCACTGCTTTCCTGAACCCCTCGTTGCCATCTCCTCACTAGCCATCTCCTCACTAGCCTCGGTAGGATCAGAGTCCTGTGGGTCTGCATGGGCCCTGACAGATCTGGCAACCTTCTGCCAGGATTGACCACAGCTTGCGGGGCCACAGAGATGCTAGAGTGGCTGATGGCTCTGAGAACACGTGACTGCTGCATCACCTGGGAAAGCTGGGCAATCGGGAAGCAGTGTGTCCACACCGCAGTGGTGGAGAACGTGTGCCTGGAGTTGGGCATTTGAATTCTCTGACATGACTTTGGGTGAGTCATCTGATCTGCAAAATGAGTATGATGATGGCTCTTCGCGTCTAGGGTTGTTTTGAGCATGAACTGACATCACGTGGGCATCATGCTTGGCATAGTGCCTGCTGTGCAATAAGTGCTCATGAAGCCTGGAGGCTTTTACCATTAGTTCTCTGCAGTGTCCCACTTGAGTGGATACACTATTTTGTCTCTGATCTGAACCAAGGCATTTATAGCTTAGACTATAACAGTGATGATCAAGTTTTCACTATTTCTCTATTGTTTTGGGTGTTATTTTTGTCTATTCAATGAGATTGTAGTGTTCTGGAGGTCAGGGAGTATACCTCCAGAATTGTCTTGGTACTAATCTAAGTTCCCAGCCTAGTAGCTAGCACATCATTAAGCGGTCAAGAAATATGTCTTGGCTAAATATAGTGACTATATAATTTATTGTTCACACCAGGACACTTTTGAGTGTGAAGGAGGAGAGCTTTTTAATGATTCTAGCAAACAACAGGCACAAACACGGATGTCCTTGGCAATCCAGGCGAACCATATGGTCCCTCTAGTTAAATGGGACTTAAGATAGTTTTCCAAATGTGTTTTAAAGTCTGCCAGGCTACCCTTTTTTGTGTTAGTCTGCCTTTGTTTTATTAGATAAAAACATGAGGTTTCAACAACATAGAAAAAATATGTTTAACACTCCTAGTAGATTCTTGTCTCAGATTTGAGACAATAGGTCAGGGCTTCTTATACAAATAGAGACCTACTCTTATACCTTATTACATTACTTTATACTGGGCACCTACTTACAGAACTTTCTCCTGCACCTACATTTACCCCCCTATTTAGCCTCCTAATTTTTGTCCTTCTTGCAATAGCGATCATTTATGTTCAAAAGATGGCAAAATAGATTCATATACATATACTTTCCCGAACATCTCTGTCTTTGTATTCCTGGTTGCCTAGGTGACATTTCCAAGGGAATGTGTGCTAATCTGCTATTATTAAAGCAGAGATAACATGGCAGCTATTTTTAGGCACTTGTATACCTTGCTTTTTCTCCACCAGACCATATAATTGGTTTATTTTTTTCTGTTCCCATAATTGGAAAGCCACGTATTGCTTCCTTCCTCTAGTTCTAATTTGAGGATTGATTAACTTTTTGAAAATTGACATAGTAATTCAGCACCTTCTTCATTCAGCATTACTAAATCTATATTGATCGTCTCTTTGGTTAGTTGATACCACTTGTTTTTCCTAAAGGTTGTCCAAGCCAGCCTTGAGCAAGGATATTTTTGGTAGAAGAAAAAAACGGACGCGGAGGCAATCTGTAGATCCGTAGCAGAAAGAGCACGTCTTCTCTGGAGCTGGATTAACCTGGCTTCAGTCTTAGTGCTGCTGCTTATTCACTGTGTGACCTCCTGGAGCTTGTATCTTTAGGTGATAACTGGGCAATGCATGGACCTGCTTCATGGGGCTACTGTGAAGGTTGAGAAGATTAGATGGGCAACACCTGTGAGCAGGAGGTGCAGTGTCTCACATAGAGCATGCCTGCTGCTGCTGGGGCTGCTCTTTAATGTCCAAGGTACAAGTGCACCACCTTCATTTCATACAAGAAGTTGCAAAGACTTGAATTTACTGATGAGATAAATTAGGGGGATCATTATTTTCTTTACTAAAATGTTTTTTGTTTTAATAAACATTTCAGAGAATTTCTTTCAATGGTGAACATACCATTGGGTGCACTTTTAGTAGTATTGAAATTAAGAATCTCTAATTTACCTCCGCACTTTTAGGAACATAACTGTAGGATTATTATCCATAATTCCAAGGCAGCCAGTGTTGGGTATTTACATAGTTTACCATTTATGTAATGGTATATATGATATATATCTCTGTAGTGCTATGTAAGGGATTTTGAATGTTTATCTGATTGTTGTATGAACTTGGAGGGGAAATATTTAGCCTAATTCAGTATTAGGGTCTGGAATACTGCCAGTAGGAATCTGAGATTATTAATTTGAATTTTATGGTGACTTTGAGAGAAGGGATGGACTTTAATCTGTTGTTATTTAAAATTGTTTAATACTGGAGTGTTATCCTGGCTGGGGTTCCTTTGGTTCTAACGTTTTTGCGTTGTGATTTTTATTTTGATAAATAGATTTATCATTTACCATTCAGATTTATCATATTTGCCAAATGAGGCAGATTGCTGCATCATTGCCCTGGAGTTTGTCTTGAAGCCCTTGAAGATAGAGGAAGAGGGGAGGAAGCAGATGTACAGACAGACAGAAAGACACGCGCGCGCGCGCACACACACACACTTCTCTTTAGACTTGTGACCTAAAATTTCTAATAGGATATTTAAAGTAAGAGCTCTTTGATGGGATTTTGCTCTGTGCCTTGTCGGAAGGGGAGGATCAGGATGTGGGAAGTCTGTGATGTTGAGTTCCCACCACCTCGCCCTTTGGAAGACATGACAGCCTTTTCCATGTGAGACCCAAAGGCAAGCAGTGAGAATCAGAAGTCAATTCTGGCCTCTGAAGTTTCTTGGGAAAGCAACAGGAAGACCATGCCTTGTATTTTTCGAATCCAGACACTTAAAGAATATGTTCCCCAGAGCTTGGGTGCTGTTTCCTTCATACCCTGATCCCTACCATTATAAAAATAAGGCATTATCATGAAATAAAGTCTGAACATTATAGAAAACTAGAAAGAAAAAATAGTAATCCAAATAGTCAAAGGCGACAAGGTTAATATTTGGAACATTGCATTATTTTTATGAGAGATATTTTTCTTAGCTACAGTCATATTTCTATCTAATGTAAAATTACTTTTCATTTGGCTGTATGCTCCAAGCTGTGATTTTGTGACATAATAAAAAATGTATATTTGGTCTTTGCCCCCAGTTGCTGGCACAGAGCTCCTAAAACCCTTGGGATCTCTGAGTGACAGGGATAAGAAGAACATCTGCTGTTATTCGTAATATGCCCTTTTCAAGCATATCTGAAGTTATGCTAACGAAGTGACTCTTGTAAGATAGAGGGTTGGAACTTTTAGTCCCTCCCCCCTCCTCCCCTCCTTCCCCAAACCTCCAGGGAGGGAAGAGGGGCTGGGGATTGAATTTAGTCACCAACGGCCAATGATTTAATCAACACATGCCTACATAATGGAACTGCCATAAAAATCCTAAGTAATAGGGTTTGGAGACCTTCCAGGTTGCAAAACACATCAAAGTGCTGGGAGGGCGGCATGCTTGTAGAGAGCATGGAAGCTCTATGCCCCTTCCCCCATACCTTGCTTTGTGCATCTCTTCCAATTGGCTTTCCTGAGTCGTATCTTTCTGTAACCGTTTGATACTCTAGTAAGTAAACTGCTTTCTTGAGTTCTATGAGCTGTTCTAGCAATTTATTGAACCTGAGGAAGGAGTCTTAGGAACCCCTGATCTATATACCTGATTGGTCAGAAGTACAGATGACAACCTAGGACTTGCAACTGGTATCCGAAGTGGAGAGCAACCTGAGGGGTCTGCATTAACTCCAGGTAGTTAGTGGTAAGAACTGAGGAATAGGACACCCAGCTGGTGCCCAGAGAGTTAGAGAATTGGTTGGTATGGGAAAAACCCTCACATACTGGTATCAGAAGTGAAGTATTGAGAGTAAAAGAAATTGAAGTTTTTACTTCTTCCTATTTTCCATTTTATTTTATATTCATTGTAGATAATATGTAATGGGGCATATAATATTCCACTGACTGGATATACCTCAGGTTATTTAGCCATTCCATTATTGGTCACTTGATAAGAAATCTGAATAATTTTTTTGCTATTATCAGTTTTGTACAGTAGCTTTTACTTTATGTAAGATTATATCCTAGGATGTATTTCCAGTAGACTTAGTAGATTGAAGTTTTGAACATTTAAAAAGATAAAAGATGTCCTAGCACTCTGTTGAATGGTGCTTTTTACTTTTTTAACTTTCCACAGAGCAAGTGTCTTTTCTTATTTGTGCATTTTTTTCCAACTTAAAACAGTGGTATTATAATCAGAAGGGTCTTTCCTAAGGGAAAGAATATTTTGCATTTAGCAGGTGGTTACACTGAGAATAACTTGGTCCACTTGGATCCTAGGTCTTTGCCTTGTAACTGGACCATCACTATGTTGCTTATGGGTGCAGTCTGAGCAACGCCCCGATAGTGATTTCTCATCCATCTCTGCTGCATTGCCATGAGGTGGTAGGGCCACAAATACAATCTCATCTCACAGGTGAAGAAGCCAAGCCAATCTCAAAGGCTCATTCAGGGTTATCCCTGCTTTCCAATTTGGCAGTTGATTATTTTACATTATTTTATCTGTTGTTCTGCTCTTCCTTCTGATTTCCTTTTTTTTTTAAAAATAAATTTATTTATTTTATTTTTATTTATTGGTTGTGTTGGGTCTTCGTTACTGCACGCAGGCTTTCTCTAGTTGAGGTGAGCGGGAACTCCTCTTCTTTGTGGTGCGCAGGCCTCTCATTGCGGTAGCTTCTTGTTGTGGAGCACAGGCTCTAGGCACATGAGGTTCAGTAGTTGCGGCATGTGGGCTCAGTGGTTGTGGCTTGCAGGCTCTAGAGCACAGGCTCAGTAGTTGTGGCACACGGGCACAGTTGCTCCGTGGCATGTGGGATCTTCCCGTGTCCCCCTGCATTGGCAGGCGGGTTCTTAACCACTGTGCTACCAGGGAAGCCCTCTGATTTCCTTTTAAAGTGAAAAATTTATCTTTGAAACTTCAGGTTTGTTTGACTAGTTTGATCACCATGTAGGGAATCTCAGGAAGGTCATAATGATAGTTTTGCTTAGAAATGGGGGCTCTTCCAGAACCAATTATTATTATTAATATATTTTTTCAACAAGCTTTTCTTTGGGTGTCTGCTCTGTCCAAGGCATTATTCTGGGTGTTGTGGGAAATACAAAGTGAATAAAATACTTTTCCTTTCCTCAATGGATTTACACTCATTTCTTTAGCATAATTTTAGTTACTTTTATTAAATTGCATTCTCTACTAAAGGATATCAATATTTTGTGTTGAGCTTGCTCCACTGCCTGGGAACCCCAGGCGGGGATGTTTTCTATCCAGCAAGTCTTGTGAGTAGAGCGCATTGGATGTTGTACTCTATTGGAAGCACTACTGTGAGGTACTTAAAACACCTGAGGACTTGACTGATGCATATTTTATAAGCTAACATGGACCCGGAGAGCTGCAGTATCTGTGTTACACTTTTCAGTCCCAGCTTCTCTTCCTTTGGGCATTTAGGTTACTCATTTGGTCAACCAGGATCTAAAAATAAACCTAGAAACGTTGAGAGTTTTTTTTTCTTGGCTGATTGATGTGTGTTTTTGTGTCTCCCAAACTGCACTGTGTTACTATTTACTTTTGCATTATGTATAGCACTTAGCAACCAACAGTGGAAATGAAAGTTAAGAGCACAGGCAGTCCTGGCTGAGCTGAAGGAACTGGCCAGCTGAAGCCTCAGAGAATTCTCCTTCCCTCCCCCATGCTTGCACTCTGTGGCCCTGGGGTCTGCCTCAAGTTCCTGCTTTTGCCTTCTCTGCTGGCGGCCAAGTGGGGACCAGAAGGAGGGACAGGAAGGACCACCCCCCTGCCCCTAACCTTACCCCTCTCAGTTCCCTTGTCTGGTCAGTGTGGGTGGGGTAAGTCCCTTCACCCCAGGAGGGCAGGCCCTGGCCACCACTAACATCTTGGCACTGGTGACAGTGCTGTAGGGTCAGAAGCACTGAAGCACCGTGTCTTATTTAGAGCTCTGAATACATCTCCATCAAGGAAGGTACACGTTGTGTCTGGAGTGTGCAGGGCCCACAAGACAAAACTCTGTGATTCTTGAGGAAATCTGAGGTTAGGATGGCTCCTTTAGGGTGACATAACTTAGAACATGATCAGCCTGTAAGTTGAAGGACTGGCTTTAAAGTCAAAAAGTGGCTTATTCCCAGGTGGGAGTGGCCCCTTGCTTAAAACATTGGCGTGTGTGAGCCCTTCTCTCCCCCAGCCCTCTTCCGTAGCTGTCAGAATATACTAGTCCTCCAATTTTTAGAGTAGGAGTTGTACTAAAAAACTTATGTCCTGATTCTACCAAAAGAAGGCAGGGAGAAAGACCTTGGGAATGTAGATTTGATTCCTTGATTATTGCCTTTTAGCAAAGAACACAAAACCCTATACACCAGCGCCTTTGGGGAAGGCCCTTTTTTCTTTCCTAAAAAATAAAATTGCTGTTCCTTTCTCAGGACTCCTGTATGCTTCTCATTCTTAATACATTTTGGAGGACAGATTTGAAGAATATTTCTGAGAATCTTTTTTTCTGGGGAAATAGAGAATTTTTTTTTCCTAAATAAAACCTTTCTTTGAAAAGTGATTTATATATATCACCTTGCTTTAGCAAAGTCCATTTTGTTTTTTTAAAGGCTGGAAAGCGTAGATCAGCAATTCAGAATGATTAAACAGTAGTTATTTGGAAAGGAACAAAGTCTGTACAGTTGCTTGTGTAATTTTCACAGAATGGACAAAACAGTTAAAGAGTAAAACTCCCCAGCCTCTAGGTGAATTTTTTTCCAACCTCAGAAGGAGTGGGCCCTCTCGGAACAGGAAGTCATCACAGGCCAGTGGTTTGAGTAACGAGAGAAGGCTCTGGATTTTCTTCATGCTGAAAGCTAGGGCAGTCTCCAGACGCTCTCCTGCTTCTCCAGCATTGGCATCTTTTCCCGGGCACGTGTGCTGCATGTGGGTACCTGCCTGACAAGAATGAGAAGCTGCAGGAATAGCTAGAGCTGTAGCTGTAGAATGCAATAGAAGAGGAGGCTAAGCTTCGAGCAGTTGCAGACAGAGGAGGAGAAGCCTGGGACTGGCATATCAGCCCTTGTACACAGAATGAATTAGTTCTCAGGGTCAGTGTGGGACCCAAGAGGAACAGGTCACAAAACAGAATGAGGACAGGGACTGGGTGTCCACTTTCATGTGTCACCCATGGCTCAGGTTTTCCCCTGTTAAAGAGGATTTTCCTTATGGTTATATCCATATGCTGACAGTTCTATATGTATTGTTTAAGACTATATTTCTATTCAAGTTAATCAGTTAATAAATTGCTGCTTTAGTTTGGGCCCTCTCAGTGGTCAAGGACTAGGATGTCCCTCAAATGAGTTTAAGTTCAAGGGGCTCATTGTAGTGACCACTACTGTCATGATGTTGTTCTGAGTATATTGTCACAGGGACTCTTCTCCCCTGCCCCGGGGCGGGGGGGGGAGGGTGGGGTTGGGGGGAGAGTGTTAATAACCCCATCCTACTGAGGAGGAGCTGGCTTAGAGAACGTGTCCTAAGCATGTGGTGGTCAGTGGGAATCTGAACTCACACCCAGGTGGTCACTTGGGAGCCATAGTCTCTAACCACTGTGATGCCCTGTCCCTTCAAAGGATGCTGAGTCTGTGAAGCAAAGAACAACTGGGTCTCGTGGGGGCCAAAACAAAGGACTGGAAAATTGGGGATGGAGTCATTACCTTTCTCAGAGGTCATGTGGTCACTGCTCAGTTGGCCTCTCCCTTTTTCTCTCCTGTCTTCTTCTGTTGCTTCATTTTACATATGGTCGCTGAATGGCCAGCCCATAAGGCTGCAGCCTGGGCCCTCAGTACCTTCTGGCTCAAACTTGTAACTGAGAGTTTCCTATTGGTCTAGCTCACTGAGCCAGGCTACACAGCCACTGGAGCCCGGCTAGGAAAATGATTAGCTGCCTTTGGGTTGGCTGTTCATCCCAGGTCCCTTGGTGTTTGCCTCACGCACAGACTTCTCCAGCACCATTTTGCCACGCAGGGGATTGTGGGTAAGACACGCAAAGTTGTTCAGAGCAGGAAATTAACATCTGGTATAAGCTTATCTTATATTTAATACTTTTAAAATTAAATACTTTAACACATTTGCTATCTTTATCAAGTCTCAAGTTAAGAGAGTCTATATCTGTTAACACTCTTCAGGTTGCAAATGATAGAAACTGAATTCCGAGGGACTTAGAAAAAGATCAAATTTAATTGGTTCTTGTAACTGTGTAGGCAAAAGCTTGGCTGAATCCAGGTCTTAAACAAAAACGTCAGAAATTGATCTCTTGCCATCTCTTGGCACTGCATTCATCTGAATTGGTTTCATCCTCAGGCAGGCCCTCCCTTCATGACCTCAAGACCCCATTGGAAGCTCCAGGCTTATCTGTTAGCTGAGCCGCCCTGTGGAGAGTGTCTCTCTCTTTGTGGCACCAGTAGCTTCCCCAGGTGTGATTCTCGTTGCTCTGGATTGCCAGTCTCTCAACCAAACATGGCAGCCAGGCTGATCAGTCAGGCCTGGGCCATTGCCCACCCCTGGAGAGGGGTTAAACACATGGACTGGGTAGGGGGGAGTATAGACTCCAGAGACAATTGGGATGGATGCTGTCCAGACAGAAATCACCCATGTCCACTTTGGAACGTTTTCAGGCATATCATAAGTAACTGGATATCCATAATCAAGATTTTGGGGCTTAGGGCAAGCAGTCTGGGCCACTGACTTTATCTTATTTGTATGTGACAAATCCAAAGACCTAGCAAATCCAGAGTGTTTGCAAAGGCCTAGATCACCTATGTTTTCTTAGTCATTAATCCTGAAAAATGATCCTATTAAACCAAACAAAATTGTTATTAAGACTTGTATCTTTCTGGGACTTCCCTGGTGGCACAGTGGTTAAGAATCTGCCTGCCAATGCAGAGGACATGAGTTTGATCCCTGGTCCCAGAAGATCCCACATGTTGCGGAGCAACTAAGCCTGTGTGCCACAACTACTGAGCCCATGAGCCACAACTATTGAACCCATGTGCTGCAACTACTGAAGCCCATGTGCCTAGAGCCCGTGCTCTGCAACAAGGGAAACCACTGCAATGAGAAGCACGCAGACCACAGCAAAGAATAGCTCCCACTCGTCGCAACTACAGAAAGCCCACGTGCAACAATGAAGACCCAATGCAGCCAATAAATAAATAAATTTATAAAACAACAGCAACAAGAACAAAAAACACTTGCATCTTCCTGAGAAAACCAATCGCAGTATGGTCTTGTCTCCATTTTTTGATTAAGTAGGAGGATAAGACTTGAAGGGCTCTTGTTCGGTGCCCTTTATTTAAAGTCTAAGCTGTTCTGGCATTGAAATGACTTCAGTGAATTACATAAAAGCTTTGTGTAAACCTTTAGCAGTTCCTAGGATTTAAGCCCAGTTTATCTAGGTAGTGATTAAATTGTCCTGTTTATACATCCATGATCTTAAAACTCACTGGGAAATAATTGCTTGGTTTTAAACTATCTCATAAATCAGGAATATTAAGGCCAGGGGAGGTTAAATTAGCGAGTCCCTATGCTAGCAGATACAGGTTGAATCTATGTAACCTCGAGTCTTAAGTAGTGTGTGTGTGTGTGTGTGTGTGTGTAGATATAACTTTGTGCTGACAGAATTGTCATATCTCATGCTTACTGTACCTACTTCAGTGGTCCCAAATGTCCTTTGGAACAAATGATCAGCTGCTTTAGACTATCAAATTTTTGCAGATAACTGCCTTAATTTCTTTTACTTATTTAAAATTTTAGGGAATTCCCTGGCAGTCCAGTGGTTAGGACTCTGTCTTTTCACTGCCTGCAGGTTCAATCCGTGGTCAGAGAACTAAGATCCTGCAAGCTGAGTGACCAAAAAAAAAAAAAATTTTTTTTAAAATATTAATAGGGTTAAAAAAGTTCCCTCATATGCCAAAATGTGTTTATTCTCTCTTGATTTTCATTTAGTGGTGCAGCTATTATTTGGTTTCATACTAGTTTGAAGTTCTCAGTTGCAAACAATAGTGCCCACTCCGGGTAGTTTACACAGAAAGAGAGTATTTAAAAGGATATTAAGGAGCTCACAATTTCTGGGAGGACCAGAGTCAGACTTGGAGGCCATGCAGCCAGGAACACGACATAAATTTCACCACTGGTGGCTCCGGTGGAGACCCTGGTGTGGCTACCACAGAGTATAGGTCCCTCTGCTCATACCATCAAGTGAGTCCTTGTGGAGGGACCCCATCACTGTTGCCTCTGCAAGCTGGGCATCTCTCTGCCATACTCCACTTTATCCCCACCACAGTGAATTCCATACGGTGCCTCCTTCTGTACCCCTACTCTCTTCTGAGAAGAATTTTTGCATGGATGCTGCTGCTGGGTGGAGCCCAGGTCACATGCCTGTAAAGGAGGCTGGGGATGCCAATTCCTGACTTCTGTGGAAGATGTGGACTCAGAAGGTAGGAAGTTTCTCAGATATGGGAGGCGTATTCGAAAAAATGCTGTTTGGCCACAAAATATGACAAATTACTACACTTATCTCTGTATACCTAAACTATACAGAGGTTCTAAAATAGTGACTGATATCTAACAGTAGGGCTGTTTCCTACTGAGTACAATTTGAAAGAATCCAGGAAGGACCCCCTGGCCTAATGTCATATGGTAGTTTCATTACTTTTCACTGAGTGTAAACCAGTTACCTCCCATCACCTACCTCTTTACTGCCCTTGGTTGCCTCATCAGTATCAGCTAAATCAGTCTCCATCCCATCCCTGCATGAAGGCAGGAAACTCATCTAAAAAACAAAATGAGTCATCTGATGCTCAGAGAGGGTAACCCATCTGCCCAAAGTCACACAGCCTGTAAGTGATTAAAACCCAAGTGTGCTCCAGAGCCTGCTTCTCTAACAGCTCCGCAGTACCACCTTTGCAGCCAGGCACGCACTCTGACTTGAGGGTTTTCCTTGTCAGTAGTGTGGGGTAGAGAGATGGCAGGACCTCTGTTGAGCCCACAAAATTGTCCCTCTGCCCCCTTCAAAGATAAATTGTGCATTGTCGGTGAGGGAAGTGGTATTTACTTGTGTCTCTGTCACAGCTAAGACCCTGATATAACCAGGAAATGAATATTACTAGTTGCAAATGGAAGCTTTAAAGATATTCACTGGGAGTTCCAATAACATGGTTTCCTTTACATGTAATTCATTATTAGATGAATTGTGTCTCCTTGCCTCCCCCCAATTCATATACTGAAGCGCTCATCCCCAATGTGATGGTATTTAGATAGGTCCTTCAGGGAGGTAGTTAAGGTTAAATAAGGGTGGGGCTCTAATCTGAGAGGACTGATGTCCTTATAAGAAAAGGAAGAGACCCAAGAGATCTCTCTTTCTTTGTGCAAGCACGGAGAGAAAGCCACAGTGAGAAGGGGATCATTTGTGAGCCAGGAAGAATGCCTCACCAGAAACCAACTCTGCTGAAATATTTTTTTTTTAAATAATTTTGAAGCCTATATGTTTTTTTGGTTTTTAAATAAATTTATTTATTTATTTTATTTATTTTAGTTTTGGCTGCGTTGGGTCTTCATTGCTGTGCACGGGCTTTGTCTAGTTGTGAGCAGGGGCTACTCTTTGTCACAGTGTGTGGGCTTCTCATTATGGTAGCTTCTCTTCTAAAGCATGGGCTCTAGGCGCACGGGCTTCAGTAGTTGTGGCACGTGGGCTCAGTAGTTGTGGCAAGTGGGCTCTAGAGCACAGGCTCAGTAGTTGTGGCACATGGGCTTAGTTGCTCTGCAGCATGTGGGATCTTCCCGGACCGGGGCTCGAACCCGTGTTCCCTGCATTGGCAGGTGGATTCTTAACCACTGTGCTGCCAGGGAAGCCCTCTGCTGAAATCTTGATCTTGGACTTGCAGCCTCCAGAACTGCGAGAAAATAAATATCTGTTGTTTAAGTCACCCAGACTGTGGTATTCTGTTACAGCAGCCTGAGCAGATAACTGTGGGTCCATTAGTCTTAAATCTCAAATAAGAAAATAGGGATGGTAGTTATATATGCAGCAAAAGCTAGAGGACCATTGGAGCCTGGAGGAGGGCAAGAACACAGATCATCAGGGGATCATTTAAGGCTGCATTGGAGGCAGTGCCATGTGAAATGGGCATTGAGGGAGTTGGAGTGCCTTGCAGGCAGGGTAGCTTAGTGGTTAGGAGCATGGGCTCTGGGGTCTGACTTCCTGTGTTAGAATCCTTGTGCTGGCTTGCTGGCTGTGTGACTCTGGGCAAGTTACTTAACCCTTCTTCTTCTTCTTCTTCTTTTTTTAAGGAATTTTATTGAGATATCAATATATAATAAAGCTGCATATATTTAAAGTATACAATTTGATTTTTTCTTATTAGTAATGTATGTATGGCAATTCCAATCTCTCAATTCATCCCACCCCAACTCACACGCTGCTTTCCCCCCTTGGTGCCCATGTGTTTGTTCTCTACATCTGTGTCTCTATTTCTGCTTTTCAAACAGGTTGATCTGTACCATTTTTCTAGATTCTGAATATATGCGTTAATATACAATATTTGTTTTACTCTTTCTGACTTCCTTCACTCTGTATGACAGTCTTTAGGTCCATACACATCTCTACAAGTGTCCCAATTTTGTTCCTTTTTATGGCTGAGTAATATTCCATTGTATATATGTACCACATCTTCTTTAGGCATTCATCTATTGATGAGCATCTAGGTTGCTTCCATGTCCTGGCTATCATAAATAGTGCTGCAATGAACATTGGAGTGCATGTGTCCTTTTGAATTACGGTGTTCTCTGGTTATATGCCCAGTAGTGGGATTGCTGGGTCATATGGTAATTCCATTTTTAGTTTTTTAAGGAATCTCCATACTGTTCTCCATAGTAGCTGTATCAATTGACATTCCCACCAACAGTGCAAGAGGGTTCCCTTTTCTCCACACCCTCTCCAGCATTTATTGTTTGTAGATTTTTTGATAATGGGTATTCTGACCAGTGTGAGGTGATACTTCATTGTAGTTTTGATTTGTATTTCTCTCATAATTAGTGATGTTGAACATCTTTTCACGTGTATGTTGGCAATCTGTATGTCTTCTTTGGAGAAATGCCTATTTAGGTCTTCTGCCCCTTTTTGGATTAGGTTCTTTGTTTTTTTGATATTGAGCTGGATGAACTGTTTATATATTTTGGAGATTAATCCTTTGTCTGTTGATTTGCTTGCAAATATTTTCTCCCATTGTGAGGGTTGTCTTTTCTTCTTGTTTATAGTTTCCTCTGCTGTGCAAAAGCTTTTAAGTTTCATTAAGTCCCACTTGTTTATTTTTGTTTTTGTTTCCATTACTCTAGGAGGTGGGTCAAAAAAGATCTCGCTGTGATTTATGTCCAAGAGTGTTCTTCCCACGTTTTCCTCTAGGAGTTTTATAGTGTCTGGCCTTCCATTTATGTCTTTAATCCATTTTGAGTTTATTTTTGTGTATGGTGTTAGGGAGTGTTCTAATTTCATTGTTTTACATGTAGCTGTCCAGTTTTCCCAGCACCACTTCTTGAAGAGGCTGTATTTTCTCTATTGTATATCCTTGCCTCCTTTGTCATAGGTTAGTTGACCGTAGTTTATCTCTGGGCTTTGTATCCTGTTCCATTGATCTATATTTCTGTTTTTGTGCCAGTACCATGTTGTCTTGATTACAGTAGCTTAGTAGTATAGTCTGAAGTCAGGGAGTCTGATTCCTCCAGCTCTGTTTTTTTTTCCCCTCAAGATTGCCTTGGCTATTTGGGGTCTTTTGAGTCTCCATACAAATTTTGGGATTTTTTGTTCTAGTTTTGTAAAAAATGCCATTGGTAATTTGATAGGGATTGCATTGAATCTGTAAATTGCTTTGGGTAGTATAGTCATTTTCACAATGTTGATTCTTCTAATCCAAGAACATGGTATATTTTTCCATCTGTGTCATCTCTGATTTCTTTCATGAGTGTCTTATAGTTTTCTGAATACAGGTCTTTTACCTCCTTAGTTAGGTTTATTCCTAGGTATTTTATTCTTTTTGTTGCAGTGGTGAATGGAATTCTTTCCTTAATTTCTTTTTCAGATCTTTCCTTGTTAGTGTATAGGAATGCAAGAGATTTCTGTGTATTAATTTTGTGTCCTGCAACTTTACCAAATTCATTGACTAGCTCTAGTTGTTTTCTGGTTGCATTCTTAGGATTTTCTATGTATAGTATCATATCATCTACAAACAGTGACAGTTTTACTACTTCTTTTCCAGTTTGGATTCCTTTTATTTCTTTTTCTTCTCTGATTGCTATGGCAAGGACTTCCAAAACTATGTTGAATAGTAGTGGCAAGAGTGGACATCCTTGTCTTGTTCCTGATCTTAAAGGGAATGCTTCCAGTTTTTCACCACTGAGAATGATGTTTGTTGTGGGTTTGTCATATATGGCCTTTATTATGTTGAGGTCTTTATTATTATGATCATTAAGGGCTGCATCAGAGGCAGTGCCATGTGAAATGGGCATTGAGGAAGTTGGAGTGCCTTCAGGCAGGGTAGCTTAGTGGTTAGGAGCATGGGCTCTGGGGTCTGACTTCCTGTGCTGGAATCCTTGTGCTGGCTTGCTGGCTATATGCCTATGGGCAAGTTACTTAACCCTTCTGATCCTTCGTTTTTATTTTTTAAAGGAGACTAATGATAGTACTTATCAGAATGTTGGGGACATTAAATGAGACAATGCATATGAAACTATTATATTTAGAGTTGTGTTTAGCTTGTAGTAAGCATTCAGTGTTGTTAATATTAGTTATTAATATTGTTTTATTAGCAGAGAATGGGGTAGGGTGTGTTTGGGGAGAACAGAGGTGGTAATCGCAGGCTGAAGAAGTGTGTGAGCAACAGAGGGAGGACGCAGTGTGCATTTTGGGAACAGCTTGTAGTTTATCTGGAGCCCAGTTCTCCAAGCCTCCCTTTTCCTGAGTCTGTGTTTTTCGAGGAGTCTCCTCTTGGAAGAGGTTTCCTGAAAGGGACTTCGAAGCAGCATCAAAGTATATCCTGGCCTGCCTTACAATGTTTGTCATTGTACATGAGCAAATTGGCCTTCTGGTTTATCAATCAATGTCTTGAGCATTTGGTTGGCATGAGTCAGTCCCCCAGAGTGTCATCACCCCGAGGGAACAGATAAAATCAAATTCCTGAATGCGCAGAGCTGAAGACCAGGCCTTGGACCTGCAGTGACCCCTTGGAGGTACAGACATTGTGAGGCCCAGCTGCAAACAGAGAACTCACCCACCACTGTGTCTCCTCCCCCTCACTCTAGCCTTCAAACTTGTAAACGATGTGATGAATGGAACCCCAAATACCTGGTGGGATTGGGCAGAGCATAGCCCGCTGAAGGAAGCTGCCCATTAAGTGCTCATGGGGCTGGTGAAGAGTACTCGCTGCTGGCCATGCAGTGGGCGGTGGACTGGGCAGCAGTCACGCCCTGCAAGCAGGGGTCTGGGTTCTTGTCCCTTCTCCCACTTACTATTTGCCTTTAGACAAATCCCTTAACTGATCTTCATATGCCTTATCTGTGCAATGAAGATAAAATCTTTCCGTACTGAAGGCAGAACATGGCTAAAAGCGCTCTTGGTTTCTCTGTTGGCGCTAATGCTTATACGCTGATAAGATGACTTCCAATAAGGATTGAGGGTATTATGGCATAATATTTTTCTACCATGTGGAAACCAAAGTGAGCTACAAGTAGATTCTACCCTCTCCTGCTCTCTGATTGTTTCATGTTTGCTTTCCTTGTTGGTCCATTTGAAATGAAGCTAGGTTGTGTGGGTGGGGTGTTATGGTGGGGAAAGTGGATGGACACAATTCTCATGTATTCTTCTCTATGCCCATCACATCATTGAGCGTATAAAAGGTGCTCAATAAACACTTGTTAAATTGAATCGACTGGGCTTCCTAGGTGGCGCAGTGGTTAAGAATCCACCTGCCAATGCAGACGTCACGGGTTCGATCCCAGCTCCAGGAAGATCCCACATGCCGCGAAGCAACTAAGCCCGTGTGCCAAAAAAAAAAAAAAAAAAAAAAATTGAATCGACTATTACTGTCTAACAACCAATTAATTCAAATTGCATTGTTATACTAAAGACATTGTTCGCCTCATCTACAGAATAATAATACTAAGATAAAAACAAATGAAAAATAAAACTGGTTATTTTGAAGAACAGAGGCTGCGTTGTGAGGGCTATTAGTTCTGTTCCAGAGTTGCATTTATTTAATAATGACTCGTTAGTTTATTCTAGGATGTTTTATCATTTTGAAATGATCACCCCCTGCCTCCCCAAACTCATGAGATAGAAAATTAAAACATTAATTTTGTTTTAAAATGCAGCCTCCCACAGCCTTGTTGGCAAGAATTAGGGGTGCTAATAATGCAAAGTTGTCCTTCATGTGATTTGGATAAATGCTGCTCACATCTTTATTCTACCCTTCTGTCAATGGAGGATTCATTTCTTGTCTGAGACTAAAGCGGGAATCTATTAAAGTGGCCAGAAGTGGACAGATTATTCTCATATGTGCAAGCATTCTAAAGCTTCTCATTTCAGACACACAAAAGCAAAACAAAACACTCACGGAAACACCCCTTTTCCACTTGTTCGTAGCTTCCTAGATAAGGTTATGGTTGTGATGTGCTCGTATGCCTTCCTTCCTGAGTGCATAGGCTGGCAGCTCAGGCTGCGATTAATTCCTGTGCTCAAGCTGATGCTGTTCAGGACCGGGCTTGCTCCCGTGCATCAGGCGTGGCCTTCGTACATAAAAAGAGTGCTGTTAATTCATTTTTTAAATCAAAAGATGTACTCTAGAGGCCTGAAGACATGCTGTATTTGACCTGTAATGTTTTTAAAACTTACAATTTGTTGCCAGCTTAAAAAAGAAAGTAGAATATGTCTCATAAAAATGTAGATTGCAAGCTTCTCTTGAAAAATCATCATATCTGCCAGGAAAATGGCACATGGCCGCAGTCAGCGAGCTGAGCAGCGCCTGCTCTCTTTAGAGAGGACACATGCACGCTCACTGATCGGAATCTCCACTCTTCCTACCTTCACAGACCCTGACCTGCTCCACTCACCCACAGGCCTGCCTGCCCCTATAAGCATTTGCATTTTTTTTAATGGTAAAATATACGTAACATAAAATTTACCATTTTAACTATTTTTAAGTGTATTGTTCGATGGTATTAAGTACTTTCACATTATTGTGCAGCCATCATCACCATCCATCGCCTAAACTTTTTCATCTTTCCCAACTGAAACTATGTTACTCATTAAACAACAACTTCTCCTTTCCCCCACCCCTCCACTCATGACAGTTATCCTTCTCCTTTCTGTCTCTATGAATTTGACTAGCATAGCTACTTCGTATCAATGGAATCGTACAGCATTTGTCCTTTTGTGGCTGACTTATTTCACTTAGCATAATGTTTTCAAGGTTAATCCACATAGCAGATGTCAGAATTTTCTTCTTTTTAAGGCTAAGTAATATTCCGCTGTATGTATACACCATAGTCTATCCGCTCATCTGTCAATAAGCAGTTGGGTTGCTTCCACCTTCTGGTGGAATAATGCTGCTGTGAACATGGGGGTTCAAGTATCTGAGTCCCTTAAGCATTTGCCTTTTTTGGACAATTTTCTTGACCATTTCTCCGCTATGCTCTTGTAGCTCCAGCTTTCCTCTTTCACTGGTCTCCCAAAGACAAGGGACTGATTTCAGCTTAATGAATTAACTTATTTGAGAAGCATTGAAAAATCTTCGAGCCATCTCATGAAAATGACTGAGGTTCTTTAAAATTGTAAAAAGTGGATTCTGTGGGGTTTTCAAAATTTAATGTCACATTAAGAAAAATATGTGGAACTAACATTTTGTGATCTATGCAGTCTTGAGTTTAGCTATGAAAACTCTTGTTTGAGGAAGAAATTTGCACTGTATTTGGTTTTCTTGATCTGAATGAAGCTTGTTCATCTTGTTTCGGTGTGCTATGTATGCTAATGAGACCTTTTTCTTGTAGGTGCTGATAAGTGAGAAATATAAAAATAATTTAGATTTTATTTCTGAATTTTCAGGTTGCATTAAGCTAGGAAAAATGTAGTTTTTTTCCCACCAAGTGCCAAATGGAAAGGTCAAAATAAGTTTTTGCTCTTCTTTTTGAGACAGTACGAGTTCTGATCTGTTCTTTGTTAATGTCAACATCAGCCTAAATGTCATTATCTGGCATAGGCATATGGCAATTCCCTTTTATTATTATGTGAACAAAATCTTGATGTCAACTTGGAATTTTGGTTATTGAGGTAAGCACTGGGCCAGAATTTGCATTGCTGATATTTATTTAGCATTTCGGTCTAATGCAGCTGTGGACATAACTTTTTGAAATCAAGGGTGCAACGAATGTTGCACAGAGAACATTAAACTCTAAGAAATCAAATTGTTTTCAAGTACTTATAGAAAATGAAACGTATGAGTTGACAAATAATTTGACATACAAATTACAAACCCTCTTCATTAAAGCTGAACTACTACATAAGATTTGTTTTAGAACCTGGCTTGTTTTAGTGTTTTCTTGAAAGCTTTATGATTGCATTTCTTTAAAAGTGTTTTATAACCTTGACTTTTAAACTAATAGAGCAAACCTTCATCTGAATTACTAAATTTCTACTGTAATTATTTTTTATTATTTGCAATATCCTTGCAGTTTTAAGAAAATATACCAGGGACTTCCCTGACAGTCCAGTGGTTAAGACCCTGTACTTCCACTGCAGGAATTGTGGGTTCAATCCCTGGTCGGGGAACTAAGATTCTGCATGTGGTGCAGCGTGGCCAAAAAATAAAAAAAGAAAGAAAACGTGCCAGTCTTAATGTGTGTGGACACTTTTTTTTGGCAGTACCACGGCTTGTGAGATCCTAGTTCCTTGACCAGGGATCAAACCCATGCCCCCTGCAATGGAAGTGCAGCGTCCTCACCACCAGACCACCGGAGAATTCCCTTTTTCTATCTATCTTTTTTTTTTTTTTTTGGATAGGGGGCATATTTTTAACTTCAAATTGGTTTAACTATTAAATCACATTTCAAGGACAAATTTTGTATCTTAATATAGACCTATTTATTGTCTCTTGATAAAGAGCTACCTCTTCCTATTTACTTGTTTTAAAACTCATACATTTAGGGTCTTCCCTGGTGGCGCAGTGGTTAAGAATCCGCCTGCCAATGCAGGGGACATGGCTTCGAGCCCTGGTCCGGGAAGATCCCACATGCCGAGGAGCAACTAAGCCCGTATGCCACACCCACTGAGCCTGTGCTCTAGAGCCTGTGAGCTACAACTACTGAGCCCACATGCCACAACTACTGAAGCCCACGCGGGCCTAGAGTCCATGCTCTGCCGCAAGAAAAGCCACTGCACTGAGAAACCCGTGTACTGCAGCTAGAGAAAGCCCGTCACGACAACAAAGACCCAATGCAGCCAAGAAAAAAAAAAAAAACAAGAAACTATTACATTTAAATTTTTAGATATGTAGGAGAAGTCCCTTAAGAGTTAAAATCCAAGATTCTTATCTCATCTGAGTGCTTTATAGTTTAATGTTCTTTGCACCTGTCCCACCCCATCCCCCAGAGATATTGTTTGTAATGATTCTAAGGAATTGACTTTCCTATGATAAGTCTTGGGTGCCTTGGATTATTCATGAGCATGGATTTAGCAATGGAGGCCATTTTTACTACTCAGGACTGTTTTATTTCCAAGTGACAGATACTTAACTGTTTGGGCAAAATAGCTCAAATAACTGGAAATTCCAGGGGTGGAATAGAGGCCCATTTATGGTGTTAAAGGAATGTGAGGAATGTGTCTTCCTCATGCCTTCTACCTCTCACCTCTGCTTTCGTCTGCGCTGATATGATTCTCAGCAGGCTCTCTCTACGTGGAAGCCAAGATGGCAGCCAGCAGCTCCAGGAACACATCATCCTCGCAGTTAGCAATCCTAGAAAAAAGAGAAACCTTCTACTATAGAAGTCTGACCAAATTACAGGGGAGGGATTAGGTTAGTGTTGGGTCATGTGCTCATCCCTGAGCCAGTTACTGAGGTGGAGGAGTAATGAGTGATTGGCCAGACCTGGGCCATGTGGTCATCCCTGAACCAAGCACTTTGGTGGGGAGGTGAATACCATGATCGGCCAGGTCTGAGTCCCTTGGCCATCACTGTATCAGGGGCAGGGGAGTGGTTGGTTAAATTCCGGGTGTTTGAGATGGTTTCCTCATTGGAAGGACAGGGTGTAGTGTCAGAAGAAGAAGAAAGATGCCCAGGACATCATTTAGGTGTCCTGAAATCTCTATATGGGGAGGGACCAGTCTTGTTCATCTTTATTTCTTTTAGTTGATGTAAGCCTTAACAGAGTTGCTCAATTAATGATTGGTGAGAGTTTAATTAAAGAGTTATTTATAGGGTGTCAACAAGGTTAAGGGAAACCATTGAGGAATAGCAAGTCACCTCAGGCCAGAAACTGCTGGAAGCTGTTAGAGTCCTCAGATCTAGAGAAGTAACGGGAGGAATAGTCCCTGGAATCAGAGAGAATAGTGGCTGTGGGAGAGGGAGGCCTGATAAGAGCCAAGGCCTTGGGTAGAGGGATGCACTACTGTCCAACGATGGCCTGGTAGGGAAGAAATGGGGGAGGATGAATGCCCTGATCTCTCTCATCCTGACCCCTCTCTCATCTCTGCTGTGCTCGATTCCCATTGGGTTCCTATTGCTTGAGGCCACTGAGAAGCCAGAGGGCAAGAAAGCCCAGTTCATTTAGTACACAAAGATTAGACTCCAGGTAGGTACCTAGGAGGACAAATAGGGGTCATCCCAGTCTTCTTTCACACTCTGTCTTCTTCAGACCTTATCTAAATGCAGATTTTCTTAGATGTATTTATCCCCCTCCTCCGACTCATACCCCAAGCATGGGCTGTACTTACTTTACTGTCTTACGCCACATGCCTTCCCGGGGGTACAACAGATGTCTGTGTGGGAAGCACCTTTGACATAATGTGAATGGTGTCCTCTAAAATTGTGACATGCATGGCCTGCTCTGTGGCCCTGGTTTGCATTGCATTCTGAATTGTGTTGTCTGGGGTAGGGCTGGGGATGTGACCCAAGGAAAAAAGAGAGAGAGATAGCATGAAGCCTTATTATGCCATAGTTTTAAATTTGGAAATAATGACCTAGGTGCCTGTCATGCTGCAGGTTCTGTTTTCACAGGTTATCAGACAGATGCTGTTGGGATAAAGAGCAGGAAGACTAAGGTTGCAGTAGTGAAAATAATGGGTTCAGTTGATGAGAGTCTGGAGTAAGTAGGTACTTTGAAAAGAGGGTATTGACTCTAACCAGGGAGTGGGTGCTAACAGATAAGCTGTTTCCAGCCTCACCCATAACTCCTGGCCTTGGCCTTCATGACTGACTCAACTTCTGTTGAAATGGCATCTCCGTGTGTCAATCTTATCAGGATTAAGGGATCTGGAATAAACATCTTGTGATATTGTGCAAGATAGAACACAAATGCAGCAGCAGGAGATAATGAAATCACCTCTACTTAGTCATCCTTGGAGTTGGAAGTGGTTCGGGGCCCCCTGGTTGTGATTAAGAACTTTGGCTCACAGGCTTGCTATGCAGGGGAGTGAAATAATAGGTGGGAAACACGGACTCTTAAGTATGGTGTGAATGTTAGATGCAGTGAACGGACCCATTTTTTTCTCCTGTGCTGGTGCCTTTTTGGTTCCTAATTCTTAGTCCTACCTTTTTGTGATGTCTTAGACTATGCGACTCAGGTAAGCTGTAACTTAGGCAAGCTAAGACTATGGAGCTTAGGTAAGCTAATGGGAATTGCCAGTCTTCTCAAATCCCTACACATGCATGACTTCTGGCTATGTTCATGTTTCAGGTCAGAAGTCACAAGAGAACCAGTCCATTGTGTCTGGTATGTCTTTTCCCTAAATCACACTGGAGGAAAGGTCGCCCCTGCCTTGGATGTGTAACTGATTTGCTTTAATAGAAATAGCAAGTATTTACAGAACACCTATTCTTGTGCCATTCACACTAAGAATGTGGACAGACAAGAGTTTTACCCTGAAGAAAATAGATAGAATTAAAGTAGAACTGAAGAGGATTAGAAGCAGAATTCTAATTAAAGTAGAATTACATGAGCACTCATATAGAATAGAATGATGGTGGGGTCACATTTTGTTGGATGGTCAGGGAAAGCCTCTGTGAGGAAATAGGATTTAAACTTAATTGTGAATAATGAAAAGGAGCACTTCATGAGAATAGCAGGGGAAAGAACATTCTAGGATGAAGGAAGAGCCTGTGCAGAAGCCCCGAGCTGGGAATGAGCTTGATATGGGGAAGGAACAGAGAGGTCACTGTGTCTGTGTGTGTGGCCTAAGGGAAAAGGGGAAATGCTTAAGCTGAGGTTGCCCAGGTACACATGGGCTTGGCTGCCAGGGCAGTGCATTTGGAGTTTTTGTAAGGGCAATGGAAAGTTATCGATGAGCTTTATGCATGGAAAATGGCGTATTCTTTTTTACATTTTAAAAGTGATTGCTTTTGATAAGAATGGACTGTAGAGAGTAGAGATGAAGCAGGCAGACTCATTAGGCTTTGCTGTAACCCAGGATATGGTGGTGGCTTGAAAAGAGTTGTAGTTGTAATGGAGGTGGAGAAAGGCAGAGCTAATGTGATGTACTGATGGCTTAAAATAAGAAGGGAAGTTGGGGAGGGAGGGGGCTCAGGAATGATTCCTGGTTTTTGTATATATCACTTTGGTGGATGGTGATGTCTTTTATTCTGAGCTGGAAAAGCCTAGGGGTATCTTGAGGGGGTGGGGTTGATGGATCAAAATTCTCTGTTACGTGTGGAGTTGTATTCCCACAAAATTCATATGTGAAAGTCCTAACGCCCAGTACCACAGAATGTGACTCTGTTTGGAGATAGGATCTTTAAAGAAGTAATTAAGTTAAAATGAGGTCATTAAGGTGGGCCCAATCCAATACTGATGTCCTCATAAAGAGAGAATAGGACACAGACACACACAGAGGGAAGACATGTGAAGACTTAGGGAGAAGATGGCCATCTGCACGCCAAAGAGAGAGGGCTTAAAAGAAGAACCCTGCCTACACCTTGATCTTGGATGTCTAGCCTCCAGAGTTGTGAGAAAATAAGTATCCGTGGTTTAAGCCACCCAGTCTGTGGTACTTTGCTAAGGCAGCCCTAGCAAACTAATATGTGTTAAGTGAAGTGCTAGTTACACCCCAAGTAGGGATAAAAGTCACCAATTGGTTGTGTGGTCCTGGAGGAGAGACCTGGAGGTAAGCAACATAGAGGTGTATTTAAAGTCCTGGGCTGGATGAGTCCCGGGAGTGAGGATGGATAAGAAAGGAGGGCCTGTGGCTGAGTCCTGGCTTAGTGAGGGGTGAGCAGAGGGGTGAGACAGGGCTGGTCAGTGAGAAGCCAGTGGGTACAGTGTGAGTGTGCTTGAAAAGCCACCTTTGATCTTCAGCCCGCTAGCCTCCTTTCAGACTCATCCCTTGGACCTGTTCGCCTCATAAGAGTCTTCTTTGAATATACAGTTTAGATCTTTGCATCAATTTCCTGCCCTGAGGTGCTTGCTCACCTGACCATTACTGTTGGTCACTAGAGGGAGGTGACAAACTGTGCTGGCTTGCCCAGAACTGAGGGGTTTCTGGGATGTGGGATCTTCAGTGCCTAAACCAGGACATTCCCAGGCAAACTAGGATGGGTTTGTCACCCTACTAAGAAGGAAACTTTGGCAAGATTTATTTGCTTCATCTCACTGGTGTCATTGAAAGGTGACTGGTCTAAGAGAATATCATAACTACTGTTAGTATTATCATCTTAGAAACTCTTTAGAAATGGGTGCTTCCACCGTGAAACAAGCCTAATAATGAAAAGCAAGTTTGAGAGACATTCCTTTCCGTTCCATTCTCTCCTGTTAGTTTCATTCTAACAAGAATATTTTCTTGGCTTGGATTTGTGTTATTAAAAATTTCATACATCTCAGGGTGTACATTTTGAGTAATTATCTCCCCAATGATTTTAAGCATTTGCTTCAGCTAATTGGACCCTTTAATGAACCCACCAACAGTATCTTTGGCATTGTATAAAATACAAAATTGGAGTCAGCTGCTGTTCAGTGGGTTTTAGCTGGTTCAAACCTAACAGATGTTTAAAATCTAAACACAGGACTAAACTGGTTTACCTTTCATGGCCCCATTCTGGGTGAGCGGAAAAAATGAGGTCCTGCAGGTCTTTGGATGCAGTAATGATGAGGACTTCTGCCTCACCATCCTGAACACTTGTTGTTTGTTCACATCTCACTGGTCCAGCTCAACTCTTAAGCCCAAGCCGCCCACCACACCCGGTTCTGCCTCCCTCGCTCCATCTGCCACCCGCCATCTCCCTCATCCTTCTCAGTGCCTTCCTGGACTGGGCAGGAGTAAGTATTGGACACATTCTCAGCTCCAGCAGACCAGTGCACCACCCCCACATCACATGTCATGGGCATAACTTCACGCTCAACCAAACATGTTATACTGCTAAGGCCAAAACAGCCTTAAAAGTTAACAGGGTTAACTTTTATATTAGTTTCCTAAGGCTGCCCTAAAAAGTCACTATAAACAGGGTGGCTTAAAACAACAGAATTTTATTTCCTTACAGTTCTGGAGGTTAGAAGTCTGAAATTAAGGTGTCAGCAAGGCTGTACTCCCTCTGAAGGCTCTTTCTTGCCTCTTTCGAGCTTCTGGTGGTTGCTGGCAGTCCTTTGCATTCTTGGCTTTTGGACACATCACTCCAACATGTGTCTCCATCTCTATATGATGTTCTCTCTGTGTGTCTCTGTGTCCAGATTTCCATTTTCTGAAGACACCAGGCATTGAATTAGGGCCCTCCCTTGTTCAGGATGATCTGATCTTAACTTGATTACATCTGTAAAGACCCTATTTCCAAATCAGGTTACATTCACAGGTACTTGGGGTTAGGACTTCATATCTTCTTATCTTTTGCGGGGGACACAATTCAACCCACAAGAACTGATACATCCTGTGAAGAAGAGCATTAGCTCATTAATAGGACGTGGTGAAGTCAACTACACATTCAAGGTAATAGTAACTGCTGGCTTCGAGGCTCCAATTCTGACACCAACTCCGATGTGTATTTTTTTCCCACACTGCCAAACAATTAATTCAAATCTGACACTTTATACCTGGAGGTAGTGACTGATCCCACAGGTTAAGTGCTTAGTCCTAAAAGAGCACTGTCCCTCCAGATTGCAAGTTCAGGTTGTCACTTGTGTTTCTGATTGATCAGGTATAGATCAGATGTATCCATGACCCCTTCTTGGGTTCAATTAATTTGCTAGAGAGGCTCACAGAACTCAGAGAACTCTTACATACTAGATTACTTTTTACTTACTAGTTTATTCTAAAAGGGTATGACTCAGGAATAACTAGATAGAAGAATTGCACAGGGCAAGGTATGAGGAAAGGGGCTCACAGTTTCCCTGCTTTCTGGATGCCACTCTCTCTGCATCTCCATGTGTTCACCAACTCAGAAGCTCTCTGAACCCTCTCCTTTTGGGTTTTTATGGAGGCTTCATCACAGAGGAGTGATTGAGTAAATCATTGGCCATTGGTGATTGTACTCAATCTCCAGCTCCTTTTCTCTCTCCTGAGGTCTGCAGTGGGACTGAATGTTGGAACCCTCTAGTCACATGGTTGGTTCCTCTGGTGATCAACCCCCATTCTTCGGTGACCTCGGGACTTTCCAAAAGCCACCTCATTAACATAACAAAAGACACCTCTTTGCTCTCATCATTTAGGAGATCCCAAAGGCTTTAGGAGCTCCGTGCCAAGAATTGGGTTGAAGACCAAATATTTATTTCTTAATAAATCACAGTATCACAGGGTAGAATTGGGGTAGTGAGAAGAGTACAGGATATGGAGACAAATGTATTTAAATCCTAGCCCTACTACTTGTTTTGGGGAAGTCTTGGGTAAGCCACTTACCTTTTCTGATCTGCAGTTTCCTTATTTATAAAATGAGTACAATATCTATCATACTGAGCTGTTGAGAGTTTCGTGTGTGATGGTTTACAGAAAGCATAGTCCCTGGCACAGACTGAGTATTCAGTGGAATCTCTCATTTCCTTTTTAAATCAAGCTGACTTCATGTAAATGCATTTGCAAATTTCTTTGTGCTCTTCATAGAATTCAAAAGTACAGTTGACTCTTGAACAGTGCTGAGGGTTAAGGGTGCCAGCCTCCAGAAGTTACATATAGCATAGTCAGCCCTCTGGATAGGTGGTTCTTCTGTTTTCGAGGTTCTGCAACTGCAGATTCAACCAACCACAGATCGTGTAGTACTATAATATTTACTATTGAAAAAAACCCACATATGAATGGACCTGGGCAGTTCAAAAGCCATGTGTTGTTGAAAGGTCAACTGTAATAACTATATGGCTAATGTCGAGATGACTAGTCAATCTGAGCATTACCCAAGTTTTGTATTTGAAGTGACTCTTTTTGGGTGTGATTGATTATTTTGGCAATGCAGTAGGAAATGCCTTTTCATCATGAAGGGGGTGGTGAATTGTCTATCACTGGCAACTTTACGGATAATCAAATACCCTGGCTCACTTACAAACAATTGCCTCAGGGATTTTGTTGGATTTGATTAACTGTGATGATTTCTTGTGGCTCTGGGCCCATCTATCTTACCCTCAGGAATTTGTAGGCACTTGGGGGCAGAATTTGTTTCTTTTCATTACCTATCACATCAGGTAGGAATTGTGTTTGGCTGCCGGGAACAGAGCTGACTTCAGTGGCTCAGAAGCATAAGCATTTATTATTTATTTCTTATAAAAAATATCTGGAGGTAGTCAATCCAGTGAAGGTATGACTGCATCTCAGTTCATGGGACTCAGGATTGTTCCAGTTTTCTGTTCCATCTTTAGTGCATATTTCTGTTCTCATAGGCTTTTATGGGAGGAAATATTTACAAATTATATATCTGATAAGGTGTTAATATCCAAAATATATAAGGAACTCATAAAACTCAAGAGCAAAAAACTAAATAATCTGATTTAAAAATGGACAAAGGAACTAAATAGACATTTTTCCAAAGAAGATATACAAATGGCCACAAGTATATAAAAAGATGCTCAACGTAACTAATTATCAGGGAACTGCAAATTAAAACCACAGTGAGATATCACCTCACACCTGTTAAGATGGCTGCCATCAAAAAAACACAAGAGATAGATAAGTATTGGTGAGGGTGTGGAGAAAAGGGAACTCTTATACACTGTTGGTGGGAATGTCAATTGGTGCAGCTACTATGGAAAACAGTATGGAGGTTCCTCAAAAAATTAAAGATATAGCTATCCTACGATCCTGGAATCCTATTTCTGGGTATATATCTGAAGGAGATAAAATCACTGTTTTGAAGAGATAACTGTACTCCCTTGTTCAATGCAGAATTATTTACAATAGCCAAGACTTGGAAACAACCTAAGTGTCAACAGAGGAATGGATAAAGGATATGTGATACATATATATACACACACAATGGAATTATTCAGCCATAAAGAAAGAAGGAAATCCTACCATATGTGACAATGTGGATGAGCCTTGAGGGCATTTTGCTAAGTGAAATAAATCAGACAGAGAAAGGGAAATACTGTTTGATCTCACATATTTAGAATCTAAAAAAATTGAACCCTTAGAGGCAAAAAAGTAGATTGGTGGTTGCCAGGGGTGGGGTGGGGCACAGGGTGGACAAATGTGGTCAAAGAGTATGAACTTCCAGTTACAAGATGAACACAAGTTCTGAGCATCTGATGTACAGCATGGTGACTATAGTCAACAATGCTGTATTGTATATTTGAAAGTTGCTAAAAGAGTCGATCTTAAAGGCTCTCACAGCACATACTAAAAATGGCAACTATGTGAGGTGATGGATGTGTTAACTAACCTTATTGTGGAAATGATTTCACAACATATATGTGTATCAAATCATCACTTTGTATACCTTAAACTTACACGATGTTATATGTCAATTACATCTCAATAAAACTGGAAGAAAAAAAAGATAATCTTATAGTCCAAGATGTCTGCTGGAGCTGGAGCCATCACATCCATCCTCTAGGTAGAAAGATGGAGAAAAGAAGTAAAAGGGAAAAGGCCATGCTTTCCAGAGGAGTCAACCTCTTAATGAGCCTTACTTGAAGCTTTACCTTCTGTTTTGTTATTTTTTGGGGTTTTTTTTGTGGTTTCTTTTGAGTGCTAAAATTTTCTTTATTTTAAAAGTTTTCTTATACATAATCTTGAATTGCAATTTTAATTTCAGCTACTGTTTAAAGGTTAATACCATATTTTTCTTTTTTTTAAAAAACTTTTATTAAGATGTAAGTGACATACAATAAACTGCATGTATTTAAAGTGCACAATTTGATATTTTTTTTCTTATTAGTAATATATATAAGACAATCCCAACTGTCTTGTTTTTTCAATATCACTAACCACACTTATCTATAAGGGAGACTGGAGAAATGCAAGTATTTTCAGTTGGGCACTTTGTCACTCAGTGATTGATGTAGGTAGGAGAGAATTGATATGTTGGCAGCTAACAATCTCTGACTTAACTCCCTCACCTCATTTGATCACCCTCTTCATGATTAAAGTGCATTTCATACTATCCAACCAAAATTATCAATCACAATGAAAAGAGTCACTTAAAAAGCAAAAGAGTATTTCTTTTTAGAGTACCTAGGACAGTTCTTTAACTCATGGAAACTAATGAAGTTATTCATTTATGCAACACATAGTAAGTTTGTGTGTTTCCTAAATATAAAGTTGTGAAGCATGAGGATAGAGCGATGAGTCAGGCAGATACAATCCCTTTTCTCCTAGTTTCAGTCCAGTGGAGGAGTAGAGACACATGAATCAAAAGAATCACATAAAGAAAGAAGAATTTGTGATGACAAAAGAATGATATGTCTTATATACAGTAAGAAAAACTCTCTTGGTCCGAGAGTCAGGGAAGGCTCCTGACTCCTTAGATGAGTTGAAATTTGATGGGTGAGTAGGAAATACCTAGTTGAAGGGGACGTGTGGATAAATAGCATTCCAGGAATTCCAGGCATTCCGCAAAGAAGGAATAGTACACATGAAGGCCAGTGGTGGAAGGACCATGGGAAAAAGGCTAGTTAGTGTGGCTGGAGCAGAAGAAGCAAGAGAAAGCACATTAAGAAGTGAGATTAGAGAGGTGGGCAAGGACCAGCGTGTGGGGAAGTGTTAGGCTTGTGAAGGATTTCAGTCTTCCTCCCAAGAGCAGTAGGAAGCCACTGAGTTTTAAGGTAGAGGTGGGGGTTGAGGGTACGTGAAATGATCTTATTTGCTCTTTGTAAAGAGTACTCTGATGGAGAATGGACTGGACTGAACTGAATAGTGCAGACAGCCCAGACCAGAGCCTAGATAAGAGATAATGGTGCCTCAATCCAGAATAATGGTAATTGTAGGTGTGGAAAGGAGTATATGGATTCAGTAGTTCTTAGAGCCATTTGACTTTTGAGGGCTAATGATGGTCCAGCTGTGTCTTTCTGAGATACGTGCTCCATGGAAGAGAAATGTTTACATTAAATTTATTGGTAGTACAGGGTTCTGTTCTAGAGATTTGTTCAAATTCAAAATAACCCAAGCTTCACCAGACCTGGGTTGGGGTGAGTTCGCTCCTGGTTTGGTCTTAGTGATATATTTGTGATTTCGTATGTTTTTCTAATCCTAAACTCTGATATTTTAATAAAATGTGCACCAAAGACATGTAGGTTCTTGTACACTAAGGTGAGAGATGCTTAGGTGATGTTTTCCTTGCCTCTGAGATTTGTTAGCTTCTTTCATTTACTAGAATTTGAGAATTAAAGAATTGGGAGGTTTCAGATTAAACATGGTGCCCAAATGCACTGTTTATTGTTGACTCTCCCTCGTTCTTAACATCACTTAGTGTCAGAGAAAGGATTAAGCAGCATTACCCTATGAGGACAAAGAGAATAAGGAAGGAGATGACTTCATACAAAAGAAGCCAACACATTTTTGAGGTATGGAAAGCATAGATGAGTGATAACTGATTTGGGTTTTAGTTTTTTCTGCTTGGTTAAAGCCTATAGTCAACAATAAGCAGGCTGATTTGTGTCACAAAACCCAAGATAAGCTCAGATATTGGTGGCACTAGATACCTCTGAAGGTGGGGCTGATAAGAGGATTAGCTTAAGAAGGATCCCCTCCCTCCCCAGTCGTGATGCTAGGCAAGTACCCTTCCTCTGCTCTACACAAATAGGAGTTTACTGCCTAGAGAAGGTGAACTGGGGAGCTCCCAGACTGTGGGACCAAGTCAACAAAAACTTGGCAATACTTGTTGTTGTCACAACTTGGCAGGAGTTTGCTACTGGGATCTAGGTTCTGCTAAATGTTCCACAATACTCAGGGCAGCCACCACAACAAAGAACTATCTGGCCCAAAATGTCAATAGTGCTGAGCTTGACAAATTCTGAGTTAAGTGCAAAGCTAGGGTGGGACTCCCTGCCTCCATACCCAACACAGACAAGTATATGCACAGGCACTCCAGCAGATGGGAGAATATTTCTGTTAAGAAGTTGATCAGCAAAGAGAAAGATACTGACATCTATAAATCTCCCAACATTCCAGGTCCCTGCCAGTCACCCAGTGTGAGTTCCATTTTTGAGACTGTCTTAAATGTGAACAGAGAGCCACAAATGACCAGATAGTTGAGGACAGTCTCATAATGAAAAATGGAGAGCAAAACAAAGAGGAAAAGAAAAAGGAATTTAGGAGAAAAATGAAGAATGTAAGAAACAGAAGTAAACAAAAGTAACTTGATTATAGTACCTCTGGAGAGACAAGAGATGCTATTGCACTTCTTAGTTTGCACTTAGTATTGCACTAGAATAGTATGCTATTAACAAGAAAGGTATATTGAGAAAACAAAAGAAGTTATTGGAAATTTAAAATTTGAGAGTAGAAATAATAATGAAGTGTTGGAAAGTACAGCTGAGGAATGCTTAGAAAATGGAACAGAAAGACCAAGAGGTGGGGAATGAAACAGCAATGGAGGAAAGCCCAGGGGATCAACATCCAACTACCAGGGATTCTAAGAAGAACATGGAAGGAAAGAAATCAGAAGAGAGAAAATATAAGAAAATTTCCCCAAAGGGTATGAGTTTCCAGAATAAAGGTCCCACTGGGTGCCCAGTACCAGAGATCCAAATTATAATGAGATTTTAAACCTGCAGTATCAAAAATCTTATAAGCTTTCAGAGAGAAAAAGAAATCATTTATGAGGGGCACTAGACTTTTTGCTCTTTTAAAATTAATTAATTGGCTGCACTGGGTCTTCGTTGCTTCCCACGGGCTTTCTCTAGTTGCAGCAAGTGGGGGCTACTTTTCGTTGTGGTGCACAGGCTTTTTATTGTAGTGGCTTCTCTTGTTGCGGAGCATGTGCTCTAGGTGCGTGGGCTTCAGTAGTTGTGGCACTCAGGCTCAGTAGTTGTGGCACACGGGCTTAGTTGCTCCGCGACATGTGGGATCTTCCTGGACCAGGGATGCAGGAACCCATGTCTGCTGCATTGGCAGGTGGATTCTTAACCACTGCGCCACCAGGGAAGTCCCAGCACTAGACTTTTTAACGGAAACACTGGAAGTTAGTAGATGATGGAGCATTGCCCTCAACATTTTGAGGGAAAATTATTTCTGCTTAGAATTCTGTATTCTGCAGAACTTCAGGCACATGTAAAGGTAGAATAAAGAAACTTTCAAAGTTACATGACTGAAGGAATTTAGCTCCTATATACCTTGTATTAGGAATACGCTGGGGGATGTGCTCCATCACAAAGGAATAGAAATCAAGAGAGAGAAAGACCTGGGATATGGGATTCTGTTAGGGATACATAGTCAAAGGAGAAGTGATGCCTGATTTAAAGTGTGCATCAGGCCCACAGGGTTTGGGCAGATTGTAACAGGATGATGGAGCACTCTGAGAACGATGTCTTTAAAGAAAGCAAACAAATACTACATAATGTGATATCTGCAATGAGAGGAATTTTAGTTTTGTGGGAGTTTTCAAGATACATTAGTGAAAGTTACATAGAAAATTAAATCAATGAAAAATGAGGCAAAAACAAAGGGAATGGACAAGAAAGGAAATCTATTCTGATTGTGCATTTAGAGAGCGCTCATTTTGTACTAGGCATTGTTTTGAGTATTTGTACACAATGACTTTTTTAACCCTCACAGGGACCCCATGAAGTAAGTATGAATACTGTTTTCATTTTATAACCATGGAAAGTGATACACAAGGTTACATAGCTGGTGCCTATTGGAGGCAGGATTTGAGCCAAGGCAGTCTGGGTTCATAGTCATAACAATGTAAATAACATATTGCTTTAATCAAAAGAGTGATATTACTGTATAAAGATGATGGGGGGGAGAAATGAGGGGGAGCTATGAACTGCTAAATTCTAATCTTTGATAGTAGGAAGTAGTAGATAATGTCCAAATAGGAAAAGGAAATAAGAAATAGCAATGAAGCAGGTAATATAAAAATATGGAGGTTATGATCAAAGGAAATAGTTGAAAAGTGTTGAGCGTGGTTATTTGTGGGGAATGGGACTGGGAAGTAGGTAGGGGTGGGGTAAGAAGCTGCTCCCTTTTCCTCTTAGCCTTATAGTGCCATCTGACTTTTTAAAACAATACGCAGATGTTAGCTTAGCTAAAAATGTGAGTCTAACAAAGATAAAAAGAATAGAGGAGTCCTCTAGCCTTATGTTGGGTCACTCAGTGGGACTCTAAGCTGCTGCGCAGGAAAACATCACTGTCCCTGTCCAGAGGCTGCACCTTCCTTTTGTCCTCACGCTGCAGCCACTGCGCTGTGACGGGTTATGCGGAGGCTTGTAAAGTGTTCCAGAATGATTTGTTTATTGACAAGATAAACCCAAATCATGCTGAGCCAATTTGAAATACCAGCCTGCTATTCATGGGTTATTTCAGTTAAAGGAAAGTGTCTTCTTGGCTTGGGTGTGTAGGTTTGATTAGACAACTTCATTGTTAAAGTTGTGGGGCTGGTTGCATTTTAGGGTTGAGTCAGATGTTATGAGCTCATGGATTGGGAGACACACAGGTGGTATTTCTCTGAGGGTTGCCTCCTGCAGTTATTTTTTTGTTCCTTATGCACCAAAAGAATAAAAGTCATTGTTAATAAACACAAGCAGTGAAATACACTGACTTTTCTTTGGCCCTTTGGAAGTAGGGGGAGGAGATGTTCACATCTCAGCAGCAATTCTTGGTTTTTTGATCGCGCTCTCTGCTGCGTTCTTCTCTCATGGACTGGAGAACGATTTGAATCAGAGCCATACTAGGAATGGCCTCAGCCAGAGATTGAGAGGCAGGCCAAATGCGCCCATGAATTTGCAGCTTCATTACAAATACACCCTGCTGGGAGGGAGCGCTCACTTTCTTATTGCCAGGAAGTCTTCTGAACTGAATAGGCGTCTATTCAACCATATGTTATCTTGAAGACGTCTCTCTCTCATTTTTTTTTAAAAGTTGGTGATTTCTTTACTGATGCCTCCAACATAAAGACAATATTTCCTGCAGTGACTGAAGAAATAGTCATTTCAAATATTAGACAAGACATAGGAATACATTTTCTTTGTGGGGCTTTTATGGAGGTTGCATATTTAGACCCTTTGAAATGGGAGTCGGGAGGGGTGTGGGGGCTCCACATCTACGTTAGTTGGAGATGGAGCTGGGGAGAAGCTGCCATCTGAAGAGGCCTTTTAATTTGTGTCAATTTCTGGTGGGAACAGAGAGCTCGTGTGTCAATCACATCTCCAAAGAGAGCTTTACCTCTCAGATAACTGCCCATCTAAAGGGCTATTATTTGACACAAGGAGATCAACTCGATGATGAGTGATGACTTAGAGGGCTGAGATGAGGGGGAGTCATGGGATGGAGGGGATATGGGGATATATGTATAAATATATACATTTATACATATTCACGTCATTGTACAGCAAACTGGCACTACAGTGTAAAGCAATTATATTCCAATAAAGAGCTTAAAAAAAGGGGGCTACTATTTGAAATTAATAAGCACCAAGGGAAAGTGTCTTGGGACAAATGATTGCCAGTCTTTATGGGCCTCTTCCTTGTCATCATTGTCATCTTCACATTTTCTTTGCAATGCATTTGATGGTTCATTGGCAGTGTTTTGTGACGACACCATGTTAGTGGTAATAAGAATGTTCTTGGGCCCAATTAATGATGGACTAATTAGAACATTCTGAACTGCTCATGTTGCAGGAATTGATGCTTTTACAGCTAGGAATTGTGAAGTGGGCATCTGTACTGTGATGCCTTTTATTCCTTTGTGCACCCTTCGAGGTAGAAAACCAGCAGCTAACTTGGCTGTGGCAGCATTAGTGAGTATCCTTCCAGAGGGGGTGGGAGTGTTGATTTAGGAAGGCAATTTAAATACAACACATATTCAGTGACCACTAGCCACTAGTAGGTCACATTCCCACCCATAGACTAAATTGTTGCCTCCAGGATTGCTCCAGCAGCTGGTGGGTTCCATGAGGCTTGGTGTTGGAGAAAGCCCTAGCCATGCCCAGCTAAGTGTTTCTCCAGTGCCCTGTAAGGGGCTTGCAACTAAACATTTACATTTTTTAAATTGTTATGTTTACCAAACAATTTCTGTATTAGTTAGCTAGGGCTACTATAACAAAATGCCATAGACTGGGTGACAACACACATTTATTTCTCACAATTCTGGAGGCTGAGAAGTCTAAGATCAAAGACTGGCAGATTCAGTGTATGGTGAGGGCCACTTCTGGCTTGCAGATGGCTGCCATCTTGCTGTGTGTTCAAACATCCTTTTTTCTGTGCTGCCGGTGCATCCACGAGGAGGGAATTCTCTCCTTTTCTCTCCTTATAGGGCATTAATCCCATTATAGGGGCTCCACCCTCATGACCTGGTCTAAACCTAGTTACCTCCCAAAGGCCATACCACCTAATACCATCACATTGGGGGTTAGGGCTTCAACATATGAATTTGGGGAGATATAACATTCAGTCTATAACAATGTTCTAGCTGTTTTTCTTCTAATGATGAAAAGGGGATCATCTACAACTATCAGCATGATGTCTACCTTAAAGTATGGGCACAGAACTTTAGCTGGCTGGCTGACTGAACCAATGGAAGAAATAATAGAAAAGGAGGGCGGATTCAGAGAGGGGAGAGAGTGCGCTCGTGTGGAAAACCAATGGGCTTTTACTTTCCCGTTATCTGAAAGCTCTCAACATTAAGTCAATAACAGGCATGAATGGGCTAAACTATGTTTAAGCCCAGGGACTGTTTGTGCCACAGGATAGTGCTCTTTTCATCAGTGTGATACCAACAATATTAAAGAGGAGTTTTCTGTATGAAAGGGGCTTTGTTGGGACAGTGAAAACCAAATGACTTATTAGAGATTTAGCCTCAAAAATAATGTGCTAACACATTTGAATTCTAAGCAGACCTGGTTTAGGCTGGTCACGTTGTATTTGTGTGACTTATTGACATTTTTGTAAACAGTACATTTTTTAACATTATTAAAACAATATTTGTTCTATCTTTTTTTTTTTTTTTGACATTAAGGAATGAACCACCAAGAGAAGGGGTCATAAAAGAGCCCTGTTATTGCTTCTGTTCTTAAGGGAGCAGTTTTCAGACTTGGGGAGTGTGCCTAAAATACAGATACCAGGCCCCTGCCCCCCATTTAGATTCAGAACACAGGGAGAGGGGCCCACGAATCTGAGTATTTAACAAATACCACAGGTGGCTATGATGCAGGTAGTCTGAACATCAAACTTTGGGGGAAAAAAACGAAAACAAAAAAAGCTCCAAATGCTCTCTAGCATCAAAACTTGTTCTGTATCTCAAAACCTTAAACCATCACATGTTCTTAGAAGTTTTGCCTTAATGCCTAGTGAGTGGGCTGAAAACCTAATCTCAGTTCGAGTCCCTCGTACCCCACCGGCAGAATGTAATTTGAAAATCACTGATTAGGAATGACACATGCCAGTCCTGATGTCTCCTTGTGAATGCGGTTTCTGTGGGAGCCCCAAGCCCATCATGCCCTCTGTGTGGAATAGTCACAGACTTTTAGTGTCTCCCAGAGGCTCCCTGGAGCCCATGCTTTTATTTGAGAGCCTTCCTTCCAAGAAAAATGAAACTCCCAAGGCATTCCCTTGATTAGTGGGAAAACCTGCTAAATTCCCTGCCCTGTTGAGCCTCTTACAAGAAGACGTTAATCCATCTGCCTTGAGGTCCCCTGAAGTTCCACGACCAGCTCCCAAAGGAAGAGAACAATGATATACTCAGGAGCCAACCCTACAATTCTTAGTGAAGCATTTGGCCCACCTTCCCCTGCATTCATGCTTTCTGAAAGGTTGAGGTATGACATGGTAGATTGTTTTTGGATAATTCTGCAGGCCAGTGTTGAAATGAATGCTTATAGGAAGCAGGCAAGGTGAACCTAGTATTAGGCTATAAAGATCGGTTGGGGGTAGTTTAAATAAAGGTATTTGCTTGGGATTGTTCAGAATAATGGAACTCTTAAGTGAGAAGTCAAAACAGCAAACACTGCTGGCGACCACAGCACACTGCACCATGAACCTTTCTTGTGAAGTCACTGGAAGAGAGATGAATGTTTCCTGGGTGGATTATTTTTTTAAAAGAAGGTGGGTGGAAGGTGGGTGGATCTGTTTTTATTAAAAAGGTTTGAGAAGTGCAATGAAATGGCTATGTGTTTGCAATCAGGTCTTTCCCATTATTTGACAAGACGTGAATAATTGGAGGCAGAAGACGCAGTAGCCTGCCTCCAGGGGCACTTCGCTGGGTGTGCTTTATAATATTTGGGCAAGTTTGCCATTGTCCTTATGTCTTAATTTCTCACTTCTTTAACTTTGATTTAACGCCTCATGGCATGATGGGATTTCCTTAATTGCTGGCAGATTGGTTTGTACGTTCAGATGTGCAAAGGGAAAGTAATCCAATTTATTAATTATGCAATGCAGTTAATATTCATTTAAAGCTGTCAAGTGATTAGCTGTAGGAGGTGCATGAGAAAAGGACAGCAGTTGTTTCTATAGACAGGGCCTGTTGCTGTTACACGCGAAACCTTTTAAAGAAGTGCACAGTTGTAATTTTAAAGCCTTATTTAATGAAAATTGTGTCCTGGGTGGCAGAATTGTTTACGTTCTCCATTTTTTGGAAAGTGAAGGCTATCATGCTGTGATTGTCTTCAAAAGAGTGGGTTCCGTGTACTGGATATAGAGATCATATTTCATGAGAGGAAGAGTTAATCCTTCCTATCTTCAGATTCTAGCTTTGCCAGGGACTAGCTGGCTGTCGTGAGAAAGACACATACATTTCTGGGTCTCAGTTTCTCTCCCTGTAAAATGGAGAAATACAGTAGTTGTGCAGAGTATCCTCTTTGTCCAGCTCACTTCCCAGGAGGCTTTAGCTTTGCGAGGGTTAGAAAAGGAACAAAGAACAGGCAGCTGGTAGCTTTGCAGTCTCTGCTCTAAGTTGGATTCAGTGCTGTTGGGCGCATGAAACGGATGCCCCCTAAAGCTAGCGCAGGTAAAGGAGGAAAGGATATAAAAGACAAATTCCCAGACATAGGTCCTGGAAGCAGCCAGGCCACGCGGGAGCTGCAGCAGGAAAATGACTACAAACTGAAGCCACGGTCTCTAGGCCTTAGGGGTTACCTGGCTTCTTTCACCTCTGCCCCTGTCTGCTCTCAGCCAGCTTCCTCTGCTAGGTTCAGTATGGCTCCCAACTGGAGTGTTTATGACGTGTGAGATCAAACTCACCACTGACTGTCTGTAGATTCTAAGACTCACATGCATTCATGTAACAAGTATTGATGAGCCCTGTGCTGTAGTGCCTGTCTCAAGTCCTGCCCTCTGGCAGAAGGGTCTAACAATAATCAGATAAACAAGAAACAAATGAATGAACAATACACTTTCAGATATAGATGAATGAACAAAAAATAAAATAAGATGATGGAATAGAGAGTGATAGAGATGGAGGATGTTCTGCCACTTTGAAGACAGGAGTCGAGTAGTGTTTGACTAGACTTGAATGATGAGCAAAGCCAGCAATGTAGAGGTCTAGGAAAGCCAGTTCCAGGCAAAGGGTCGGCATCTGTGACGGCCTTGAGTCAGGAATAAAAGTGATGGGTTGAAGGAACAACTAGAAGTCGTAGTGGGAGGAGTGTAATGAATGAGGGGGCAAGTGGTGGGAGAACGGGTCTGCAAGGTGGAGAGTGGGGCAATTTTCAAAAGGACTCATAGCATAGTTAGGAGTTAATACTTTTTCTAAGTGAAATGGAAAGCCACTGGAGGGATCTTAAGTTGGAGAGCTATATGATCTGATGCACATTTTTAAAAGATCGCTCTGGTGGCTATGTGAAAATGAAATGTAGAAGGGTAAGAGTGGATGCAAAGAGACCAGGTAGGCGACTATTACAGTCATCCCCGTAGGAGGTGCTGGTGGCTGGATCAAGGTGGAGGCAGTGGAGCTGGTGAGAAGTGGCCATTTAGGGATATTCCAGGATTTGCAGGTGAGTTGGATATGGGGTATTGAGAAAGAAAGAAATCAAGGTTGATGACTAAGTTTCTTTTCTAGAGGAGATAGCTGCAGTGGAGTTGACATTTGCTGACCTGGGAAGATTGGGAAAGGAACAGAACAGAGGGGAGAAATTAATTTATGCTTTGGACATGTTGACTTTTGAGATGCCTACTGGACAACCAAATGGAGATGTCAAGGAGTGACTTGGATATTTAAATCTGGAGCATGGGCGAGCTCAGGAATTTGGGAGCTAATTTTAATCAGCAGTCTAGTGAAGATCACCTAGAGAGACTGTGTTTATAGGGCAGAGAAAGAGGCCCAGGACTAATCCGTGGGGCACTCTGACCATCTAGAGGTGAGGAAGAGGAGGGGAGCCAGTGAAGAAGACTGAGGAGGAAGTCAAATTCCAGATGAGTCCACCAAGGTGTAGGTCCTCTTCAAGTTTGCTAAGTACCCCTGGTCCAGTCAGTAGTGGCCCAAGTGAATGGGGTATGAAGCCTGCTGAGGTCCACTGAGTTTTGTGTGCAGGATCAGATATCCTGCGAAGAAGAAAGGATAGGTTGGAGACTCTAAAACCTAAAATATAATCGAAATTTTGTTGACAGACTCTTTTTTTTTTTTAATTAAATGATAGACTTTATTTCGATTTCACCAGTTTTCCCCCTAATACCCTTATTATGTTCCAGGCTCTAGTCCAGGATCCCATATTGCATTTAGTTTTCATCTGTCTTTAGTCTCTTCCAGTCTGACAGTTCCTCTGTCTTTCTGTGTCTTTTTTGTTTTTATATATATTAATAACTTTATTGAGATATAACTCCCATACCACACAATTTACCCATTTAAAATTTACAATTCAGTAGTTTTTAGTATATTCATAGTGTTGTGCTAAAATCACACAGTCAATTTTAAAACATTTTCCCCTTTGAATTGCCTTGGTACTTTTGTTGTTGACAGACTCTTAAGGATACTACTTCTCTCTCTCTCATCATAGATTTCTTTTAATTTATCTCACTTTTACAGACTTTTTACTAGTTCTGTTTTTTGCTTTCCAAAGGCTCTTAGAGGCCCTTGGTACCACCAGCGTCTGGATTTCTTCTCACCTTTCTGTCTTCTCTCCTTTCTTGGTCTAGCCTTAAAATTCCTTTCCATGTTTACATCCATGGATACAATCCAGTGTCAATAACCCCAAGTACTGGGGTTGCCCCAAGGAGAAACCATACGATGGGGCCTCCATCGTAGTCAGCACTTCTCCAGGCAGTGGTGCAGTGATCCTCTCAACCTCATACAGGTTCTGTCAGAATAAATGTTTCACCCAAGTAGTGCTAAGGCATTCCAAGTTTCCTTCAGAAGAGCGACAGGGAAGGGATAGAGAGCATGACTTAGGTTTTGGATGCTGTAAGCAGATATTAAGGGACATGATTTCAGAGGGGTCCTCTAAGGGAAGCGGGTGTTTGGGGAAGCTGCTTTAACATTGCTTCACGCCATTGCCCAAATTCTCCATCCTGGCCAGCCGGTTGTTGCGCAGATGTGAGTCATAAATGGGCCACAGACACAGCAGGGTGGAAGTGTAGGTGATTGTACAAATCCACCATCACTATCAGAAAAACAGTTTAAAGCGTGCATCCTTGAAACAGGAAGGCAAGCCCTTCATTGTGTGGAATTACAGTTACCTGATCAGCAGTGTTAGAGGGCCATGCTTAGAGAAGCAATCAGAGAGAACGGAATCAATCCAGAACCTCTTAGATGAATACAGTTATTATTTGTGTTAGTTTCCTCGATTCTTCTTGCTGTGAGAGGATGTATTCTCCCTGGCGAATCGTTTTGAGCTTCTATTTCTACATATCAAGTGTGATAACAGAGTTGACCTTTCTCACTCAGATGGTTGAATTTAATGCCCTTGATGTATGGCAAATGCTACATGGCTGCGAAAACCTTATTCCGTTTCCCCAGCCCCTCCATCTCATATTCAGGGAGGCATTCTGTTTGAACCAGCAAAGCTGTGATCAGGAAGGCAGGTGGTTCAGCACCTTCCTGGGGCTGACACTGTTTTCCCTCATCTGCACACCTCCATGGTCAGCTCAACTTGGTTACTAGCCATAACTCACCAGTGATCTCTTTTTTTTTTTTTTTTTTTTTTTTTTTGGCGCATGGGCTTAGTTGCTCCACGGCATGTGGGATCTTCCTGGAGCAGGGATCAAACCCGTGTCCTCTGCATTGGCAGGTGGATTCTTAACCACTGCGCCACCTAGGAAGCCCTACCAGTGATCTCTTAACAGGATATTTTACAAAGATTATCACCATATTTCAAAAATCGAGAAGGAGAGAAAAATCTCAAATCTTTCCTAATAAACATAACTTTTTTTCTTCCTTTTTTTTGGTCTCTCTACTATTTATATATATGTTTACTGTTTTAATTATAGCATGCACAAAACTTGGATATGCTTCTAAAATTTTAAAAATAATTTAATGTTTTTATTTTCCTGAGTACTATTCCATAGATTAGAATGATCAGTCTATTTACTGTTCTCTTCTTTGAGGGCATTTGCTGAGTTTTCAGTTTTTCACTATTCTGTCGCTGCAGGGCTCTTTTCCTTCCTTTCGTGTTCTTTCCATAGGAGGAAGTCCCGGGAGCAGTAATATGGGTAGGGTTACCACATGAAATACAGGATGCCAGTTAAATTTGAATTTCAAATAGACTATGAGTAGTTTCTTTTAGTACAGGTATGTCTCGTAATATTTGGTACATACTTATACTAAAAAAGTGTTCATTTTTATTTAAATTTCAAATGTAACTGGGTACCCAGCATTTTTATTTGCTAAATCTGGCAATCTTAATTATGAGTCAAAATGTAGGAATATTTTCATGAGCCTTGATACACATTGTCAAACTTCTCAAGTTTATCATTAAGATTCTATTATTGATTTAAATAAGGAGGGGAAATTTTCAGAAGGGAGAAATATGAAGGAGAAAAGGGGAATTCTAAGATGTTCTGTAAGTACTTATCTAGGTTATTAAGTTTTAATTTTTAGCAGATTTACATTATCATAGAAACATAATGTTATATAAATATTCATAGACATATAATGACAAATTTTTTGAACCATACAGACTTTGGTAACATCTACATGTTTGTACTTTCCTTGGTGTGGCACTTGCTGTTAGTAGGCTACTTGCTGTGTGTCCCCCTTCTTTTTTACTAGCAGAGCCCTGATTTTGTACAGGGCAGCAATGGACCCTGTTAAAAACTCAATCACTTACCCCTGAAGGTAGCCATGGGACTAATTTCTGAGCAAAAAGAGGTTAAGCCTGTGGTGCTGTGTCTTCCCTTTCCTCTTTTGCCTGGAATGCGGCTGTGATGTTGAGAGGTACAGCAGCCATCTTGTGAGCCGTGGAAGAAAGCCATACATAAGGAATGTGGAGCAGCAACAATCAAAGATTCACAGCTGAATGTAACTGCAACTGAAATGCCCATAATTGATTAAAAAAGCATTCTAGTTTATGCATGTATTTTACAGCTGCTTCAAGTACTTTGTATAAAGAGGTATGTATAAATCTATACACTCATAAATCATAAATATTTTGTGTAAGTCAATATGCCCATAGTAAGAGATAGAGGATTTCCTGTGGAACTGACATGACAGTTGCTGATACAAGTTCAATCAGGGTTGAAGACCAGGAAGCCCAATTCCTGAGACCCAGAGACCAATGAGGAAGGATATAGGTCACCAGTCTGGCTTTGGGGAACAAGGATTAACATCTCAAAGGAAGTAAATGCGACAAACAGGAAGTCAGGTCAGACTCTTAGGGGTTCAGAATGAGTTGTTACACTAAGGTCAGGAACTTCTGAGGTAGAAGTTAAAGACAGGGAGAACTTCACAGATTAGAACAGGAATTTGTCCAGAAGCATGGATCAACACTAGAGAAGCAACCCATGGACCTAGGCTTTGCTTCTGGTGCCATTTCCTCCACCTAAAAATTTGCTTGCTTTTCCTCTGTCGTAGTACCTGTATAGTCCCATGGAGTCCTAAAAAATGACTGTAGATGTCAATGAGAGCTGAAACTTCTGTTATACCTCTGGTGATTGGAAGATTTTTTTTTTCTATGGACTAGCTTCTGGCTATATATGTTTCAAAACTTGTTTCTCCTTCAGCCTACATACTTCCAGTACTGGGCACCCTGAGGTGCCTAAGGTCCTAGACAAGTTCACATCTTCTGGCCTTGCACCTTTGTCACATGACACTGGGTGAGTCAGCACAGGGGTGGTGAGAATATTCCTGAAAACCGTATCTACCCTGGGATAGCCAGCAGTAACTTAACCATTCCTGGAAATGATCATAAACCTTATTACTATGTCCTGTGAAGCCCCAAACTAAATATATCCCTACTCAACTTCCTTTTATGCAGACCCAAAAATGCCTGGGGCAATTCTGACACCACCTAAGGTGAGACAAAGTATGATGGAGGAGAAATTGTGGTTGAGACAACAGTTTTAACCAATTGCTCTTGAAATTGCTTATTTATGCAAAATTAAACAAACAAACAAATGACCATATAGATACACTGTTAAGACCCTCCTAGAGTATTGGGAAGGCCCATGTGCCCTCAGAAAGGGTGCTGAAGCTTAAGCTTCTTTAGCTTTATGGTAAACCCATCTGTGTGCGTTTCTTTAAAGAGATGTGCATATAACATGTATGAATAGTCTTTGGACTGCTTTGTATGCTGCCTGACAATCTGAGGGCAACAGTTTTTTAAAAAATAAATAATGTTTAGTTTGTTTTAAGATTAGGTAACCCATGCTGTTGTTAAAAAACAACAACAAAAACAGTTAAAAAAATTTACTGTAATCCAACTGTGTGGGGATTTTGGTGTATTTTCTTTCAGATGTTCTTTTTATTGAATATATATGTGTATTTATATATTTAATTTATATTTCCTTATCTGCAAAAAGGGGAAAACTTCAAAGTGTTATTCTGAAGATAAGATATATAGAACTCTCTCCTTTATTATTAAATTAGATTAAAACTTTCTCCTATATTATTAAATAATCTTATAAAAGAGTGGCTTTAAAAAGTAACTGTATAATATTCTAAAATTCCCTATTATTGGACATTTAGGTTATTTTAATATGTTTTATATTATAAATTAGGTTGTGGTAAACATATTTCTACATATACCTGTATATGCATATTTTTTACTATACACATAATAAATTCCTAGACGTGAAATTAGTCACAAGATGTGCAAAATTTAAATAATTTTATACATATAGATAAGTAGCTCTCTAGAAAGTCTGTATGAATTTGTATTTTTTAAAGAAATGTGTGAGAATGTTTTCCTAAACGCTTGCCAGAAACACGTACTGTTGTTTAAAAAAAATCTTTGGAATGGTACCCCATGATTTTAATGCTTATTTCTCTGCTTATTGTGGTGCTGAATATTTTTATATGAATTTTGGCTTTGTGTATCTTCTGTAAATTGTCAGTTCATACCCTTAGGTAAGAGTTTTTAATTAGAAAAATTTTAATTAAGGCAATACATTTCCTCCAATGCATAGAGTTTATTATTATTACTATTATTATTATTTTGTATTTTCCCCATCTTCTCTTTTCTCTGGCTTTTCCTTCTCTTTCTAAATAAAGGAGTATTCCTAAGAAATGCTCTTGACCTCTATCTTTTCTTTCTCTATTAGACTGAACCATATGACACTGCAATTTTTAGAAGGTCAAAAAGTGGTCAAATATCAGTAATTTTATATGGTTAAGCCTGCTATATTTCTTTTGACAATCTGATTCAATCTCCTTCTATCTGTGCATCCTGTATTTGTCTATCATCCACCCAACAAGTATTTATTAACCAGTTGTACGTCACCTCTCTAAGAATGACTCACTCTCTAACCATCTTTAGCTCTGACCTTTCTCCTGAGCTCCTGTTTTTGTATTTTATGAGTTGGCTCTGTAATATTCTTCACATCTTCTCTGTTCCTGTTATATCTACCTCAGTTCCAATTCTCACTTAATGTGTGTCTTAGTGTGTTTGGGCTGCTATAGCAAAAATACTATAAACTGGATGGCTCATAAATAACAAGCATTCACTTCTCACAGTTCTGGAGGCTGGAAGTCCAAGATCACGACACCAGCAGGTTCAGTGTCTGAGGGCTCGCTTCCTCACGGATGGTGCCTTCTTACCATGTCCTCACTTAGTGGAAGGGCAAGCTAGCTCTCTGGGGTCTCTTTTAGAAGGGCACTAATCCCATTCATAAGGCTTCGCCCTCATGACCTAAGCATCTTCCAAAGGTCCCACCTCCCAGTACTCACTTTGGGGTTAGGATTTCAGCATATAAGTTTGGGGGGAATGTAAACACTCAGACCATAGCAATGCATAATGTTTTCTCTCCTGCAATATCCTCTTCCTTCTCTCACCTTCACTCTACATTTCTTTTTTTCTTTATTTTTTTTTATAAATTTATTTAATAATTAATTGGCTGCTCTGGGTCTGCTGCTGAGTGCAGGCTTTCTCTAGTTGTGGAGAGTGGGGGGGCTACTCTTCATTGTGCTGTTTGAGCTCCTCATTTTGATGGCTTCTCTTGTTGCAGCACGTGGGCTTCAGTAGTTGTGGCACGTGGGCTCAATAGTTGTAGCTTGCAGGCTCTACAGCGCAGGCTCAGTAGTTGTGGCACACAGGCTTAGTTGCTCCGTGGCATGTGGGATCTTCCCAGACCAGGGATCGAACCTGTGTCCCCTGCATTGGCAGGCAGATTCTTAACCACTGCGCCACCTAGGAAGTCCCCACTCTACATTTCTTTAGATTCAAATCTTTTCCCTCTTTCAAGAGTCGTTTTAAACGTAATGCCCCCATCCCCATTCTTTACTAACAGCTCAGAGAGAAATTTCACCATCCAAGATCCCTTTACATGCACCTCTTTTCTGGAACTTTTTATCCTCCTACCATCTGGTTATTTCTATATTTTCTTTCATGTTGAGATATCATTTATATATAGTAAATGAAAGAAATCATTAATATACAACATAGCGAATTTTTACAAATGCATATTCCTGTGCAACAACCACTCAGATCAAGACAGACCATTTCCATCACCTCAGTAAGTTCCCTTATGGTCTTTCCCAGTTAATGACTGCTGCCAGCTACTGAAGGTAATGAGTATTCTGATTTCTATCATCATAGATTAGTTTTCATGTCCTTGAACTTTAGATTAGTGGCATCATACAATATGTACTCTTTTGTGTCTGGCTACTTTTGCTCAAGGTAATGCTTTTGAATTTCATCCATGTTATTGTGTCCATCAATTGTTTATTCCTTTTTTGTTAATTGCTGTGTAGAATTCCATTGTATAACAATTTGTTTATACATTCCCCTGTTGGTGAACTTGGATTGTTTCCAGTTTTTCACAATTATAAATAAAGATACTATAAATGTTCTTGAACAAATTCTTCTTTCTCATGCATGTATACCTAGGAATGGATTGCTGGATCATAGGGTAGGTATATGTTTAACATTACGAGAAACCACCAAGCAGTTTTCCAAAGGGCTTATTTGGTTTTACATTTTTACCAGAAATATATGAGAGTTGATCTATACCCTTGCCATCATTTGATGGTATACATCTTTTCCATTGTATTGTACGTATAGTGGTATCTTGTGATTTTAATGAAGCATCTGGTTTTAATTCCATCATGAATAATGATGTTGAGCACATTTTCATATACTTACTGTCTGTTTGGATATCATCTCTTGCAAAGTGCCTGTTCAAGTTTTTATCCATTGTCTTAATTACTGTAGTTTTATAGTATATCTTAAAGTCTGTAAGTTTAGGCTCTCCAAATTTGTTTTTGTTTTTCAAAATTGTCTTGGCTATTTTGGATCCTTTGAATACCATATAAATTTCAGAATAAGGTTGTCAATTTCTGAAAAAAAATGCCTGCTGGGCTTTAGATTGGGACTCTGTTGAACCTATAGGTCAATTTGGGAGAAATGACATCTTGACAATCCACTTGCATAGGTCTTCTTTCATCATCTCAGCAATGTTTTCAATATAGGGTTCTTGCACATCTTTTGTTAAATTTATTCCTACGTATCTGATTTTTTCATGCCATTGTAAATGGTATTATGTTTTAAATTTTATTTTCTGATTGTTGATTTCTAGTATACAGAATTGCAACTGGCTTTTGTAGACTAATTTTGTATCTTGTTTCCCTGCTTAATTCACATACTAGTTGTTATAGTTGTTTGTAGATACGTTACTTTGGATTTTCTAGGTACATAATTATGTCATCTGCTAATAAATAAGTTTTTCTTCTTCCTTTCTAATATTTGTGCCTTTTATTTTTAAAGTTTTCTTGCTATATTGCAAAATTTGTACATTTCTTTATTCCCTCACCAGAATGTAAGCTAATACTTGAGGCAAGATTCTTTGAGGCAAAGTCCTACCATAGTACTTTAAACATGGAAATATTAAGAGAATTTTGGTTGACTATGTAAATGATGACAGGGAAAACAATGAAATTAAAGCTGAAATTTACTATTCTATATGATTAGTAAACAACCATCAAGAAAAAGGATGCTGGTTAAAACCCACTTTTTTGAGTTGGTACATCTTGATCTGTAAGGGTTGCAACAGGTTCTCTGAAGATTCACCAGATCATTCTGGTTTGTGGTTCCCAGTTCCAGGATGCTTCTCTGATGTTATGTTAGTGTTATTTATGTCCTATACAACTCTTGCTAAACATTTTGAAACTTCTAAAATAGCAGTGATTGCTTCTCCCCAGGATATCATGGAGCAGATGGATTCCTGACTTCACTGCCTTCAGTCCCAATTCCCCAAGCTTCTGTTGGTGTAGGAAAAAAATCTGCATTTTCAATATTACTGGAGTGAAGCCTGGGAAATTTTCAGTTTTGAGCCTTTAAATTCCAGGAGTAATGTTATTTTTAGATTTCTAGTATGCAGTTAGAGTTTGTGAGTGAGATTGTGTTAAGGAGTGAGGATGAGGGCTCATGTGAGTGGGTGGTGGTCTTTTCCCAGTACGCAGCAGCCCTTGCCTATTCTGAACATTCATGGGACTGTGAAGTGGCAGCCTGGGAGCTGAGATGACTCTGAGGGCAGGAGGAAAAGCACTGATAGGACTTTGATACTCATTTTTGCATTTTGGTTGCAGTAGCCATTTCTTTCATGGATTCTGTTGTCCATGTGGCTGGAAAAGGATATTTCTTCCATTGCATGATGAGTTTGTTTCTAAGGAGGTAATTCCGTTATTTCTTTGCAAGGAGCAGAGATGCTGTTAGAAGTTTAAGCAGTAGGTTGATAAATTATTTAAGGAAGTTTTGAGATGAGGCCACAGGGACTGCTCTCTGGTCTTCTCCATATTGATTGACATTTTACTATCAGATTAGGCTCACGCATTGATAAAGAGCTAGTATATGAATAAGCTAACTGTTTTTGCTATTGAATAGTATGGATCACCTTGAAAAAAATGAGAGTGATAGAAATGATAGAAAAGAGAAAAATAAAAGAATACATACCCTTGTAAATTTGGATTAAATAATATAAATGCAGGGTGATTTTTTTCAAATATTTGAATTTTTCAACATTTTATATATTTGGTTCTCTTAAGCATTTACATACTGACATTAAAACAGTGTTCTATAAGTATTTTTATGACAATTGTTTATTTCTTTCATTGAAATGTAGTTGACAGACAATATTATGTTAGTTTCACTGTACTACATAGTGATTTGATGTTTGCATGCATTTTGAAATGATCACCTCAGTAAGTCTAGTAGCTATCTGTCACCATACAAAGTTATTACAATATTATTGACCATATTCCTTATGCTGTATATTATATCCCAAAGGCTTATTCATTTTATAGCTGGAGGTTTGTGTCTCTTAATCCCCTTCACCTATTTTGCCCCCTTTCACACCCTTCCCTCTGACAAATACCCATTTGTTCTCTGTATCTATCAGTCTGTTTTCATTTTGCTTTGTTTGCTTGTTTTGTGTTTTAGATTCTACATATAAGTGAGATCATATGGTATTTTTCTTTCTCTGAGTTATTTCACTTAGCATAATACCCTCTGGATGTATCCATGTTGTTGCAAGTGGAAAGGTTTCATTCTTTTTTATGGCTGAGTAATATTCCATCGTGTATACATACATACATCTTCTATATCCATTCATCTATCAATAGACACTTAGGTTGCTAACATACCTTCATTACTGTAAATAATGTTGCATTGAACATTGGGGTGCATATATTTTTTCAAATTAGTTTTTTTTTTGTTGGGTAAATGCCCAGAAGAAAAACTGATGAATCATATGATGGTAGTGTTTTTAATTGGGGGGGAGGACCTCCATACTTTTTTCCATGGAGGCTGCACCAATTTATAGTCCCATGAAAGTGCATGAGGGTTCCCTTTTCTCCACATCCTCACCAGTCTTTTCTTTTTTTAAAATTTGTTTATATTTGCTTGGAATACCTTTTCTCATCCTCTCACTTTCAGTCTGTGTGTGTCTTTAGGTGAGAAGCGTGTCTCTTGTAGGCAGCATATGTATGGGTCTTTTAAAAATTAATTCAGCCATTCTGTGTGTTTTGATTAACACATTTAATTCATTACATTTAAAGGAATTATTGAAATTTACATACTTACTGCCATTTTATTAGTTATTTTCTGGTTGTTTTTTAGTTCTTTTTTGTTCCTTTCTTCTCCTTTTGCTCTCTTCTCTTGCAATTTGATGACTACCTCTAGTATTACGTTTGGATTCCTTTCTCTTTTGTATGAGTGTGTATCTATTCTATTTTTCTTAATTTAATTTTTAATTAATTATCTATTTTAAACATATTAGCGTATATATGTCAACCCCAATCTCTGAATTCATCCCACCCCAACTCCCGTTTTTCCCCCTTGGTGTCCATACGTTTGTTCTCTACATCTGTGTCTCTGTTTCTGCCTTGCAAACCAGTTGATTTGTACCATTTTTCTAGATTCCACATATATATGTTAATATACAAAATATTTGTTTTTCTCTTTCTGAGTTTCTTCACTCTGTATGACTTCTCTCGGTCCATCCACGTCTCTACAAATGACCCAATTTCATTCCTTTCTGTGGCTGAGTAATATTCTATTGTATATATGTACCATATCTTCTTTATCCATTCATCTGTTGATGGACATTTAGGTTGTTTCCATGTCCTGGCTATTGTAAATAGTGCTGCAATGAACATTGGAGTGCATGTGTCTTTTTGAATTATGGTTTTCTCTGGGTATATGCCCAGTAGTGGGATTGCTGGGTCATATGGTAATTCCATTTTTAGTTTTTTAAGGAACCTCCATACTGTTCTCCATAGTAGCTGTATCAATTTACATTCCCACCAACAGTGCAAGAGGGTTCCCTTTTCTCCACACCCTCTCCAGCATTTACTGTTTGTAGATTTTCTGATGATGCCCACTCTAACCAGTGTGAGGTGATACCTCATTGTAGTTTTGATTTGTATTTCTCTAATAATTAGTGATGTTGAGCAGCTTTTCATGTGTTTTTTGTCCATCTGTTTGTCTTTTTTGGAAAAATGTCTATTTAGGTATTCTACCCATTTTTTGATTGGGTTGTTTGTTTTTTTTTTTTTTTTTTTAGAATTTAAAACATATTTTAATGAGAACACTTTCTCACCCTTTAAATAGAAATGACTTGCACTTTTTACTCTGCATCTGTGAGGCGATCAGGACTTCTTCGCTTCCTGGTCTGTGGGGTTCTGAAGCCACCCCACCACCAGCTCTCCAGTGCTCTTGAGGCACGTGTTGGACATGTTCTCCTCTGTTGGGAGACCTTGTGGCAGCTTTAGGGGCTTGATTCTTATCAAATGTTTAACCACTTTCAGTTTTGCATTCACTGAAGGGATGTTCTTATGAACTTGAGGAGTGTGTGCTTTTTGTAACCCAAGCATCTTTATTGTATCTTTCTCCCAATATGGACGTCTTTTTGTGCTTTTTATTCTGGTAACAATATGCAGTTTATGAGGTTGCTCTGGGTCCCCACCATATTTTTCATGATCTTCAAGTGAAGCCTGAAAAACTTCCTCTGGAATTCTTGACTTCGTAAATTTGTGACGAATCCAATCTGTACAAATAAGAGGCTCCACACCTTTTGTCACCATTTGTAGTCTGCCTGGGGGCCTCTGAACTATTGAGCGCAAAATCCCTGCCATGAAAATGGTGACTGTTTTCCTTACACGTTTATTTATGAGGAAAATGAATCCCAGAGAGTTCAATGATTTACTCAAGGGCGTCCGGCTTTCAAGAGAGTATATGGTCTGGAACCCAATTCTCTTAATACCTGGTCCAGCGCACTTTCACAAAATCATAACAGCCTTCAGCACAACTGCTCACCGTCTTTCAGCCTGACGTTAACCACTCGGGTTGTTTGTTTTTTGATATTGAGCTGGATGAGCTGTTTATATATTTTGGAGATTAATCCTTTGTCCATTGTTTCATTTGCAAATATTTTCTCCCATTATGAAGATTGTCTTTTCATCTTGTTTATAGTTTTCTTTGCTGTGCAAAAACTTTTAAGTTTCATTAGGTCCCATTTATTTATTTTTGTTCTTATTTCCATTACTCTAGGAGGTGAGTGAAAAAAAGATCTTGGTGTAATTTATGTCAAAGAGTTCTTCCTATGTTTTCCTCTAAGAGTTTTATAGTGTCCAGTCTTACATTTAGGTCTTTAATCCATTTAGAGTTTATTTTTGTGTATGCTGTTAGGGAGTGTTCTAATTTCAGTCTCTTACATGTAGCTGTCCAGTTTTACCAGCACCACTTCTTGAAGAGACTGTCTTTTCTCCATTGTAGATCCTTGCCTCCTTTGTCATAGATTAGTTGACTATAGGTGCATGGGTTTATCTCTGGGCTTTCTGTCCTGTTCCATCGGTCTATATTTCTGTTTCTGTGTTAGTACTATATTGTTTTGATAACTGTAGCTTTGTAGTATAGTCTAAAGTCAGGGTGTCTGATTCCCCCAGCTCCATTTTTTTTTTTTTTTTCTTGAGATTGCTTTGGCTATTTGGGGTCTTTTGTGTCTCCATACAAATTTTGGGAATTTTTTGTTCTAGTTCTGTAAAAAATGCCATTGGTAATTTGATAGGGATTGCATTGGCTCTGTAGATTGCTTTGGGTAGTATAGTCATTTTCACAATGTTGATTCTTCCAATCCAAGAACATGGTATATCTCTCCATCTGTTTGTGTCATCTTTGATTTCTTTCATCAGTGTCTTATAGTTTTCTGAGTACAGGTCTTTTATCTCCTTAGTTAGGTTTATTCCTAGGTATTTTATTCTTTTTGTTGCAAAGAATGGTTAATGGGATTGTTTCCTTAATTTCTCTTTCTGATCTTTCATTGTCAGTATATAGGAATGCAAGAGATTTCTGTGTATTAATTTTGTGTCCTGCAACTTTACCAAATTCATTGATAGCTCTAGTATTTTTTTGGTGGCATCTTTAGGATTTTCTATGTAAAGTATCATGTCATCTGCAAACAGTAACAGTTTTAATTTTTCTTTTCCAGTTTGGATTCCTTTTATTTCTTTTTCTTCTCTGATTGCCGTGGCTGGGACTTCCAAAACTATGTTGAATAATAGTGGCTAGAGTGGACATCCTTGTCTTGTTCCTGATCTTAGAGGAAATGCTTTCAGTTTTTCACCATTGAGAATGTTTGTTGTGGGTTTGTCATATATGGCCTTTATTGTGTTGAGGTAGGTTCCCTCTATGCCCATTTTCTGCAGAGTTTTTATCATAAATGAGTGTTGAATTTTGTCAAAAGCTTTTTCTGCATCTATTGAGATGATCATGTAGTTTTTATCCTTCAACTTGTTAATATGGTGTATTACATTGAATGATTTGTGTATAATGAAGAATCCTTGTGTCTCTGGGATAAAGCCCACTTGATCACAGTTTTTGATCCTTTTAATGTGTTGTTGGATTCTGTTTGCTAGCATTTTGTTTAAGACTTTTGCGTCTAAATTCATCAGTGATGTTGGTCTGTAATTTTCTTTTTTTGTAGTATCTTTGTCTAGTTTTGGTATCAGGATGATGGTGGCCTTGTAGAATGAGTTTGGGAGTGTTCCTTCCTCTGCATTTTTTTGGAAGAGTTTCAGAAGGATGGGTGTTAGATCTTCTCTAAATGTTTGATAAAATTCACCTGTGAATCCATCTGGTCGTGGACTTTTGTTTGTTGGAAGATTCTTAATCACACTTTCAATTTCATTACTTGTGATTGATCTGTTCATATTTTCTATTTCTTCCCAATTCAGTCTTGGAAAGTTCTACTTTTTAAAGAATTTGTGCATTTCTTCCAGGTTGTCCATTTTATTAGCATATAGTTGCTGGTAGTAGTCTCTTACATTGCTTTTTATTTCTGTGGTGTCCATTGTATCTTCTCCTGTTTCGTTTCTAATTTTATTCATTTGAGTCCTCTGCCTCTTTTTCTTGATGAGTCTGGCTAAAGGTTTATCAATTTTTATCTTCTCAAAGAACCAGCTTTTAGTTTTATTGATCTTTGCTATTGTTTTCTTTGTTTCTATCTCATTTATTTCTGTTCGGATCTTTATGATTTCTTTCCTTCTACTAACTTTGGGTTTTGTTTGTTCTTCTTTCTCTAATTCCTTTAGGTGTGAGGTTAGATTGTTTATTTGGGATTTTTCTTGCTTCTTGAGGTAGGATTGTATTGCTATAAACTTCCCTCTTAGAACTGCTTTTGCTACATCCCATAGGATTTGGATCATCATATTTTCATTCTCATTTGTCACTAGGTATTTTTGATTTCCTCTTTGATTTCTTCAGTGGTTATTTAGTAGTGTATTCTTTAGCCTCCATGTGTTTGGTTTTTTTAAAATTTTTTTCATGTAATTGATTTCTAATCTCATAGCATTGTGGTCAGAAAAGATGCTTGATATGATTTCAAGTTTCTTAAATTCACCGAGGCTTGATTTGTGACCCAAGATGTGATCTATTCTAGAGAGTATTTCATGTGCACTTGAGAAGAAAGAGTATTCTGTTGGTTTTGGGTGGAATGCCCTATAAATATTAAGTCCATCTTGTCTAATGCATCATTTGAAGCTTGTGTTTCCTTATTTATTTTCTTTTTGGATGATCTGCCCAATAGTGTAAGTGGGGTGTTACCCAAAGTCCCCTATTGTGTTACTGTCAATTTCCCCTTTTATGGCTGTATTTGCCTTATGTATTGAGGTGCATAAATGTTTACAATTGTTATATCTTCTTCTTGGATTGATCCCTTGATCATCATGTAGTGTCCTTCCTTCTCTCTTGTAATAGTCTTTATTTTAAAGTCTGTTTTGTCTGATATGAGTATTGCTACTGCAGCTTTCTTTTGGTTTCCATTTGCATGGGATTTTTTTTTCCACCCCCCTCATTTTCAGTCTGTATGTGTCCCTAGGTATGACCCTGTATATGGGTCTCTTGTAGACAGCATATATACAAGTCTTGGTTTTGTATCCATTCAGCCAGTCTGTGTCTTTTGGTTGGAGCATTTAATCCATTTACACTTAAGGTAATTATCAATATGTATGTTCCTATTACCATTTTCTTAATTGTTTCGTGTTTGTTTTTGTAGGTCTTTTTCTGCTCTTGTGTTTCGCACTTAGAGAAGTTCCTTTAGTATTTGTTGTAGAGCTGGTTTGGTGGTGCTGAATTCTCTTAGCTTTTGCTTGTCAGTAAAGCTTTTGATTTTTCCATCAAATCTGAATGAGATCCTTGCTGGATAGCGTATTCTTGATTGTAGATTCTTCCCTTTCATAACTTTAAATATATCCTAACATTCCCTTCTGGCTTGCAGTTTCTGCTGAGAGATCAGCTTTTGTCCTTATGGGAGTTCCCTTGTATGTTATTTGTCATTTTTCCCTTGTTGCTTTTAATAATTTTTTCTTTGTCTTTAATTTTTTGTCAATTTGATTACTATGTGTCTTGGCATGTTTCTCCTTGGGTTTATCCTGCCTGGAATTCTCTGCACTTCCTGGATTTGGGTAGCTATTTCCCTTCCCATGTTAGGGAAGTTTTCAACTGTAATCTCTTCAAATATTTTCTTGGGTCCTTTCTCTCTCCCTTCTCCTGCTGGGACCCTTATAATGCAAATGTTGATGTGTTTAATGTTTCTCTTCATTCTTTTTTCTGTTCTGTGGCAGTGATTTCCACCATTCTGTCTTCCAGGTCACTTATCCATTCTTCTGCCTCAGTTATTCTGCTATTGATTCCTTCTAGTGTATTTTTCATAGTTATTGTATTGTTCATCTCTGTTTGTTTGTTCTTTAATTCTTCTAGGTCTTTGTTAAACATTTCTTTCATCTTCTCCATCTTAGTTATTTTTCTGGGGTTTATCTGTTCCTTCATCTCATATGTAGTCCTTTGCCTTTTCATTTCATCTATCTTTCTGTGATTGTGGTTTTCATTCTGCAGGCTTCAGGAATGTAGCTCTTGCTTCTGCTGTCTGCGCTCTGGTGGATGAGGCTATCTAAGAGGCTTGTGCAGGCTTTCTGATGGGAGGGACTTGTGGTAAGTAGCTGGGTGTTGCTCTGGTGGGCAGAGCTCAGTAAAACTTTAATCCACTTGTCTGCTGATGGGTGGTGCTGAGTTCCTTCCCTGTTTGTTGTTTGGCCTGAGGCAACCTAGCACTGGAGCCTACAGGCTGTTTGATGGGGGTAATGGTGGTCTCTGGGAGGGCTCACGCCTACTTCCCAGAACTTCCCAGTACTTCCCAGAACTTCTGCTGCCCATGTCCTTGTTCCTGTGGTGAGCCACAGCCACCTCCCACCTCTGCAGGAGATCCTCCAACACCAGCAAGTAGGTCTAGTTCAGTCTCCTATGGGGTCACTGTTCCTTCCCCCAGGTCCTGGTGCACACACTATTTTGTGTGTGCCCACCAAGAGTGGAGTCTCTGTTTCCCCCAGTCCTGTTGAAGTCCTCTAATCAAATCCTGCTAGCCTTCAAAGTCTGATTCTCTGAGGATTCCTCCTCCCATTGCTGGACCCCCAGGATGGGAAGCCTGACGTGGGACTTAGAAACTTCGTTCTAGTGGGTGAACTTCTGTGGTATAATTGTTCTCCAGTTTGTGAGTCGCCCACCCAGCAGTTATGGGATTTGATTTTATTGTGATTGCGCCCCTCCTACCATCTCATTGTGGCTTCTCCTTTGTCTTTGGGTGTGAGGCATCCCCGTTGGTGAGTTCCAGTGTCCTCCCATTGATGATTGTCCAAGCAGTTAGTTGTGATTCTCGTGCTCTCTGGTGTGTATCTATTTTAGATTTTTAGTTTGTGGTTACCATGAGGTTCATACATAACAACCTATGTATAAGAAATTATTTTAAGCTGATGATCTCTTAAGTTTGAATGTGTTCTAACAGCCATACATTTTACTCCTCTAGCCCCACATTTAGTGTTTTTGCATCATATTTTACATCTTTTTGGTTTATGTATCCCTTTAATACTTATTGCAATTATAGGTCATTTTACTACTTTTTTCTTTTTACCTTCCTACTAGCTTTATAAGTGATTATTACCTTTATTGTATGTTTGCCGTTACCAGTGAGATTTTCCTTTCATAACTTTCATATTTCTAGTTGTGGCCTTTTCTTTCCCACTTTGCGAAGTCCCTTTAACATTTCTTGTAATGCCAGGTTAGTAATGCTGAACTCTTTTAGCATCATTTGTCTCTAAAAGTCTTTATCTCTTCCTCAAACCTAAATGATAAACATGCTAGGTAAAGTATTTTTTGTTGTAACTTTTTTCCCTTTCATTACTTTGAATATGTTGTGCACTCTCTTCTGGCCTCCAAAGTTTCTGCTGAAAAGTCAGCTGATAGTCTTATGGGAGTTCTCTTGTATAAAAGTAGTAGGTTTTCTCTTGCTGTGTTTAAGATTCTTTGTCTTTAATTTTTGACATTTTAATTTAATGTGTTTTTGTATGGACCTCTTTGGGTTCATCTTGTTTGGGACTGTCTGTGCTTCCTGGACCTGGATGTCTGTTTCATTCCCCAGGGTAGGGATGTTTTCAGCTATTATTTCTTCTGTCCCCTTCTCTCTCTCTTTTCCTTCTGGGACCTCTGTAATGTGAATTTTAGTATATGTGATGTTGTCCCAGAGGTCTCTTAAAGTATCCCCATTTTTAAAAATTGTTTTTTTCTTTTCTCTGTTCAGCTTGAGTGATTTCTACTACTCTGTCTTCTGGGTTGCTGATCCATTCCTCTGTATCATCTAATCTACTGTTGATTCCTTCTAGGGTATTTTAAAATTTCAGTTATTTTTTTTTTTTTTTCATTTTAACAGTTTTTAATGAAAGTTGTATACACGATTACTTTATTCCTGCATCTTCTCAATTGTTTCTTCCTTATATTTGCCCTTCTCCTTTCCTACTTGGCGAGATTTGGCTTTATGTTCGAGGATCTTTTTGCGGTCTTTGTCCAGTTTTAGCCTGGTGATGACTACCTTGCTGGGGTGAATGCCCACATGGACAGTCGTGCCATTAGCCTTCTCCCGCTGCACTCGTTCAATGTAGATGACATATTTTTTCCTGTAAACCTGGACTACTTTGCCAATTTGCTGCCCTTTGTAGTGCCCTCGTACAACCTGAACTTCATCATCCTTTCGGATGGGCATGGATCGGACGTTGTACTTCTGTCTCAGCTCTTTCGAAAGAGGGGAAGACATAATCTTCCTGAGAATGTGGGAAGGCGCATTGAAATGTCTTTTCCGGTTCTTGCTTCGGTCAGAAGTCACAAAGGGATTGAACTTCATTTTGGCATCCTGGCTCCCCTGCCCGGCTGCTACTCGGCCGCCGGAACAGTATCGGGGCCGCCGGGGTCGAGACACAACGTGCCCGTAAACGGATGGCTGCGGATTATACGCGTTGTCCCGGCAAAAACTCACCCACTGGCCTAAAATTTCAGTTATTGTATTCTTAAGTTTGGTTCTTCATATTTTCTAACTTTTGTTGAAATTCTTGCTGTGTTCATCTATTCTTCTCCCAAGTTCAGTGAGCATCTTTAAAATAATTACCTTGAACTCTTTATTGGGTAAATTGCTTATTTCTACTTTATTTAGTTCATTTTCTGAGATTTTGTCTTATTTCATTGTTTGGAAAATATTTTTTTTGTCTCCTGATTTTGCCCAATTCTCTGTGTTCATTTCTAGGTATTAGGTAAGTCAGTTATGTTTCCAGATCTTGGAGAAGTGGGCTTATGTACGAGATGTCCTATGGGGCCCAGCAGCACACTTCTCTCTGGTCACTAGAGCTATATGCTCTGGGGTGCCCCCCATGGGCTGTGTGTGCCCTTATGTTGTGTAAGGGCTGACTACTTTGGTTCACTGGTAGGCAGACTGGCCCCTGGCCTGGTTGCCTGTGAAGCCTAGTGTGGTAGCTGTGGGCCACTGGATTGCACAGTAGGCTTCCTGTGCAGCCAGGGGAGGCACTGCGTGGCTGCCCACCTGCTGGAGGGTGTGACCATGTCCCCACATGACTGTTTGAGGTGAGCAGGGGGCCATGGGGCTGGTTCTGGCCTGCTAAAGGGCATGGCCATGTCCCCGATGGCTATGTGACTTTATTAATAGAACACTTCTCTTTGTCCCAAGGCAACTAGCACTTTGTCCAATCACCTGAATTTCTGCCATCCAGAAATAATTACTCTTTGTGCTTATTTGTTATGAAATAATTACAGTTATTTTCCAAATTATTTTTATGCTATACCTGCTATTTGGAAATTTGCTTTTGTCATTTAATGTCCTGTGATATAGGTATATTTCTGTGTTGAAAAATATAGAGATACATTATTTCAATTGCTTCTCAGGATTTCTTATGTGTGTGTGTATGTGTATGTATGCATATGTGTAATATAATTTAACTAATGAGTAATTTGTTGATGGACATCTTTGTTAAATTTTTTTTTTACTTTTATAAACAACATTGCAATGGGCATACTGGTACATAAATCTTGAGCATTTATCTGGTTAGTTCCTTAGGATACAATTCTGGCAGTGGAATTCTAGGACTCAATCTGTGTATATTTTATCTTTAGATTCATTTTTCCAAACTTCCCTGCAGAAAATTTGAATTAATTGGAGTGTTTACCTGCACCACTGCAAACATTATGTATTGTGAATCTTGAGCTGCTTATGTTTTAAAATTTTTGTGTGTTTGTCTCTTCTTGGGGGTTGTATGCTAAATCTGCCTGGATGCAGTCAGAAAACCTAAAACCATACGAAGTATTTCAAATGGCAGGGATTTCACACAGAGAACTGGTTTCACATGTATTAGAAATTGGAAAGTGCAAAAAGGAAATGCTGAAGTCACCTAGAGGTAGTAACTGCAAGAAGCAGCAGGGAAGAGATAGGAAGGTGATACCTAGGAGCTATGGGGAGGAGCCTGGAGGGGATGGGCTGGAAAAGAGGTGGGTACAGCCTGTGTGGTGAGGTTGTACAGCCGCTGGCAGCTTGACTGCCAGGAGGGTGTGGCCCAGCTTCCAGCGCATCCAGGGAGATATGGGGGTGGTTAGTGTTGGTATTGTGGAGAGAAACTGAGGACTGAAGCCAGCCTTGTACTGTTGTTTGTGTGATGCTGACAGAAACTGGAAACCAGAAGGAAGTCCCTTCTTTCTCCTCTTACCTTTCAGTCTCTCTCTAGTGCCTTATATTGGCAGAAACTTCCTGGAAGCCAGCTGACAAGGGAGTCAGTGAAATTAATTTTGCAGAGTCTCATCCTCAGCATTACAGAGAAGAAAAGAGAATGCTGGGCTTGGAGCTAAGAGGCAGTAAAAAATAACCAGTTGTATTAGTTTGCTGGGACTCATATCAGAGTACCAGGAACCTAGTGGCTTTGAACAATAGAAACTTATTGTCTCACAGTTCTGGAGCCTAGAAATCAGAGATTCAGGTGTTTCTTACCAGTCTCATTGGGTTAGGGGCGTATCGTATTCCAGTATGACCTTATTATCTTAATTTAACTAATTACACATTCAATGACTTATTTCCAAAGAAGGTCATGTTCTGAGGCCCTGGACATTAGGACTTCAACATATGACATTTTGGGGCACAGAATTCAACCCCAAACACCGGTATATAAACTTCTTTAGGACAGGGCCCTAAAATGCTGTATTAATTCCTTTGCATTCTTCTAGTTCTGGGTACAAAGAATATGCTTAATGATTGTTAATAAATGAATAAATGCTAAATTAAATGATGCACATTCACTTCAGACTCTTAAAGTCATCATACATTTTAAATTGAAATTTAAAAAAAAACCCGTCAGATTTTAAAATATCAGATATTCTTGACTTTTATAAATAAATACCAAAGTATTTGCAGAGTATCCTGATGATTACAAAACTTATTCCTAAAATTAACACTAAGTGTAAGTGTGAGTTATTTCATCACTATCTTTAATTCTAAACTTTCCTATGGTTGCACAATCACTTCTCCTATAAGCAAAAAAGAGATTTCCAACTCAGGTGAACTGAGGTTATCATCTTAAGTGGGTGGAAGCTACTTGGTCAACAATTTAAGACTACAACACAGTTGTTTATTGGTTAGGATTTGAGTCTGGACGTAAGGGCCTATCTTTAAAAAAGAATTATTTATTTATTGGCTGCCTTGGGTCTTTGTTGCTGTGCACGGGCTTTCTCTAGTTGCAGTGAGCAGGGGCTGCTGTTCATTGCAGTGCGTGGACTTCTCATTGCAGTGGCTTCTCTTGTGGACCATGCGCTCTAGGCACGTGGGCTTCAGTAGTTGTGGTGCACAGGCTCGATAGTTGTGGCTCGTGGGCCCTAGGGCACAGGCTCAGTAGTTGTGGCGCACGGGCTTAGTCGCTCCATGTCATGTGGGATCTTCCCGGACTAGGGCTTGAACCCGTGTCCCCTGCATTGGCAGGCAGATTCTTAACCACTGCGCCACCAGGGACGTCCCAAGGGGCTATGCTTTTCATTTTAGAGTTACCTCTGGGAGTGCAGGCCAAGGGGACGTAGCATGCTCTGACCTCCTTCCAGCTTCCACAGCGTCCAGAAATGGGTGTGATGGATGAATGGCGAGGACATTTTTCACAGCAGTGAATCCCAAACTAGGCTTCCTTAGAACGTTGATTTCATGAATTGGACTCTCTGTTTCCCAGCCAAAGAATGGTATGTTCCGAGTGTTAAAGAAAGAAGTTAACTTACTTAATGGAATTAAGTTTGGTGACCACTATTGCTTATTCTGCCAGCAAGAGACTTGACAAAATGAATGGAAAAGAAGTTGCAACATCTTTTAACATTAACATGCAGAAACAGCTAATCTGACTTAAAGAGTTCATATATGTGGCCTTGTGTGCTTCCTGCTGTAATTTCGTATCATGTGGACACATATTATGCTAGTAACTTGTGCCTAATGTGTTGGTTAAAATTTCATTAAGTTCTGCAAAATACATGGAACGTTGTACTACCTGAGCAAATGAGATAAACTTGGTTCTAGCAATCAGATCAGCTATAACTCCCACCCCTAGGGATCTTATCAGGGAGTAGAGAGTTAGGACAAACTCTAGTTTAAAGTGCCTGTGCACAAAGTCAGACCTAGCATGGAGAAAAGTAGTGGTCAGTGTCCCGGGCTCTGTGGTCTGCTGTGGAAACCATACGACTTACATTTGACTGCTACCCTTCCTCCTTCACCTCTTTCCTTTTGTGATGCCCCCTCTGAACTTGGAGTGAGGAGACAGAGGGAGTCTCTACCCTTCAAACCCTGTCAGTTTAGTGAGGGAGATAAACAAATATTTATACTCAATACATGCTGAAGCAGAATTAGACAAGCACTGGGGGAGACCATAGGCTCTGGGAGGGCCAGAAGTCTTACTTGGGTAAGACTGCTTGGGTCCTAGCATAGGTCCTGGTGCCCAGTCAATGTTTATTTGTTGAAAGAGGCAACACAGTCCCAGGAGTGTTCAGAAGAGAAGTTACATTTGAACTTGGTGTTGTGTGAAGGAAAAGATGATGTAGGGAAGGAATTCCCTTTATCCATATGTTCTATCCCTAAGCCCCCTTCTCTAGATACTTCTAAAACTTGAGTTATGGTGATGGGTGTGACCATGGCCTACCTCTGTAGGGTGTTTCTAGGGTAAACTTCTTCTCTCTAGGCCTCAGCATAGGACTGACTCAACCAGTCCTAGGAGCCCTGGGCAGGGAGTCTAGGAAACTGGACTCCAGTCTAAGTTTCATCGCTAACTTTGAGATCTTGAACAAGCCATTTAACTACTTTGCTAAGTGTCTTTGTGGATAATAAGCTACATGATGTGGGTAATGCATTAAAATGGATTTAATACCCTACAGTTATCAGGCATTATTGTGAGTTAGGGGCTTCATCTTACCTTAACCCTGACTTCTTTTACGTGGATTACATGCAAATGACCTTTCAGGAGATGGACATCCAAATGAGGAAGCAGAATCATGATCTGGGGTTATGTGGGGGTGGTGAATGATTCCAGGTTAATTTGGTAAGGATTCATGAAGGATTTATTTATTACTAACGGAGTGCTGAGAATGGACTGCTGCCACCATAGCGGTCAGGCTGAGCCAAGACCTGAAGGTAAGTGGAGAGAATTCTACAGAGTGTGAGTGATAATGAGGTTATATGTTCATTCATTCTTCAATTACCTATCAAGTTGCTACTGTGTGTCAAACAGGGATTGAGACAGAGATAGTCTCTTCCCTTTTGAAATGTACTATCTAGCAGGGAAATCAGGCGCTAAACAAATAATTAAACAATGAATTATGTTTATTATAATAAATACTAGGAAGGAAAAGTGCAGTGTGCAATGATGTCTAGTAGCGGGACCTCATGTGATGTGTGTTGAGAGGGCAGGGAGCTGAGACCTGAGCATGTGGAGGAGTTGGCCAGTTGGGAGAAATCAGTGTAAACAGGACCCTCATTTGTGAAATCTGAGATGAAAAGAAAATGCGTGCCTTTGGGAACCAGAAGGTTGGGGGCAGAACGTGACTGAGCTAGAGAAAGGGAGGGCAGTACAGGCTTAGGTAAAGGATTTGGGACTTTGTCCTTGGAGCACCGGGCACCTGGGATGTGGTTGAGGTTCTGCAATTTTGGTCTCTATCAGATAAGTGTTAGCTGTGAAGATGAAAAAAAGTGGGCAGATGTTAAAGGAAATTGTTTGAATTGGGGACTGGTTTTATGCAAGTGGGAATGAGAGGAGGGAAATGTTTAGGTTGACTCCAGGTTCCTGGGACTGTGAGGCCACTGATGAGAAACAACCAGAAGAGGTCCAGGCTTGGTGGGGAAAGATAGTGGCCTCAAATTTGGATGCTGTAGGTGTGTGTTCTTGTGAGACATTCAAGTGGAGATGCCAAGTAGACATTCGAATGGTTCTCAGGATGGGGGTCTGTTTGGATTGTGGAGTCAGGGATCTTTTATGTATGATAGATTGTAATTGCAGCCACCTGACTGAATGAGACTGGGAATAAAAGAGAGAGTAGAGGAAGGGGTTTATCTGATGGGAGTAAAAATAAAGTGAGGGTCAGAAGGACAACAAAAGGTGTTTATTTCAAACCTCAGACCTGGAGCTAATCAATTCCTCCTTACTCAGACACATTCTTAATTTGGGGGCTGCTCTGCTTTTCTGATCTGCCTTAAATTTCCACTTTCCTTGGGAGTGGTCTCCTGTGGAGATGACCCGTGACATTGGGCCTACTGAAAAGGGTGATTTGTTATTTATTATTATTATTTACTTATTTAATTGAAGAATAGTTGACTTACAATGTCATGTTAGTTTTTGGTGTACAGCAAAGTGATTCCGTTATATATATACATATATATACACACATATATATGCACACATACATTATTTTTCAGATTCTTTTCCATTATAGGTTATTACAATATATTGAATATATTTCCCTGTGCTATACAGTAGGTCCTTGTTGTCCTTGGAGCACCGGGCACCTGGGATGCAGCTGAGGTTCTGCAATTTTGGTCTCTATCGAATAAATGTTCGCTGTGTTCTATATTATATAGTAGTGTATATCCGTTAATCCCAAACTGCTAATTTATCCCTCCCCATCTTTTCTCTTTGGTAACTGTATGTTTGTTTTGTATGTCTGTGAGTCAGTTTCTGTTTTGTAAATAAGTTCATTTGTGTATTTTTTAAAGACTCCACATATGTGATATATGTCTTTCCCTGTCTGACTTACTTCAATTAGTATGATAATTCCTAGGCATCCATGTTGCTGCAAATGGCATTATTTCCTTCTTTTTTTTAAAGCTTTTTAAATTTTATTCGACACACAATATATATTCCATTGTGTGTGTGTACATATATATATCACATTCTTTACCCATTCATCTGTCAATAGACACTTAGATTGCTTCCGTGTCTTAGCTATTATACATAGTGCTTCTATGAACATTGGGGTGCATGTATCTTTTCGAATTAGAGTTTTTGTCTTTTCTGGATATATGCCCAGGAGTGGGATTGCTGGATCATATGGTAACTCTATTTTTAGTTTTTTTTAAGGGATTTCCACACTGTTTTCCAGAGTGGCTGCACCAATTTATATTGCAAACAACAGTGTAGGAGGGTTCCCTTTTCTCCACAGGGGTTGGTTATTTTCCTTTGAACTTTCGGTGTGGCTGTAGTCTTTGCCTTTAACATTTTTAACTGAAGGGAAGTCTCAGTCCCCCTCAGAACTGCGGTTCTTAGCTGGCGTTTTATAACAAAAATGTTTCCTTTGGTTGCTTTTTTCTCATCAGAAATGCTTGCAGAATGTGCTTCCATTTATATCTTATTTTTGCTTACCTGTTTAAGAACAGCACAATTTATCTTCTCTATATCAAGTTTTCTTAGCTTTTACTTCTTCTAAGGGTTCTGTTTGGCTTATATTTGTACATTTAATCAAAAGTGGTACTTTTCATTTGGCCATTGGAGCTTTTACTTAACAATTAGAAGATATACGGATTATTTTAATGTAATATTAGAAAGTCAGGATTGATCTAACAAAATCTTACCGTCTTATCAGTTCTGTAGATCAACTCAGTTTATTCTAGAAACAATAAGCAATATATATATTTTTATTGTTGCATGAGTTTAAGGTCCACAGGGGAGGCATTTTTGTTAGCTTTGCACATTGATACATCTCAAGCTTGTAGAAAGTCTCTGGCACATAGTAGGTGCTCAATAAATATTTGTTAAATATAGTTGACCTTTTTTTAAATTTAATTTTATTTTATTTTATTATTTTTTTTAATTTAATTTTTTTTTGGGGGGGTATACCAGGTTCAATCAACTGTTTTTATACACATATCCCCATATTCCCTCCCTTCCTTGACGCCCCCCCCTCGAGTCCCCCCCACCCTCCCTGCCCCAGTCCTCTAAGGCATCTTCCATCCTCGAGTTGGACTCCCTTTGTTATACAACAACTTCCCACTGACTATTTTACAGTTGGTAGTATATATATGTCTGTGCTACTCTCTCGCTTCGTCTCAGTTTCCCCTTCACTCCCCGCCCCCTCCCATACCTCGAGTTCTCCAGTCCATTCTCTGTATCTGCTTCCTTGTTCTTGTCACTGAGTTCATCAGTACCATTTTTAGATTCCGTATATGTGAGTTAGCATACAATATTTGTCCTTCTCTTTCTGACTTACTTCACTATGTATGACAGATTGTAGTTCTATCCACCTCATTACATATAGCTCCATCTCATCCCTTTTTATAGCTGAGTAATATTCCATTGTATATATATGCCACATCTTCTGTATCCATTCATCTGTTGATGGGCATTTAGGTTGCTTCCACGTCCTGGCTATTGTAAATAGTGCTGCAATAAACATTATGGTACAAGTTTCTTTTGAGATTATGGTTTTCTTTGGGTATATGCCCAGGAGTGGGATTACTGGATCATATGGTAGTTCTATTTGTAGTTTTTTAAGGAACCTCCAAATTGTTTTCCATAGTGGCTGTACCAACTTACAGTCCCACCAACAGTGCAGGAGAGTTCCCTTTTCTCCACACCCTCTCCAACATTTGTGGTTTCCAGACTTTGTGAGGATGGCCATTCTGATTGGTGTGAGGTGATACCTCATTGTGGCTTTGACTTGCATTTCTCTGATGATTAGTGATGTTGAGCATCTTTTCATGTGTTTGTTGGCCATCTGTATGTCTTCTTTGGAGAAATGTCTATTTAGGTCTTCTGCCCATTTGTGGATTGGGTTATTTGCTTTTTTGGTATGAAGCTGCATGAGCTGCTTGTATATTTTGGAGGTTAATCCTTTGTCCGTTGTTTCATAGGCAATTATTTTTTCCCATTCTGAGGGTTGCCTTTTAGTCTTGTTTATGGTTTCTTTTGCTGTGCAAAAGCTTTTAAGTTTCATGAGGTCCCATTCGTTTATTCTTGATTTTATTTCCATGATTCTAGGAGGTGGGTCAAAAAGGATGTTGCTTTGATGTATGTCAAAGAGTGTTCTGCCTATGTTTTCCTCTAGGAGTTTTATAGTGTCTGGCCTTACATGTAGGTCTTTAATCCATTTGGAGTTTATTTTTGTGTATGGTGTTAGGAAGTGTTCTAATTTCATTCTTTTACATGTAGCTGTCCAATTTTCCCAGCACCACTTATTGAAGAGGCTGTCTTTTTTCCATTGTATACTCGTGCCTCCTTTGTCAAAGATAAAGTGCCCATATGTGTTTGGGCTTACTTCTGAGTTCTCTATTCTATTCCATTGATCTTCCTTTCTATTTTTGTGCCAGTACCATACTGTCTTGATCACTATGGCCTTGTAGTATAGTTTGAAGTCAGGAAGCCTGATTCCACCAACTCCCTTTTTCCTTCTCAAGATTGCTTTGGCTATTCGGGGTCTTTTGCGTTTCCATACAAATCGTAAGATTTCTTGCTCTAGTTCTATGAAAAATGCCATTGGTAATTTGATCGGGATTGCATTGAATCTGTAAATTGCTTTGGGTAGTACAGTCATTTTCACGATGTTGATTCTTCCAATCCAGGAACATGGTATGTCCCTCCATCTGTTTGTGTCGTCTTTGATTTCTTTCATCAATGTCTTAAAGTTTTCTGCATACAGATCTTTTGCCTCCTTAGGCAGGTTTATTCCTAGGTATTTTATTCTTTTTGTTGCAATGGTGAATGGGAGAGTTTCCTTAATTTCTCTTTCTGCTCTTCCGTTGTTAGTGTATAGGAATGCAAGAGATTTCTGTGCATTAATTTTGTATCCTGCTACTTTACTAAACTCATCAATGAGTGCTAGCAGTTTTCTGGTAGAGTCTTTAGGGTTTTCTATATATAATATCATGTCATCTGCAAAGAGTGACAATTTTACTTCTTCTTTTCCAATTTGGATTCCTTTTATTTCTTTTTCTTCTCTGATTGCTGTGGCTAACACTTCCAAAACTATGTTGAATAACAGTGGTGAGAGTGGACACCCTTGTCTTGTTCCTGTTCTTAGAGGGAATTCTTCCAGTTTTTCTCCATTGAGAACAATGTTGGCTTTTGGTTTGTCATATATGGCTTTTATTATGTTGAGGTAATTTCCTTCTATGCCCATTTTCTGGAGAGCTTTTATCATAAATGGATGTTGAACTTTGTCAAAAGCTTTTTCTGCATCTATTGAAATGATCATATGGTTTTTATCCTTCAATTTGTTGATATGATGTATCACATTGATTGATTTGCGTATATTGAAGAATCCTTGCATCCCAGGGATAAACCCCACTTGATCGTGGTGTATGATTTTTTTAATGTGCTGTTGCAGTCTGTTCGCTAGTATTTTGTTGAGGATTTTTGCATCTATATTCATCAGTGATATTGGTCTGTAGTTTTCTTTTTTTGTGACATCTTTGCCTGGTTTTGGTATCAGGGTGATGGTAGCCTCGTAGAATGAGTTTGGGAGTGCTCCGCCTTCTGCAATATTTTGGAAGAGTTTGAGAAGGATAGGTGTTAACTCTTCTCGAAATGTTTGATAGAATTCGCCTGTGAATCCATCTGGTCCTGGGCTTTTGTGTGTTGGGAGATTTTTAATCACTGCCTCAATTTCTGTACTTGTGATTGGTCTGTTCATGGTTTCTATTTCTTCCTGGTTCAGTCTTGGAAGATTGTATTTTTCTAAGAATGTATCCATTTCTTCCAGGTTATCCAATTGATTGGCATATAGTTGCTTGTAGTAGTCTCTCATGATGTTTTGTATTTCTGAGGTGTCCGTTGTGACTTCTCCTTTTTCATTTCTAATTCTGTTGATTTGCATCTTCTCCCTTTTATTCTTGATGAGTCTGGCTAATGGTTTATCAATTTTGTTAATCTTCTCAAAGAACCAGCTTTTAGTTTCATTTATTTTTCTTATGGTTTCTTTCCTTTCTTTTTCATTTATTTCTGCTCTGATCTTTATGATTTCTTTCCTTCTGCTCACTTTGGGGTTTCTTTGTTCTTCTTTCTCTAGTTGTTTTAGGTGTAAGGTTAGATTGTTTATTCGATCATTTTCTTGTTTCTTAAGGTAGGACTGTATTGCTATAAACTTCCCTCTTAGAACTGCTTTTGCTGCGTCCCATAGGTTTTGGGTTGTTGTGTTTTCGTTGTCATTTGTTTCTAGATATTTTTTGATTTCCTCTTTGATTTCTGTAGTGATTCCTTGGTTGTTTAAGAGTGAATTGTTTAGCCTCCATGTGTTTGTATTTTTTGCAGTTTTTTTCCTGTAATTGATATCTAGTCTCATGGCGTTGTGGTCTGAGAAGATGCTTGATATGATTTCAATTTTCTTGAATTTGCTGAGGTTTGATTTGTGACCCAAGATGTGATCTATCCTGGAAAATGTTCCATGTGCACTTGAGAAGAAAGTGTAGTCTGTCGTTTTTGGATGGAATGTCCTATAAATATCAATTAAGTCGAGATGGTCTAATGTGTCATTTAAAGCTTGTGTGTCTTTATTTATTTTCTGTTTGGATGATCTGTCCATTGATGTAAGTGGGGTGTTCACGTCTCCCACTATAATTGTGTTACTGTCAATGTCCCCTTTTATAGCTGTTAGCATTTGCCTTATGTATTGAGGTGCTCCTATATTGGGTGCATAGATATTTACCATTGTGATATGTTCTTCTTGGATGGATCCCTTGATCATTATGTAGTGCCCTTCCTTGTCTCTTTTAATAGTCTTTACTTTCAAGTCTAATTTGTCTGATATGAGTATTGCTACTCCAGCTTTCTTTTGACTTCCATTTGCATGGAATATCTTTTTCCATCCCTTCACTTTCAGTCTATATGTATCCCTTGGTCTGAAGTGGGTTTCTTGTAGGCAGCATATAGAAGGGTCTTGTTTTTGTATCCATTCAGCCAGTCTGTGTCTTTTGGTTGGAGCATTTAATCCATTTACATTTAAAGTGATTATTGACATGTGTGTTCCAATTACCATTTTCTTAATTGTTTTGGGTTTGTATTTGTAGGTGTTTTCCTTTTCTTGTGTTTCCTACTTAGAGAAGTTCCTTTAGCACTTGTTGTAAGGCTGGTTTGGTGGTGCTGAATTCTCTTAACTTTTGCTTGTCTGGAAAGCTTTTGATTTTTCCCTCAAATCTGAATGAGATTCTTGCTGGGTAGAGTATTCTTGGCTGTAGGTTTCTCTCTTTCAGGACTTTCAGTATATCCTGCCATTCCCTTCTGGCCTGCAGAGTTTCTGTAGAAAGGTCAGCTGTTATCCTGATGGGTTTTCCCTTATATGTTGTTTGTTGCTTTTCTCTTGCTACTTTTAATATTTTTTCTTTGTGTTTAGTTGTCGTTAGTTTGATTAATATGTGTCTTGGTGTATTTCTCCTTGGGTTTATTCTGTATGGGACTCTCTGTGCTTCTTGGACTTGGTGAATTATTTCCTTTCCCATGTTGGGGAATTTTTCCACTATAACCTCTTCAAATATTTTCTCAGACCCTTTCTTGTTTTCTTCTTCTTCTGGGATGCATATAATTCGAATGTTGGTACATTTAAGGTTATCACTGAGGTCTCTGAGGCTGTCTTCTAGTCTTTTTATTTTTTTTTCTTTTTCCTGCTCTGTGGCATTTATTTCTCCCATTCTATCTTCCAACTCACTTATTCGTTCTTCTGCCTCAGTCATTCTGCTGGTTATAGCATCTAGAGTATTTTTAATTTCAGTTATTTTGTTATCCATTGCTGTTTGTTTTTCTGAGTTCTTATGAACTGTTTCTTGTACTTTCTCTATTTTGTTATCGAGATTTTGTATCATTTTTACTATCATTACTCTAAATTCTTTTTCAGGCATTTTTCCTATTTCCTCCTCATTTATTTGGTCTTGTGGGTTTTTTTCCTGCTCCTTTGCCTGCATGGGGTTTCTTTGTTTCCTCATGGTTGTCCAAGCTTTTGGGGTTGCTTGTCCTGGTGATAGAGGTGTTTATAGAAGACTGTCCAAGCCTCAGACTAATGTCCAAGTATTGGATTAAACGAATATTCAGTCTAGGAAACACATACATGTATAAGACACACAATTATTGAATCCGTTAGGACATAAGGCTCTAGAAAGACCTGACAGAACCCCAGTGTGCTATCAGATATTCAGAGAGAAACCCAGCAGAAATTGACAACTGAAACAGAACAAATCAGAGACAAAAGCAAAAGCAAACAAACAACAAATAACACCCTACACATACAAATATCAATCCAGGGAGATTTTGTAAGCTAGGATCAAATATAGAAATGAGCTGGAGTACCACCAGAGAGAATGGAGATTCTCAGAATGTAATTAGACAACTGTACTAAGAACTAAGATAAAGACAAAAGCCTAATATTAATACCAAGGCAGTGCATCATCTGGAGAATAGAGCAAGGAGTCTGAGCAGACTGATAGTGTTGCTTATAAGTATGTTAAGATAAAATACACTTAAAATGGCTGGAAGAAAGGGGAACAGAAGAGCGTAATGTGGTTGGAAATATGCAAAGAAAAAGAAAGGAATAGAAGTGTATAAAAGAAAGGGATGAAAGGAAAGTATGAGAGATATTTTGTCCATACTACCAAAAACTTAGCTAGATATAGAAGTATATAAAAAGGCAAAAAAAAAAAAAAAAAAGAATAAAAAATATCCTTAAAAAATTATGTTGTAAAACTTGTAGATCCCTTAGGGCTAAGATCGTATTTAATAAATCAAAAAAAAAAAAAAAAAAAAAAAAAGAGAGAGAGAGAAAGAAAAAAGAAAAAAAAAAAAATCCAGAACTGATCCCAGAATGGACCAGTTCAATAGGTATTGATTCTACTATTTCTGTTTCCTTAGCGTCTCAGCTGTAAGTGTCCTTCTCCTTGCCTTGGGTTTTTTTGCGTTATTCTGTGACCAGCAGAGGTTCCTTTATTGTTCGTCTGTAAGCGTCGGTGTGTGGGGAGGGAGAGGGTACAATAGTGGCTCCTTCTCCTGGGAGTGAGTGAGCAGTGGCGCACTGCTGTTTCAGTCAGGCTTGGAGGTGCCTGTTGCAGAGGGCGCTGGTGGCTCAGGCGTACACAGAAAGTCTTAGAGTTGGGCCTCTCTCGGGGTTTTTTCTTTTTGATGCTGGTTTTTTTTTTTTCTCTCGGCAGCCTCCCCGCTGCTGGCGTTGCAAGGGGTTTTAATCTAGCCCCGCCCGAGTGCCTGAGGGTGCTTGTTATCCCTGAACGCCTTAGGTGGCCCTCAGGGCGTCTCTCCACTGCCTGTTGCAGAGGCGCCGAAAGAGAGGGAGAGACTATGCGCGCGGCTCCTCCCCCCCGCCCGGGAGCCTGCAGCCTCCAGCCGCCATCATGGCCGGGCAGCTCTCAGGGACGGGCACTCCTCTCCGCGGACCTCCTCCCTCCTGTCCTCTCGGTCCGTCACCCTACCGGCAACAATGCTTCTCACCCTGAACCAGCTCTCCGGTTCCCATGCTCCCGCTCCTGGACCCTCCGTTCAGCCGCGGATCGATGTCTCGGTCCGGGAACGCTGAGCTGCGCTGCGGACCCTCCGTATGTTTCTCCCTCCCTCCCGTCTGCCACAGCTCCGCCGCTTCACCCTCTTTGAGCCGTCGTAGATGCCTCCCTACCGGCTGTGTCGGGCTCCCCGCAGCCCTTTCTGGTGTCCGAGGCCGTCTGCTGGTGTTCAGCTGGTTCTCTGTGGGAATGACTGCGTCCTTCCGTGCATTCCCAATGCATCTGTGGAGAGGGATGCACTCCACGTCTCTCTACTTCGCCGCCATCTTTTTCCTCTATAGTTGACCTTTGAACAACACGGCGGTTAGGGGCACAGACCCTCCAAGCAGTCAGAAATCCGCATAACTTTCCAGTTGGCCCTCCAAACCGTGGTCATATCCGCAGATTCAACCAACTGTGGATTGTGCAGAACTATAATACGTATTTAGTGAAAAAGGAAATCCGCATATAAGTGGACCCACACAGTTCAAACCCGTGTTGTTCAAGGGTCCACTATACTTGAAAAGTGTGTGTAAGAAATACAGAAAAAGCTGTCTGAAAGACAGCAACATCCTTGTTCCCTCCATTCTGCTTCCAAGTTGATGAGCATCTTTGTGACCATTAGTTTGAACTCTCAGGCAGCACCTAGATCAGCACCTGATTGGAAGCCAGACCCTCAGGCAGCAGCTTTAGAAGTAAGCAAATATATATAGTCCTGTGGCACCACGCGTGGTGGTTTGGAGGTGTCCCCTGAGTGACAGTTACAAAAATAAAATGTTCTAGTAGAGCATATAACCTTCTTTCTGGGAGATCCTGGTGAGCTATAGTGAGGCAGAGGGAGAGTGAAGAGATGGTGTCCCCCAGACGATGTTCCCTGAGAGCCCCTCCATTGCCTCCAGGTGTGTACCAGTCTGAACCCTGCCTCTCAGGCTGCAGCGCCAGGACAAGCAAATCGGCATCTTTCACAGAGAGACCAAGGTTGTGTTTCAGTCTGCTGTCTGCGGTGTCCTCGGTTGGCAGCCAGCCAAGAACTGTCTCTCTGATTGTTATAGCCCTAAGGGACCCAGAAAGGAAAGCCTCCCTGGCCACTAGAGTCAGGTGTCCAAGGGATATCCCCAGGGCGGCAGCTGCAAAAACCAGGACACTAGGTGTAAAAACTGGGACACCAGCTGTGTGTAAGAGCTCCCCTCTGGGAGACAGGGGTGCTGTGGAGCTTGGCAGAGGGAGAGTGCAAGGATGACAAAGAGGGAAAAAGACATGGCACCTGTTGCCTTTACCTACAGAAACAGTGCTGAAACGGTGCCACCAGTACCTCCGTCCCATCCCCAGAGAGGATCCCGAGAGGCCTCAGTCCCTCAGGCCGATGCTTTAAGATTTGCAAACGAATCTCTTTGGCAGAAAGTCTGGTGCTTCTCAAGCAGTTGCCTCTGAGCTGGAGCCTGGTGAGGGAGTCCGCGCCCCGCTTGGCGACAGCACTGTGGGTCTCGGGGATGTGAGCCCTGACGGTTTTCAAAGCCAGATGTTTTGGAGGCTGATGTCTCAAGTGCAGGTCTTACATGCTGGGGTGCTCATGTGGGGGGTATGAACCCCTCTCCCCTCAGGCGGAAGCTCCAGGTTTGTGAGTTCCCTCCCGATGGTGGGTTGCTGCCCTGGGGTGGGGTTTCTGGCAACACCGTGGCCCAGCCTATTGTGCCTGCCTTGGTGTGGCTCTTTTCTTGTTTGTAGACATGAAGCAGCTGCACAACTAGTTTTCAGGTCTTTTTTCAAAGGAAATTGTTCCATATGTAACTGTAGATTCAGTGTGTCCATGGGAGGAGGTGAGTTCAGGATCTTGCTACAGCACCATCTTGGCAGGCCTTCCCCTGACATACTTACTCCAGTCAGGAGATTCTCCTTGCTGTGGCATTGGGGTAGTGATTAACTGAATTGCATTAACTTTATACCTTTTTTTGGTTAAGAATATTTCGTTTGTTTTTGCTTTATGATCTTTGTGATTGTGGGGTTGCCATTGATTCAATTTATTTATTCAACTAATGTAGCAGATACAAATTTCAGTCTAAAAATTTAGAAATTTAGGAAATATTACATGTTTATTTTAAAAATTAATTTAAATTTGACTTGGAGCTCTCATCTTCCAGACTGCTGAGAGTGTATTCTCAGCCACTCTTGAGGCCCCTGCCCTTTCCTTATCAGGGTTCCTTACCAGAATTGAGGAGGCTTGTGGTTAAAGCACTTAGAATACAGGCCAAAAGGCTCTAATTAGAAACAGTGGAACCTGGGCCTGGTCGTAGGGTTCAGACTTCCTACCTGTACCACACATATACCTCACCACATCTTCAGGGCATGTCCCCAGGGGGTGGTCAGGTCCTCCCCTCTCTGGTCTCCCAGCCCTGCCCAACCTGTGCTGGCCACGGTGGACAGCTCTTGAGGCAGCCAACCAATGAACCTCAGTGCTTAACATAATAAATATTTATTTTTTCCTTGGTGCTGACTCAGGGACCCAGGCTGTTTCCGTATTATGAGTTCACCATCCTCCTGGGCTTCAGAGTCTTTTGTTCCCCATCATGTGGAAAGAGAAAAAGAATATGGAGGGTGAAGCCCTAGGCCAGGCAGGGACCCACATCACTTCCTCTCACTTTCTATTGGTGAAACTAGTCACATGGCCTCACTTAGTGTCGGGGGGCTGGATAGGTGGCCCCTGGTGAAGCAGTTGCTTCCCAGCAGCTATCCGACACTGTAGAAAGGCGACTGTGAATCTTTGGTGGTAGGTCAGCTATCCCAGTCACAAACCATCTCTTTTTGCCAACGTCAGTTACTTTTTTTCGTGTCCCTCTGTTGTATTTAAGGGTGCTTAGCTAATACCATCAGTGAACTCAGGCTTTAGGGAAAAATGTCAGGAAGGAAATATCTTGCTAACAACTTCACTTTGCACTTTGAAAAGCAAGATTTTTCTAAGAGAAGTTGACTTGGCTACTTTCATGGAACAAGGGAGAGAAATACAAAAAGAAGAAACACAAGTTAATTCCTTAATTAGCTTCTCATGCAAATATGTATTGAGCAGCTACAATGAACTAGACGTTGACATATAGCAGTGATCGAGATAGATATGTGGAGAAAAACTAGAGTATTTCAGAAACAATACGTGGAATGAAGGAAATCAGCAGGCTGATGGCACTGAGAGTAACTGGCTGGGCTGGGGAGGGGACTTTAGGGTGGCTCGCCATGGGAAACCCCTCTGGGGACTAGAGGATGACTTTTAGGCTGAGATCCATGACAAGAACAGCTCTAACCTTCTGAAGAGCAGTGGGAAGAACATTCTAGGCAGAGAAAACAGAAAGTGCAAAGGCCCTAGGTGGGGTACAGCTTAGTTTGGGAGCGGAGTAGAAGGGAGGCCAGAGTGGCTTGAATATGAAAGGAGAAATGGTGCATGATGTGAAGTAAGGCTGCAGATGGAGATAGACGCAGGGCCTTGTGGGCCTGGAAGCAGTGGAATTTTCTGGGTGCAATGAGCAGCCTCTGGAGAGTTAAAGCTGCGGTGTGAGATCTCCCTGATCTCTCTTGGTCTGCACCTGTCGGTGGGTGTCCAGCCTCTTGATGAACCTGATAAACCTCAACAGTGCAGACCCGGTACAGGGATGCAGGAAGTGTCATGTCTCTCTCCTTCAAACATGTAGGGCTTTGGATCACAGTAGACCACAAAATTAGTTCTCATGTGAGTCTGTGGGTGAAACACCAGAAGATAAACCCAACTGTGTAGAACAAGAGTGATAAAACTGGAGGACTGGAAATGTAAATGTAGTTCAACAGAATGGAGCAAATGTGGAGCATGTGATGAAAAGGATTCTGGTGTTGAGAAGCCACACGGGAAATAATGCTATTAGACTAGGAAAGATGGAAGGGCAGGAAAAACAGGCCCTGTGTAATATGAAAGGAGAAGTCTCTTTGCTAGCCGTGATTCACTTCAGTTCTCTGTACTATATGTCTGCTCTCTCTTTCGTTGGGCCCCTGCTTCCTGCTGCAAGACTGTGAGGTGTGTTAATGCAACAATATCTGGAAAGACATCTTGAGCTACAAATTCGTCGATGAAGAGAAGGTACAAATGATACTGCTTAGGCTGCCTAAAAGGTGCATGTTTAACTTTTTGAATCTGGTTTATATTATTTTGCAGTTCAAAAATACTAGTTTTCTATGGTATCAGGAGGCAGTTGTGGTGATTCAGAAAGATAACTCCTACCGGTACTTTACTAGATTCTCTTCCTGAAAAGTCCTTGTTGAAAGGAAATTATGTCAAGGTCATATAAGGACAGTTGAGGGGTGTGTGTGTGTGTGTGTGTGTGTGTTTGGAACAGGACTGATTCTGTACATTTAAAAGTACACAGTTGAAGGATGAGAAAAAAGCTATAGCAGAGGTAAATGTTTGACTTATGTTTTTTTTTTTTTTTCAGTGATATCTGAGTTTGATGGGCTGTAAATTTGCATTCAGTTTTTGTTTAAAATGGCTTCACGTGTTTCCTTGTTATTTTCGGTGCCTCAGAAGGGAGTGTGCTGGAAATAAGCAGAAATAGAAATAAGGGGACGATCCAGGGTTTGCACAAGGGGAGGGAGAACTCATGGGGCGGACCCATTTCCTGATGTGGGTTAGGACTGGACAGCAGTTTGGAGGAGGTGTGATGGGTTCAGCAGACAACATCATTTTATCATTTTAATTTCTAGAATCAGAGAGATTTCTTTCAGTCTTCAGGAATCCTCCTTTAAAATGCAAATAATTCAGAGCCAGGCCATGATCACCCAATACATACATTGTCAGTTAATGTTTCTGCTGGAATTAGTAGACATGAGCTTAGGGTTGATGTCCAGGGGCAGATGGAGAGGGGTAAAACTTAGAGGAGGTCGGAGCAGGACTTTTCTCCAGTATTTTAATTTAACATAAATTTGTGATGATGTGGGGGTCAAAGCTCATGTTGCTTTCTCAGAGTATAAGAAAAAAATTAGGTGGAAGGTTTTTTCAGACTTGTCTCACAGTCAGGCAGTAACCTGTGGGCATATGCCTGCCTCACTACTGATTTTCTCTCTCCTCTCTAACCGCATGTCTTGAAAGGAAATGATTTTCACTCGCGTTCTGTTAGAACTGTGTCACACTTGTAATGAAATGGCTATTCATGTAATTAATGGCTGCCTCCCAGGCTGTGCCCCAAGCCTCACAAGGCAGAACTCTGTCCTGTTTGTGTGTGTTCGTGTGTGCTCCGGGCCTAGCACCACCTCCCTCACAGAGTAGGGGCGCAATGAAGATGCTGGAACTACTGAACAAAGCTCTGCTGAACTGCAAGGTGATATTAGAGATACAAACCTTCTCTTACCTTGGGCAAAAAGCTTCAATTGATCTTCACAGCAAATAAATGAGGTGCTAGGAAGCCAGAACTCAATACATAAAATACATTTTGGGAAGATGGAGTGAGAAGGGAGCTGTCCTTCTTGGGGCAAGAATTATTTCTGGTTCAACATCTTCATGATAATTCCGGAACACATAACCTGTCATGTTTTGGACTTCTGCATTTTGATCACTTCCGTATTTATTGGCCTCATGGTCAGGGGAAAGGGAGTGGGAAGAAAAATGACTCATTTTATTACTTATTAGCAACTGTAATCCAGGACGGTGAGACTAATAGCTCAAAGAATTTGGGTGGGTTTTCTAAAGACTTATTTGTCTTCTCTTGAATAATTGAGAGTCATATATAGTTATAAAATTGTATATAGTTATAAAATTATTATTAATAACTGCTAAGAAAAACCCCACAACCCTATCTGCTTGGAAATACGGTGGGATAGAAATGTGCTAGATTTTTTTTGGGGGGGGAGGGCAGTGGTGGTATTTATAATATTAGTGCTCCAATAGATAACTCCTATAGCTCAGGAGGAGTTTGAAATTGGAGATGAGGTCAGGAAGGGAGGATGCAGGTGATGATGGTAAAAAGCTGAACACTGTTGGTGGGAGAACAGTATGGAGGTTCCTTAAAAAGCTAAAAATAGGTCTACCACATGATCCAGCAGCCCCACTCCTGGGCATATACCCAGAGGAAACCATAATCCGAAAAGATACATGCACCCCAATGGTCATTGCAGCACTATCTACAGTAGCCAGGACGTGGAAGCAAGCTAACTGTCTATCAGCAGAAGAATGGATAAAGAAGATGTGGTACATATATACAATGGAATATTACAGCCATAAAAAAAGAACAAAATAATACCATGTGCAGCAGCATGGATGGACCTAGACATTGTCATACTGAGTGAAACAAGTCAGACAGAGAAGGACAAACTCCATATGATATCGCTTGTATGTGGAATCTAAAAAAAATGGTGCAAATGAACTTATTTACAAAACAGAAATAGAGTCACAGATGTAGAGAACAAACTTATGATTACCAGGCGGAAAAGGGTGGGGAGAGGGATAAACTGGGAGATGGGGGTTGACATTACAGACGACTATATATAACATAGATAAGTCATAAGGACCTACTGTATCGCGCAATACTCTGTAATGACCCATATGGGAAAAGAATCTAAAAAAGAGTGGATGTATGTATATGTACAACTGATTCACTTTGCTGTACAGCAGAAACGAACACAACATTGTAAATCAACTCTATGCCAATAAAAATGAAAACAACAAACAAGCAAACAAACCCAAAAGCCTCACTGCCCCTGCCCTTGGCATTTCGCATTTCATGACAGTAAAGGTCTCAGCTTTATATTTATGCCTTTGAAAACTGAGCAATAACCTCTCAAAGCTTTGATGTGAACATTCCTTGGGGATCTGCCAGTAGCTGGGACGGGGCTTGAGTGGTTCCTGGAACTGTTCACATCCCCACCCCACCCACTGTCACTCTGTCCCTGCCCCCTCATGTCCCGGAGGAAACAGGCAGCCCGCAGATGGGCTTCACTGGGAGGTGGTGCCTGTGTATGGGGCAGTGCAAATACAGGGACGGATATGGAAAAAAGCCTCCCTGACTCACATCAGGACAAGTAATGTGACTTTTCAGATTAGCAGATTGAAATCTGTTGCCTCGGCTCAGCAGTTCTATTTTGGGTCTGGAGAGCATCTCTATAACTGTTTCTTTCTTCTTTTTTCCACTCTCCCTTCAGGCCTCAAAGCCGCTTTTTAGCTTTTTAGCTTTTTCATGTTTCCAGTGCTGTGGAGTCTCTTGCCTGTGGCTTCTCAATTGCCTGGCATGAGAATACTAGTCAAATCTGATATTTTATCATAGGCTGGATTCAACTGAAGGAATCTCAAACTGAAGCAGGCTGGGTCCTCCATAAATACTAGTTGAATGAGCGAGTGCCTGAGCGGATGAGGATGCACATACGAAAAAGAACAAAGCACCAAAAAATAAAGCGTGAAATTCTGTTGAGACTCATTTAGTTGTGGGCCCTTTGCAAGAGCACCTCCCACTGACACCACTTAACTTTGCACAGTGGCTCCAAACATCCATGATAAAAAGTTTGTGTTCCTGTGTGGTGTGTAATCTGTGTGCATTTCATATCATAAATACAGCAGAAACTCAGTTTAGTTACTATAGACAGCGGTTATCGATATCATATATATATATGCTTTCTCCTCTCTGTGCCTCTGCTGGCTTGAACAGCTGTGCAGGTGTTTGGCCATTTACTCGGATGGGACACGTGAGAGATAAAACTCAAAAGTTGTTGAATTGCATTTCATGCACAATAAGGTACTGGCTTTTTCTAGTATTTCAAGAAAGGGATAAAGAAATTGGCTATTTAAAATTGTTTTTAATTTTGATATTTTATTTCTAAGGAACACTAAAATTTCCAAATGCCTTATCTATTCTTTTTCTTTTTCGTTTTCTTTCTTTTTGCTCTTAAGGGGAAACTTTGCTAAGTTAAAATATCATAGGGTTAATCTCTTAATTGTATCTGTCTATTAGCTTGCACTGAGTGCTTTTTTTATTAGTTAATAAATTTATTTTATTGGCTGCGTTGGGTCTTTGTTGCTGCTCGTGGGCTTGCTCTAGTTGTGGCGAGTGGGGGCTACTCTTTGTTGTGGTACATGGGCTTCTCGGTGCAATGGCTTCTTTTGTGGAGCATGGGCTCTAGGTGCGCGGGCTTCAGTAGTTGTGGCACATGGGCTCAATTGTCGTGGCTCACAGGCTCTGGAGCGCAGGCTCTGTAGTTGTGGCACACGGGCTTAGTTGCTCTGTGGCATGTGGGATCTTTCTGGATCAGGGAATGAACCTTGGTCCCCTGCATTGGCAGATGGATTCTTAACCACTGCACCACCTGGGTAGTCCCTCTCTGAGTGCTTTTTGATTTAACTTTTCCTTTAATTGGTTAGTTACAGTATTAATAACATTAAGCTATGTTGAAGTTTCTATTTCAGTTCCCATCTTCAAGCCACAATTAATGAAAAGCCTTTTCTCTTCAAAAGCATCATCATCTCGTAGGAGGGTGTTTATAAATTCTCCCTTTTATCTATTTTTAGACATAACATTGAAGATAATAAATATTCTCGCGTCATCCAAAAATAAGAAAGTAACTTCAGCTTTGGCTTAATATCTATTACACTGTATTTTGTGTCTCAGTGATAGATTCTTAGAACAGTGCTTGGCACAGAGGAGTTGCTGTATCAGTGTTTGCTGTGATGATGGTGGGGATGATGTCAATGATGTTCCAGAAATGCCTGTGTGTGTCCTGAGATTGATCAAGTAATTGATTCAGTCATCTAGCACCATGAACAGGCTCATGGAGCAGGTACTACCTGTAGGCACTGTGCTTGACCCTGAGATTTTGGAGGTCAATAAGATTTAGCCCCTCCCCCTAAGGAGCTCTCTGTCTGTGGAACGCTTTTTGGTTTTGACCTGCATCAATTGTAGAAGTAGGAATGGCTTGACAGGTGTGCAGGAGGGGAGGGAACAATGGTATACAAAAAGTGAAAGAATATCATGATTGAGCAGATAGTACTTGTATTTGGAAGACCTGAAGCTAGTTGTGCCGTGGAGATGTGGGCAGCCATCCACTGGTTCTCCCTTGGCCCTCCTTGCCCCAGTAGCATGTGTGTGAGGCGTCTGGGGGTGGGTTAGAGGAGCATAAACCTGCCTCACAAGAGCATCCGATGACTTGCCCCGCACCCTGGCAGTTTGGGGGAGTGACCTTCCGTCAGTGTTCTCTCCTCTTGGTGGGAGAGTCTCAGGGCTCTGGGGCTAGGGGATGGAAGAGGAAGGGTTAATTCCGGGCTTGCAGCAGCTGAATATACAGCATAAACAGCGTCTGGGGATGAGCTCACTTCTGTTTTGGGAACCTGAAGGCAAACACGGTTGCATTTGTTCATGTAATCATGGCCTTGTTTGAGATTGTTTATGTTTAGAAATTCATGTTGGAATATTTATCAGTTGGGGTACTGAAACCAACTCTGGCTCCTTTGAGCCACAGAGGCTTCCACTGGAAGGTACTGGGCAGCTCCCAGAACTGAAGGAAAGGAATGAAGTGTACACGACCTGGCCTCAGAAAGGAAGTTGGACAGTTCTCGGGTTCTAAATATTGGGCAACTAAGAGATAGTTGTTTTCAGGACTCACATTGGGATGAATCAGCAGCAATCATTTTCCTGACACCCTGACATTCTTTCCCCGGAGATTCAAATTCCTAGAAGAACGAGTGGGCTGGGTCCTTCTGCCCAGAAGGTGGAGATTGCAAGCAGCCGAGGAGCGTCGTCCCAGTGGGTCCTGGGAAGGCAGACACTGACAGGTGTCCACCCTTGACCATGAACTGATGGTGTATTTCTCAGGCCTCCTGCCTCCTAGTCTTTCTGGCCTATTTAGTTGTAGGTAGTCTATCAAGAGTACCTTTGATCTTTTAGTGCATGGCTTGGCATTGCATTGGACATGCTGGTAACTGAAAGAACAACAGGAGGTGACGGGTGGAGCTGTGGACCCCAGAATGGGAGGCGGCACTCAGAGTGGCTTCATAGTGCACTATGGTTAGGAAGCCATAGAGTGGAGGTGGTGGGCTAGCTCAGTGTTTCTCTAACGCAGGTCTGCATTTCTCTGGGGGACTCTCAATGAGAACTTCAAAAATTTGAAGTTTCATTTAAATAATAATCATAAAAATCGATCCCTTTATCTGCTTATTCTGGATCATCGGATGATATTTAACACCACAAGCACTGAGCTCCCTCTTCATTCATTTTGGTGCATTGGGTTTTCTGAAGCACTGGTTCTGATAAAAATTCATTAACTGTCATGGTCTAACAAGAGAAAAATAGAAGCAGGCTTAATATAAAAATAATCTTTGCGTCAAGTGCAGACCAAATGATACCACAGAGTGCTGTTTTTAGAAGAGAGAGAAATGTTTGGGAAATGGTGTTTTCACATGACGTGTAGCAGCACGGCCTTGATTAACGCCAGGGAAATTGGGCTGCAGCAGTCAGCACCACGGTCAAATTGAAAGCAGCAATTTAGTTTCAACAAAACAACACAATCCTTTACATGCAATAATGGTATTTTGAGTTTTATTGGCTTTGCAGTTTTGTCTGAGTTTAATTTGTACATTGGTTTTTATAATGGTATGAGACTACCAGCACAAGATATAGATCTATATATAAAGTCATTTTATATTTCTATATAAGTGAATTATAATAAAAATAACTTTGGTCAACCCTGGAGGTCCTTGAGGAATTTTTTTTTTTCTTTAAAAGGGAAGTCTTTTATTCTAGTTTTGGAAATGCTGGTCTGTGGGAGACACTTGCTTCCCCACCCATCCCACCTCCACGCCCACCCCAGGGCTGCTGGGCCCAGGGGTGCTGGGCGTGGCCATGTGACTTACTTTGGCCATGAAAGCAGAGGCTTGAAAGGAGCTGATGATTTGGCTTGGCTGCTCGTATTCCTCCCGTTCTCTGGGAGAAGACCATGGCTCCGGTGCTGTTGGTCCAAGGAGAATGACAGACATGCAGAGCTGACTTGAATTCAGCTGCGCCCAACCTAGGTTAGCTGAACTCTAGCCAAGCAACAGATGTGTGAGCCAAAGAGAAGTGCTTATCGTTGTATGATATTCCGTGGTGGTTTGTGACACAGCATTGTTGTAGCAACAACTGACTGATACGGTCTAGTACACTGACTGGTTAGCTATGCACATGAGAGTGTATACGCTTTGATTTTAATGAACACTTACTATGTGACAGTTATTGCTGTCGGTGCTATGGTTACTGTAGTCTTCAAGACAGACCGAGTCTCAGCCCTTAGGGAGCACACATTCTAGTGGATGTTCAGTAATTTTTGCTCGACTCTTCATGTATCTGATGAATGCTTTGCTTTTTCCCTTTTCCAAAAAGGCAAACTAACTTTGCACTGACATGTTTGGAAAGTGACTATCATCTGGATCTATGTGATCTTGTCTACATGTGTGATCTTATCTACATTTATTATGTCATACATTGAAAAAAAAGTCAGGGGATCACTTGGCTACTGATGTTGCCACCATCATCATCAAAAGTGCCTTTGTTAAGGCATTTACTTCTCCCGACTCATGTCCAGAAATATCTAGAAAAGAATATAAAAAGAGATAAAAAAAAAATAAGAGCATCATCACTTTGTCTCCCAATTTTGCTCTTGCTTGATTTTGCTTTATACAAAGTTTTGACTAGGTTCCATAACTGAAAATAATCTCCCTGTGTACGTGAAATTTCACCAGGGTAAATGGCTGTGTGTGTGCTTATATTTATGCATGTCTGAACATTCTGCCGACTGTGGAGGTCTGTGGCAGCTGGTCTGGAATGAAAACATCATCCTGGGAAGGGAATTTGAATGTGATGTTGAATACATTTGAAAATATTATGCAAATGATGAAAGAGTTCAGTTTATGACTTTTGGGACTATTGGGAATCAGCAGCAAAAATTCATGTTTCTTGTTTCATGGAGAGCAGGACTGAGATGCAGCTGTGTGTATTCAATTCTCAGAGGCCTTAAAGCGGCAAGGCCCATTTCAGGTTTAACTCTAAGGATGTAAGGCTTGCTTGTCCAGGTTAGTTCTAGATAGATAGTAACAAAGAGCAAGCAGTTTGAAAAATAATTTCTTGCCCTTTGGAATGTGATGGAATTTGGTATTTTTTGCTCGGATGTCCAGCTCCCTTTTGTCTAGGTCTCAAATGTCAGTGGTCTAGGGTAGGCGGGGTAACCCTATTGAGAGTCATGAAGTACTTGGACGCCACCAGAGCCATGAAAGGTCTTTCTCCATCCACCCTGGGGATCCACTGGTAAGTGGAAGTGTAGTTCGCAGAGAGAAGCTGGCTTCCGCCCTCTGCCCATTCGATAGATAGCTGTACCCTTGGCTAGCCTTGACTCACCATAATCTTTGGGGTGATGTTCCATGTTCTTTCTTAGAGCCTCTGCTTTGTCTTTTTTGGGGACGTGAGGAGGGAATGGTTTGCAAGCATGTGGGGTATGTTAATAGGATGTGTTTTTTCAGCCATTTAGAAACAGTGTTTTATTTCTAGGTTAAGACATTAATCAGGTTTCTTCCTGATGGAGTTAAGCGGAAAGTACTCAGGACACAGATGCCTAATTGTAATGTGATCTTGTAGGATCTGCTGTCACGGCTGTTGAATTTCCCGGGCTCTCTGGCAGCCTGCTGCTTCCCAGGGCCCGGATGCTTTGGCTGCTCTGTTTTAATGATCAGGTTCTGGGTTTCAGTCAGCGTGTTGCAGTGACAGGAGGAAAGGATTAAGCATTGCAGAAACTGAAGCTTAATCAGAATTGAGAGTCTGGTTTCATAAGAAATACCTCCATGTGCTTGGGAAGTGGGAAGAAGGGAATAGTTTTTTTACCTAACCTCCCCTCCCTCAAAGGCCTGGGTCAAGTGATTCTGGGTGGTGCCTGGACTTGGAAGTGAGGTCTCCTTAGACTGACTATTAGAGAATGGGTTAGAACCAAAGGCCTGGGGTGAACCTTGCCCTAGAGCAGTGGTTCTCAAAGCATGTTCTCTGACCAGCATCTTCTGTATTGCTGGGAACTTATTAAAAACACAACTGCATGGCCCCACTCCAGACCTGCTGAATCAGGCACCCTGGGTGTGGAGCTCTAGACGGGTTGTTGTAACAAGCCCTGCAGGGATCCTAAGTTGAAGAATCACAGCCCTAAAAAGAGCACTGGGGATCTCAAATCTGTCACCCAGAGTTGGAGGGTGGTTATCCAGCGTTCATCATGAAAAAGATTTCCGCCCCCCCCCACTCAATATTTAACACATTTAGCAGAATGGTCACTTTCATGAGATGACTAAATTCATTTATCCCAGCAGGTGTTACATTCCCTCACTCCCCCCCGGCCCCCCGAGGTGTTACATGATTCATGACACATTGCAAGCTTAGAAAAATTGGTGCTTAGATTATATTTTGATATTTTACTAATAGTTTTACATTTTTATAGCCTGATTTCTTTCATGTTTGCTCTGAATTCTTTTAGAACTCAAGCCTGTGACTTCAGTTTTTTTAAACACTTGTTCTTGACTTATCCATTCACTCAAATACCATGGAGCACCTGTTATATACTAGACCCCATGCTCTGCTGTCAAGGATAGGTAATGTAGCGATATGATATCTGTTTATAACAATAATCACGACATGCCCAGTTGAGGTGAATACAAAGAGATTTGGGAGCAAAGAGGGTGGAGTGACCCTCAGGAGCTAGAGTGAGGATGGCCTTTGGGAAGTTTTCATGGAGAAGGCAGTATCTAAACAGAGACCTAAAGGGACAAAATATTTACCAGGTAGTCAGGATAGATGAGAATCTAGGTGGAGAGAATACACATGGGACTATAGTTGCTGTAAGAAATTACCACAAACTTGGTAGCTTAAGCGGTACAAAATTATGATGCTGTAGATCAGAAGTCTGACATGGGCTAAAATCAAGGTGTTGGCAAAGTTCATTTCTCTTGTGAGGCTCCAGGGGACAATGTGTTTCTGTGTCTTTTCCAGCTAAAAGAGGCTGCCTATATTACTGGGTGTGTGGCATCCTTCTTCCATCTTCAAAGCCAGTTATGGAGGATGGAATCCTATCTTGTTGTCTGCACTAATATGATTAGATTGGACCTACCTGAAAAGTCTAGGATAATCTACTCATCTCAAGGTTGTTAACCTTATTGCATCTGCAAGATTCCTTTGCCATGTCAGGTAACGTAGTCTCATGTTCTGAGGATTAGAGCATCTTCGGGGGCCATTATTCTGCCTACCAAAGGGACAGCATGGAGGCTGAGGATGGAGACTGTTTGAGAAAGAATAAGAAAGCCTAGTTAGCTGTGCGATGGCCAGGAGTGAGAGAGAAAGTGCTGTTGAGAATGGAAATGGAAATGTGTATATGGCAAAATGGGATGGAGATGTTTTTAGCAGAGGTCCAAGTTTAAAAAATTTTAGTCACTGAGTTAACGCAGTTGCCTGCTATTTTAGAAAAATAATTCCTTTCTTTGTGGAAGAAGAAAAATGGATGTTGGCCACAGGAACCGATAGAGGCAGGTAGACAAATTCCATTTCTTCTTTTTCTAGTTTTTCTTACTTGGCTTATGTCTCACCCACCAGAAATGTATTAGGTAAGCCTCTGTGAATCACAGGAGTTTTGGTACAGTAGATTTGGTCTTCAGTAAAAACTATCATTGCATTGTTACCTATAGTTAAAAAACAAACAAAACTTTTTATTCACAGTACCTGAGGGATACATCCAGGACAGACAGAGTGTCCTGCTGGAGTGAAATAACAGTAAATCTTGCTCACCTTCGTTTCTAACCACATTTGACCTGTGTCCTCATTCTTTTAGCTGCTTTCCCTGGAGAAGATGGCATATCACAAAAGGACACCTTGCTGATATTAAGGTCCCTAACATTTAAGTCCCTTAGCTGGAAAATCATCTTCGTTAGTGTGCTCTAGAATGCATTTTCAAATAGTCATCGCCAATATTTATTGAATACTTATGAGCGATAATGGACTTTAGGTTGGTGATAAACTACACACCCTCTTCTGCTCCAGTCTCCATCAAATGTCTTGTGGTACTAAAGCTCAGATTTTAAAAGCTTGGTCTTCAAGTCCTTCATGCAGCAAAACTGTCCTGAATGTAAGTAACTTATTGTTATTAAAATTTTTTTCCCTTAATACTTCACCACTGGGAAGAGATAAGAGAGAAGAAAATGAGATAGGGAATGTTAGACAGATCTAAGAAATAAATGTAGATGGTGTGGCGTCAAAAAAAAGTAATTTTCACCAAAACCGAGAATAGTAGGTCAGGGTAGGGAGAAGCTCATTAATACAAGAGTGTGGGCTTGGAGGACACACTGACTTGAATTTAAATCCTGGCTTATCAAGACAGCTGGAAATGTAAAGTGAAACAGTTATATTTTTTAATAACTGTTTTAATAACTGGAGTTTGAAAATTTTAACAATACATGTTTCTAACAGGAAAACCGTAACATATAGTCAAACTTACTTACACAGAGATAAGTTCTATTAAATATCTTAGTTGCACTTTCTTGCGAACCTTCTTCAGTATACTTACAGATGCTGAGGTCAGAAATTGATGGATTCTATAGATAATATTCTTTTCTGCTTGAGTTTGGAGCTAATTAAGAAAGAGAGACAGGAGGCAGACAGATGAAAAAAATTAGCCTCACATCTAAAGCTGTTTAGCCTCAAGTCTAAAGCCAGATTCTTCAGTCTAGTTTCTATCAGGCTTTAAACATGAAGCTTGGTGGGTTTGTGAATTCCTTTCCCTGAATCCGTCACAGGCAGTGCTAGAATATGAGAATGTGTCCACCTCAGAGGCAGAGGAAAGAGGACTGGAGACACACACTCTCTGTGGATACAGGCACATCTGCGGAGGGGAGAGAGTGGAGCCCGCTGCCCGCTGCTGCCCAGCTGTCAATCAGGTAATTCACCGCTTCTTTCAGCAGAGAATAACCCCTCTTGCTGCAATCTTAGGGCAGCCCCTGTCTTGCCTCATGCCATGCATGAAGCTAGCCTTTGCACTTCTTTGCATTCCCACCACAGAACCACTTAGATTTTATGGAAGATTTCATGATGAAGTCTGGGATGGGGTAGGAAGTTACATCACATTCTCTGGAGGTTTTTTCCATTGGAAAAAAAAAATCCACATTAGACATTTCACCTCAGTCTCTGATTTCAGCTCATCAGTAACTGGATCTCTTCCCATCCCTTCCACTCTTCTTCCCTCCCCTTGCAGATCTTTCCATCTCTCAGTTTTTCCCTTTTCTATGCACAGTAGGTTTGCTTAATCCAACCTTATTTAAACTTGTAAACTTATACCCTTCACCCTACTCATCAGACAAGAAACCCTTTAAGGGTGAAGACTCATTGAAAATTACTTAAATCTAGTAGGGATTTATAAACAATCAATAATTTTTTCAAATATATGATTGTGGGATATTAAATTTTAAAGGAAAAAGCATAAAATTAAAGCTTCTAAAGCTTACTCTTCATCCTGCTGTGGTTTGGATAACACTGGCAAAGTAGTCACAAGTTCTAGACACTGTAGAGCAGCCCAGCATTACCCAGTTTCATGTTTTGTTTCATCTTTTAAAAAATGGTCTCTGGGATAGTCTTGACTGAGGGCTGGACACTTGTGGGTCTTAGAGTGGCTTAAATATTGCCCAGGCTATGCCTCATTGTCTCAGATAGTCGTTATTTGTTACTTATTTTAAGTGCAATCAGGAGGGATGACTTACGTATCGTGAGTTTTGGAAGAAGAAATTGATATGCCAGGACTGACATGTACTAGACAAGCTTGATAGGCTTTTCTACCCTGAGTGTTTTGAACTATATTGTTCCTCCCCCTTTGAAGCCGAGGAGATTCCTATGAGCTCCCGAGGCGCTGAAGGTCTCAGAGCTCTTGTGTGCTGTTTCTTTCTCTCGTCCTACTTGCAGCAGGTGACCGTGCACTGGTTTCCATAGGTACTACCTTTCCATTACTGGTTATGGAGGACTGACCCCACGCAAGGCACTGTGTGAGGCGCTGGAGGGCCAGCGTGGAGGAGCTCTTGTCACTTCCTGGCTGCCTGTGGCGACTGCCTCCTCGTGATCTGCCCGCTTCCCCTCTAGCCGTCTTGCAGGCTGTACCTGACACTGCTGCCACAAGGATGATCTTGTCACCCGTGCAGCACCAGCTCCTGCCACCCCTCCCGCTGCTTTTAGGGGCAAGTTAGGTTCCTGAACATGGTCTGCAGGCAACAACCCAGGTTCACCCCAAGTACCTCGTCCTGCCTCTGCTCTCTCCAGGCTCCTCACCCCGGGCTTCTGTGCTCCCTCCCACTGGCCTCCTTTCAGGGTGTCAAACACGGCTTTTTCCCCCCATCTTGAGAACTTGGGGTGTATGCTTTCTCTTCCGGAGGGCTCCTGCCTCTCCCTTTCCCCTTGTAACTGCTGCAGCTCCCACTTCAGCCTCATTTCAAGTGAGCACCTCTCAGGACCCTTCCTGACTAGGTCAGATGTGTCACAGAGCCTCTGTGTAGCACTTTGCAGTGCTAGTTTTATATTTGTTTGAGATGCTTGTCTCCTCCACTAGACTGTGAGCTGTCCAAGGGTGGAGTTTTGACTGTGGTTGTCATTGTATTTGCACTGCCCAGTACAGCATAGGCTCTCACTAAACACTTGTCAAATGCATGAATGAATATAGACAGGTTCTTGCCCTCCAGGAATTTACAGTCTGGAAGTCTATGACTCAAACTGAAGATTAAAATACGATGTAGTAAGTGCTATCTGTGTCAGAGGAAATATGGATTGCTATGAGAGCATATGGCTACTACCCCAGACTTGGGGATGGTAAGGAGGAGGTGGAAGAAGTATACAGTGTGGTGGTTAAAAAGCACTGGCTCTGGACTCAAGCGAAGCTATGTTCAAATTCTGGTTTTACCCCTTCTTAGTTGCATAGCCTTTAAGAAGGTCATCTAACCTTGTTGTACCTCAGTGTTGTTACCTGTAAAATGGGTTCAATAATAATACATACTGAAGTCTAAGACTTGTTCTGCTTGGAATTGTGTATGAGTTATTTATTGCTGTGCAACAAATTACCCCAAAAGTTAGAAGCTTAATACAGCAAATACTTGTTATCTTATACAGTGTCTGATGGTCAGGAATCCAGGAGTGGCTTGGCTGGGTGGTTCTGGCTCAGGGTCCCTCATGAGGCTGCAGTTACACTGTTGGGTGGGGTTGGAGGATCCACTTCCCAGCTCACTTATATGGCTACTGTCAGGAGGCTTCAGTTCCTTCGCTGATGAGGCTCTTCATAGGGCTGCTCATGACACGGCTTCCTCCAGAATGAGTGATTCAAGAGAAGACAGCCCCAGGTGGAAGCTGCAGTCCTTCATTATCTAACCCCAGAAGGGACATACCATCACTCCTGTCATATCCTATTGGTCACAGAGACAAACGTGACCAACCCTGGTTTAATGTGGGAGGGAATTACACAGAGGTGTGACTATGAGGAGATGGGGGCCATCTTGAAGGCTGGTTACCTGGATGGTCAGATCTCAGGGACACCTGGGATTTGTCTTTGATTTTCACCTGCTGAGGTTGCCCTGAAATGTGAGTGGTCAGGCTCAAGCTCACTGGTGAATATTTTCAAGACAAAATGCGTTTATACGTTGATAGTGTTACTTAGAGTTTGTGACAGTTTTCACTATTCCCTTCTCATCTGCTCTTCTCATCACCACCAACCAGCCCCGCATAGGGCCTCTGGGGTTTTTTGTTCAATTGTTCGCTCAGTCATCCATCCCTTCTTTCAAAAGTACACTTATTGCATTTATTGATAATGAAATGTAGGTGTGCATGGCTCTATAAAGAACTTTCTCTCTCTGGACTGATACAAAATCCTCTTCGAGGGAAGTGTATATTACCCTCATTTCACAGATCTCAAAGCTGGCACTCAAAAAGCCAGTGACGAGACAGCCTCTTCAATAAGTGGTGCTGGGAAAATTGGACAGCAACATGTCAAAGAATGAAATTAGAACACTTCCTAACACCATACACAAAAATAAACTCCAAATGGATTAAAGACCTACATGTAAGGCCAGACACTATAAAACTCCTAGAGGAAAACATAGGCAGAACACTCTCTGACATCCATCAAAACAAGATCCTTTTTGACCCACCTCCTAGAATCATGGAAATAAAATCAAGAATAAACAAATGGGACCTCATGAAACTTAAAATCTTTTGCATAGCGAAAGAAACCATAAACAAGACTAAAAGGCAACCCTCAGAATGGGAAAAAATAATTGCCTATGAAACAACGGACAAAGGATTAACCTCCAAAATATACAAGCAGCTCATGCAGCTTAATACCAAAAAAGCAAATAACCCAATCCACAAATGGGCAGAAGACCTAAATAGATATTTCTCCAAAGAAGACATACAGATGGCCAACAGACACATGAAAAGATGCTCAACATCACTAATCATCAGAGAAATGCAAGTCAAAGCCACAATGAGGTATCACCTCACACCGATCAGAATGGCCATCATCACAAAATCTGGAAACCACAAATGTTGGAGAGGGTGTGGAGAAAAGGGAACTCTCCTGCACTGTTGGTGGGACTTTAAGTTGGTACAGCCACTATGGAAAACAATTTGGAGGTTCCTTAAAAAACTACAAATAGAACTTCCATATGATCCAGTCATCCCACTCCTGGGCATATACCCAAAGAAAACCATAAACCCAAAAGAAACTTGTACCATAATGTTTATTGCAGCACTATTTACAATAGCCAGGACATGGAAGCAACCTAAATGCCCATCAACAGATGAATGGATACAGAAGATGTGGCATATATATACAATGGAATATTACTCAGCTATAAAAAGGGATGAGATGGAGCTATATGTAATGAGATGGATAGAACTACAATCTGTCATACATAGTGAAGTAATTCAGAAAGAGAAGGACAAATATTGTATGCTAACTCACATATACGGAATCTAAAAATGGTACTGATGAACTCAGTGACAAGAACAAGGAAGCAGATACAGAGAATGGACTGGAGAACTCGAGGTATGGGAGGGGGCGGGGAGTGAAGGGGAAACTGAGACGAAGCGAGAGAGTAGCACAGACATATATATACTACCAACTGTAAAATAGTCAGTGGGAAGTTGTTGTATAACAAAGGGAGTCCAACTCGAGGATGGAAGATGCCTTAGAGGACTGGGGCGGGGAGGGTGGGGGGGACTCGAGGGGGGGGAGTCAAGGAAGGGAGGGAATACGGGGATATGTGTATAAAAACAGATGATTGAACCTGGTGTACCCCCCCCCCCAAAAAAAAAAAGCCAGTGACGTCCTCAAGTTCATGTAGTTATTAAGGGGGCAGCTTCCGAGTTCTGACTCAGAATTGTTTCATCCCAAAGTTCAAGCTCTTAAAACAAACAAAAAAAAAGCCTAAGCCCCATTGTTCTTACTAGGGAAGTGACACAAATTCTTTGTAAAAATTTTAGGAAATGAACAATGTAGTTACATCTTTTCACATATTTTATGATGTTATTTTTCCTTTTTGATAATTTCTGAGAAGTGTAATTGCTTAGTTAAAAGGTATACAAAATGTTAAGGCTTTAAAAATGTGTCTGGGGCTTCCTAGGTGGCTCAGTGGTTGAGAATCCGCCTGCCAATGCAGGGGACACGGGTTTGATCCCTGCTCCAGGAAGATCCCACATGCCACGGAGCAACTAAGCCCGTGTGCCACAACTACTGAGCCTGCGCTTTAGAGCTCGTGAGCCACAACTGTTAAGCCCATGTGCTGCAAGTACTGAAGCTCATGTGTCTAGAGCCTGTGCTCTGCAACAAGAGAAGCCACGGCAATGAGGAGCCTGCGCACCACAACGAAGAGTAGCCCCCACTCACCGCAACTAAAAAGAAAACCCACGCACAGCAAAAAGACTGAACACAGCCAATAAAATAAATAAATAAATAAATAAATAAATAAATAAATAAATAAATAAATTTATTAAAATAAAAATGTGTCTGGCATATTGACCTCCCAGAAGAGTACTGAGTTACTCCCCCAAATGTATGTTCTCCTTGCAAATCTGTATCCGAAAGATAACTAAGGATGTAATGAAACTCACCTCTGAGTGTTTGTTTTGTGCCTCCGGTGTGCTCAGGGGCTCTGTTTTGCTCCACACCAAGACGTGGGAAAAATGAGGTTCTAATAATAGTTTGGTTTACCAAGATCTACTCGGAAATAAAAAGAGAGCATCAGGAAACCTGAAAGAGAAATTAGACTTTAGTTTACTTTGGTTCTATCAGCTGTTCATTGTGAAATTTCGGTGGTGTACTGTGTGTTTAAGAGTAAGATGGTGTAGTCCACACCAGCTGACTAAGCTGCTGAGTAATCATTTCCTGCTCTTCATTAATATGGAGAAAAAAGACTCAATTCATCTGTGTCTGAGTAAAGTGACTATTCAACAGAAAGGGATGATTCTATCAAAAGTGCTCACTTGGTACCACCATATACAGAGTAGAAGTGCCAGGGAGAAGGTAGGCATTTTATTTAGCAAGTCACTTAAAAGGAAAATAATTAAATGTGTATTTTTATATCCTTAATAATAGCTAATGTTTAGCAAGCACTTACTATGTGCAGACACTGCTCTAGGGCCTTTCTTCTCTTTCTTCATTAATGTAGACTTTTCACTTTGGGTGTGGGAACAACAGGCCATTTGTAGGTGGCTGGTTAGTGTGAGAAGCTGCTGCTGCTGTCTGTGGGAGGGGCAGTAGGGTCCAAAAGCATTAGACATGGTTCCATTGGCTTTTCTTAGCTTATTGTGAATGAATGTGGTTTAGGTCTTGAATGATTTGAGACAGTTTTGAAACTGTCACATTAAGTACTGTGTTTCTTTATAAACTCGACAATTATTTTTGTCAACACAACAGCAGTTCCCAGGGGGTCTGACTATGTGGTGGTGCCCTGTGGTTGTTCTTCTGGGGCTGGGTCACAGGATGAGGATACCTTTATCTTTGCTAGATGTCAACTGATTGCACCCCACAGTGGTCGTGTAGTTTATACCCCCACTAGCAGCATGGGAGGGCTCCCTTTGTCCACAGATCATCAACTCATGGTGAACTTTAGGTTTCTTTTGCCCAATCTGATGGATCTAAGGGGATGTGTGTTAGTCAGGGTTGTCCAGAGGAACAGAAGCAATAGGATGCTTATATAACATACATATATAACATATATACTATATAGATAGATATCAAAACACATACATATATGTATATCTAGCCATCAGTCCATCTGTCTGTCTATCTGTGTATCTGTGTATCTCTCTGTCTATCTATCTACCTATCTATCTACCTACCTACCTACCTATTGAGATTGATTTATTGTAAGGAACTGGCTTATGTATTTGTGGAGCTGGCAAGTCTGAAATTTGCATGGCAGACTGGCAGGCTAGAGACTGATAGAAATGTTGATGCTGTAGCTGGAGTCCAAAGGCAGTCTGGAGGCAGAATTCCCTCTCTCAGAGGACCTCAACTTTTTTCTCTTATGGCCTTCGACTGATTGGATGAGGCCCACCTACATTATGGCGAGTAATCTGCTTTACTTAAAGTCTACTGATTGAAATTTTAATCTCATCTTAAAATTATCTTCACAGTGACATCAGACTGGTGTTTGACCAAATATATGGGCACTCTGTCCTAACCAAGTTGACACATAAAATTAGCCATTACTGGATATTTTTAAACATTTCTGCCCCTGGGACAATGTGTTGCACTTAGGAAGCATGTTCAGTGCAAGTGTTTTTGAATGAATGTGTGAAAGAATGACTGGAAGAAAGATGTGACTCTGTTAATGTCTTAGTTCATTACCTATAAGAGATGTCATGAGAATGGGTGAGAAAATGACGGTTAACATGTTCTAATATCTTAGAAAGCAAGATGTTAAAGAATCTCAGTTTGTATAACAATTGCATGCTAATAGATTTGGAAAGGATACAATATGTATGTGAATAAAGAGTTAAACTGTTGTGAATGATTGGGTGGGGTCCTTTTGTATATTTTACCTTAATTGGTGAAACCACAACTTTAAGACTGAGGGTCCTTTAAAAAATAGGCATTCATGTATCAGTAAAAGTAAAATATAAATACCTAAAGGAATGAGAGGCCATTTAAAGCCTAAGATATTACTAAGTCAAAGGGAAATGACACCTAACCAACCTGACGTGTTAGTATTGCCCGGTGGTTAATGATGCCAGCTTAGCAGTTAGACTGCCTGGGTTTGGATCCTGGCTCCACTGCTTATTGACTTTTTTGCCTCAGTTTCTCTCACTGTAAAATGGGGTAACAGTGAACAGCCTCTAGAGTTGCCGTGAAGGTTAAATAAATTACATGTGGAAACTGTTTAATGCAGTGTCTGGTGTAGAGTCAGTGGTCAGGCAGTGTTACTCATTAGCACTCTCTTCATATTTGCCTTTTGATACGCTGCTTTTAATAGCCAGTTAAGAGTAGAAACAATATGCTTAAATATCCCCATTTTAAGCATATAGTGTTTAAATCAATATTTAATATTAGTATTTAAATATTTAATATTTTTAAAATTACCAATTTTTAAATAGAGTGCAATAAATTAGATTTTAAAGAAATCAAGATTTCATTGGGTTTGAATTTTGTAGCACAGATGAAATAAGGTTATAACACATATGGTGGCTTTTTAAATATATGTACTAAAAATGTCTGGGCATGTTGTTCTTTGTAGGTTGGAAGCTTGTCTCCTTATAGGAGTACACCGATCGTTCTAATAGAAGGGTCTAGCTCCTGTTTGTTTTGTGACTATCAAATTTTTTGAGATTTCTTCTAAGGCAAAGTATGACTTGTGGGCTAAATCTGGCCTGATGCTTGTTTTTTTGTGTGGCCTTTGAGTTAAGAATGGTTTTTACATTTAAAAATCAAAAGAAGGATGATATTTCATGACATGTGAAAATTACATGAAATTCGAATTTCAGTGTCCATAAGTAAACTTTTATTGGAATGCAGCCACATGGATTCCTTTACAGCTTGTCCATGGCTGCTTTTGTGGTACAGCTGCGGAGCTGAGTAGTAGCAGCAAGGACTGTACGGCCCACAAAGCCTAAAATATTAACTGCCCAGCTCTTTATGGGAAAAGTTTGCCAGCACCTGTCCAGTTCCAAATGTGGTAAAACAGAGAGGTCAGATTCAGCTTTGTTCATTTTGAAACCTGTTAGCAAGTGAGGTCAGAGATAAAGCTTTTGGGTAGAATAAACTTCCTGGATTATGTGTGGATTTAACTACTTTAAGTTGTCCTTACCTTCTGAGGTAGCACAAGTGAGAACATTTAGAGACAGTGGAGCCCAGGGTGAGAGAAAGGTAAATGCCTTCAGAGTTGGTATCAAAAGGTTGTCGTGGCAGGTGGGCCTGTTACTTAGGCAATCAAGAGGGAGCTTGTGAATAGAGGTCTGTAATCTGTAAATTTTTTAGGCCCAAATGCATTAGATAAAAAGGGCACAACCCAGTAGGAGTGTTTTTCCTTTTCTTTTCTGATATTCTTAGGCTGTAATCTTTTCAACTGCTTCATCAGGGTTTATCTGCTGTAATTACTGAGATCTGTGGTACATGTTATCAACATGTCAAAAGAACTAAGAAACCCTTTCCTTAAAAATAAGAAAAATTATCTTAAGCTGCCAACCATGAAATGCTCGAACGTTATTTCTTTGCATAACTTCTTAAAAGTGCTTCTGAGAGATTCTTCCTGTTTACCTTGCTGCTGATAAAAATCCAAAGAACATTACATTCAGTCTATTTCTGGATAGAAAAATTCTGGTGGATGTAATTCTCTGAGGCAAATTGTAGTTTAGAAACTTCGTTCTTCTGCCCTTTTGAAGACCTGCTTTATTTAAATTTTTGTTGAAATTTCTTTTTTGACGTAACTCCTCATTATTGTTTGGAATGAACACTGTAGAGACATGATACCTTCAGGAAGTCTCATGTTTTAAAAGTATTGAAATAATAGGGCATTGTGTTGACCTGATACGCTATAGTTTGGATCCTACATGGTGCATTGTGATTTTTGACTTCTGTGTTCTGATGGCTTGGTCCTGGGTTGAGACTGTTCCAGGCTTTGTGGAGATGATTCCCTTATTTCTTCCAGTCGTCCTATCCCTGTAGCCCTTTGGAGTACAGTGCTGTTGAAAGAGAGTTTTAACTCAGATGTTGACATAGAGTTCAGCAACATTGGAAAAGCAGCAGTTGAGTTACAGTATCTAGTTGACAAAAGCAAGAGGAAAATTATAGAGCAGAGAGCAAAGCTTTATGTTTTTATAACAATGAAGAAAAATGAGTGTAAGTTCTTAAAACTCAACAAGAAAACAAACAAGTGAAAAATGGACAAAAGAGCTAACAGACACTTAATCAAAAAAGATATAAAGATGGCAAATGAGCATTGGAAAATATGTTCAACATCACATGCCATCAGGGATTGCAAGTTAAAACAGAATGGGATACCACTGCACGCCTGAAATCCAAAACGCTGACAACACCAAATGTCTGCAAAGATGTAGAGCAACAGGAATTCTCGTTCATTGCTCTTGGGAATGCAAGATGGTACAGCTATTTGGGAAAACAGTTTGGCAGGTTTTTACAAAACTTGACATATTCTTACTACATAATCTAGCAATCACATTCTTTGTTATTTACCCAAGTGAATTAAAAACATATGTCCCTCCCAAAACCTGTAGATGAACGTTTATGGCAGCTTTATTTATAATTGTCCAAACTTGACAGCAATCAAGATGTTCTTCAGTAGGTGAATGGATAAACTGTGGTACATTCATACAGTGGAATATTATTCAGTGATAAATGCACATTGCTAAGTGGAAGAAGCCCATTTGAAAGAGCTGTATACTGTATGATTCCACCTATGTGATGTGGAAGAGGCCAGACTATGGAGACAATGGAAAGGTCACTGATTTCCAGGGGTTAGGGGAGAGGTAGGGGTGAATAGGTGGAGCACAGGGGATTTTCAGGGCAGTGAAACTATTCTGTACGATACTGTAGTGCTGGATATATGTCATTTTACATTTGTCAAAACCCATGGAATGTATAACACAAAAAGTGAACCTTAATGTAAACTATGAGCTTTAGTTAAAAATAACTTATCAGTATTGACTCATCAATTGTAACAAATGTACCACGTTAATGTCGGATATTAATAGTAGAGGAAATTTATTGTGTGGGGGGTGGAGCAGGAGAGGAGGTGTATATGGGAATTTTGTACTTTCTGCTTAATTTTTCAGTAAACCTAAAACTGCTCTGAAAAATGGAGTCTATAATTAAAAACAAAGAGTGTGTAATAGCAACGTTTAGGTCTTAATCTATTTCCCTCCTTATTAACACTCATTAATTTTTGAAACTCTTAACCCAGTTTATGGAAGAACAGCAATCCAGTCACTCTTACATAACCAAGAGACATAATTTTTAGAATACATTTTAGAATGTATATTATCACTGTTGCTCACATTATACTGGAATATTTGCTGAGTTGAATGGATAAGAATGGGACAGAAGAGTGAATAGAGTAGACTGATGGATCCATTTTTCCTTAGAATAAAGAAGACTCTTGAATCTTTGTGAAGTGTTCTGAGGAAGGAAGTGATATTTCAGCGATAGCTGGAAAATTTTTCGAATTTCTATTCCTTTCAAGTTAGCGATTTGGAGCACAGTTGTACATAACCAAAAAGAAGCAGGGGTAAAGAGCACTTAGCTGCTCAGTCTGCCAGTATTGGTTGAATGCTACTATGTGCTGGGCCCAGTACACAGGTATTCAATAGAGACAGGGTCCCTCCTGTCAAGGACTAGTATTTTAGTGACTTTGATGATGATCTTTGGGATGGACAGTCTTGGTTTTGATTCTAGCTTTGATGCCTATGGGCTATGAAATCTTGGGTGATGTACCTCAGTGTTTTTCAGTTCTAATATGGCAATAAGGATCATACCTACCACTGACAGACATGAGGATTAAATTTAGGCATATAAAGCACCTCACATAATAAGCATACAAAAGATAAGTTTTTCCTTTCACTTTCCTATGGAATTGAAAGTACAGTAAGGCTGTCAAAGGCTTTGCATTTCTTTATCCTCTTTAACTTAACTCTCCCTCTATGACCAGCTCAAGGAACATAGCAAGGAAAAAGTGGGTTAGAGGCAGCTGTGAACTGAAGGGTAAGAGACAATCAAGTTCTTTAACTGTCTGATCTGATAAAGATAAGCGTCACTCCTTAGAAAAAGAGGTTATTGTTTCAAATTAGAAAGTGTGTGTGTGTGTGTGTGTGTGAGAGAGAGAGAGAGAGATTATTGTGATCATTTTTCCTCTCCAAATAGGGAGAAGAAAATACATAGAGAGACAAAATCCACAAAGAAATTCAAAACACCTAATTAAACCTTACGCACACACACATACACACACACGCACAAATTCAGTTCAACTGCAAGTAAATGACAGCAGGCAGTTCTTTATTTATAAAGACTTCCCACGTCGACGGGAAAGCACACACTTGTAGAGCAAAGTGGCCACTTGTCTTAACTAGTCTCCGTTCTGGTAGTGGGGGGACCCACCCCCGCCCAGTCCAGTTTTGAGTGGTCAGCAGCAACAACGGACAGAAGAGGCCATTCAGAGAGGACCCAGCAGGGAAGCCACGTGTGAATCAGTGCTGGGTGGCCAGAAGGACCCTCACATGCTCTCAACAGCTGAGCTCCTGGGCTATGTAGCTTCTCTCCTCAGAGAACTGCCTTTATTGAGTTACATTTTCTGGCAATATTGTCTGCTTTTCTGGAGGAAGAGAGATGAGAATTACATGAGCAACCCGTGTCTTTAGTGAAAACTCCACACCAACTTGACTGATTTCATCGTCTAGGAAAAAATAAAGAACAACAGATTCTGTGTATAACCTAATGCCTCCACATTTTTATTAATTAGTTAATAATAATAATAGGTTATTATTATTATTTTGCCTTAGCTGGAAAGCTTGAGTCAATCCTTTGTCTTAGAAATTGGGTGTTTAAAAATCTTTACCCCGTTAATTTTTTTTCAAGTGACCTCTGCTCTGTATGATCCTTAAATGTCTTAATCTATAAGCCCTCTCAAATCCTCTCAGAAGGAGGCATGGTAAAAACCGTAAGTAAATGTAAAAATAGCTTCATATCCTCAAGCGGGCAGAGGTTCTGCAAACCATAAACACAATTTTAATTCTAGTTCACCTCTTGATCTCAAACCTTTTATTTAAATCACAGAGACATTTGTTTTTAGAACTGAAAGAGTCCTCACTCAAGAGTGTTTTCCTTTCTTTAGAGGTCAGTCTGGGGCATTAAGTGGAGGAAATTTTTAAACGGATAGAGAAAAAGTCAATTATTCCCCAGTCTTTCAGACACCTCTTCTTCCTATCCATTGAAATTAAAAACAGATACACACCTGGCCAGTGGATATTGCTGTGGGAAGGAATATAGCTCTGCTCTGTGCTCTGGAGGCAGACCTGGGTTTGAACCTGAGCTTCATGATGTACTGGCTGTGATCTCAGTTTCTTCAGTCAAAAACAGGGAAGAATAATGATAGTTCTTACCAGGTAGAATTATTGTGAGAAGTAAATCACATAATGTGCATAAAAATGGCTTAGGCTAATGCCTGGCCCCGATAAATGTTTGATAAATGGCACCTTTTATTATCATTTTCTTTATCATCAGGATCATTAGTATGTACTATGAGAAGTGTTCTAGATCTGCACTAATATAGTAGCTACTATCCACATGCAACTCTTTAAATTTAAATTAAGATAAAACAAAAGTAAAAATTCAGTTCCTCAGTTGCATTAGCCACATTTCAAGGGCTCAGTGCCACATGTGGCTAGTGGCTGCCATATTGGGTAGTGCAGACGTAGAACCTTTGCATCATCATAGTAAGTGCTATTGGACTTTGTTGCTCTGGAGTATACCCAATGGCATTATAGACTTAAAGGCAAGCGTTGTCTTTCAAATATCAGTTAATTAATGATTTAACGCCATGTCTGATATGAACTCTATAACATTTAAAAAATACTTATGAGATGAATTAGAATAAAGCTATAATAATAATAATAATAATAATAATAAATGTGGCCAGAGGGTTAGATGTTTATTTACCTGGTAAAACTTTTTGGGCGATGGAAGGAATGGCAGTCACTCTTCTAGTTTGTAAATATTGTCTAAGAACGTGTAAGAGAAGTACTTATGAGTATATGGTTCAGACAGAGAAGTTTAAACAGATATGCGGGGGTCAGATAGTAAAGGAAAGACCAACATTGTCTTGGTAATGGGCTGAGTTTACGTCTTTTGGGAGGATCCTTTAAGGTTCTGGAAAGGTTCATCATACATTGTTCTCAGTTGGTGGAGTGGAGTTTGGTGCAGCATTGGGGAACATCAACCCAACAGTGAATTACTTTAATGTATTTGGTGGACAGGGTTCAAAATAAACAGTGACCTATAAATGCAAAATTAATAGCCACACTGCTTACTTAGGAGGTATCAAGAATAATTTTTATCACACAGGCTAGATTATTTGGGGGAGTGGATTATATAATTTGAAAGTTTTCTAAACTTAATACATTATAGCCTCAGTGAACATGGGTGAACTGAATCGAATGTCCCTGTGAGTTGCTAGAAATGGCTGGCAGAAGTGGTGCAATGCAGCATGGTTTAAGCTGTGTGTGGTGACCAATTCGTGATCATAGAATCAGTTTAGTGGGTTACGACCAGCGTTTAAAAAATGAAATGGAATGAAATAGAATGGGAAATACCAGAGTTCGTTGCATGTATTAAGGGAAAACATTGTGCTGTAAAACAGCGGCCCCCAACCGTTTTGGTACCTGGGACCGGTTTCGTGGAAAACAGTTTCTCCACGGTTGGGGTGTGGCGGGGGGGTGGTTCAGGCGGTAACGCAAGGGATGGGGAGCAGCAGATGAAGCTTTGCGCGCTCGCCTGCCACTCACCTCCTGCTGTGTGGCCTGGTTCCTTCCAGGCCGTGGGCCTCTACCCATCCGTGGCCAGGAGGTTGGGGACACCTACTGTAAAATATTTGCTTCACCTATGTGTATGTGAGCACACTGAGTCACGATGAATTTTTTTCCCCCATGGGTTGTGGTGATAAATGCTTAAAAGTCAGTGGTGTTGAGGAAATTCAAGCATCAGCTGAATAGCTGGACCCTGTTGATGATGCGACAAGAACAGCTGACATCCGAGGGTTTACCGCGTGCCAGTGCTTTTATTTTTTTTACACAAATCACATTTTATTTGTAAAATGTTACTTATAATTCAGTTATGTAGCTAAGAATAAAATGTAAGGATTTTTTAATGTTATTCTCACATACACACACCCAGATGGGCACATAATACTCCTTGGCTCTGTTTCAGTGAAGTTAAAGTGCCTTTCCAGGGTCATAGAGGTGCTGCAGAAGTTGAGCTGAGATTTGAACCGAGACTCTGTCTCCAGGGTCAGTGGACTAGAGTCACCATGTTTTCCTTTAAGATGCCTCTGAACAAGGCAGTTCTCAACCTTTTGATCATTACTCAGTGACCCTGCCATCAGAGTAAAGCCCATAGAAGCAAAAGGAGGTGAAGCTGGACTTGATCCCTTTTAGTTATGGTCCCTCGGTTTCATGGGAGCAGTGCCTTATGGCAGGAAGTCCTGAGTTTACAGATAGAGACTTGAGTGTAATGTCAAATAGTTGCTAACTTTTGTGAGCCTTGGATGATTTCTTCTCTATTTTCTTCATCTTTTTTTTTTTTTTTGTAGAGCTGTTGTCTATTGAACCCGTGCACTTAAATGCACCTACTCTGTGTCAGGCCTTGTTGTAAGCACTTCTCGTGTACTAAAATACATGGAAATCTTACAGAACTCTACCTAGTAGATTCTGTTAGCATCCCTGTTTTACTAGTGTCAAAACGGAAGGCTTGAGAGGACCAGTAACTTCCCCAGATTCACACAGCTACTTAGTGATGTTATTGAAATCCAACCTGTGTAGACCTGCTCCAAAGCCATGCACTTAACCATGACACTAAAGATCCTCTCCAAATGTTAAAGGAATCCTTCTTAAATTTCCCCCATTCGACTCTTTGATCACCTTTCTGAGTCCCTTCTGATTGGCCATGAAAGTTTTTCTTACTTATAGAAAGATCAGTTCAATAGTGTCAATCATCACTCTTCTCCCTGCTAACTCCATTCATGGGGTGAGTATGGCTCTTTCCTTCCCATGCCTGCAGAAGTTACGCTAGCTTTTTCCTCAGCCCAGAAGAGCAGTTTCCCAAATGTTTCTCTGTTCCTGAACTCATTTCTCTGAGTCCTCAAATTCCCTAGCAAGGATTAACTATTTTTTTGGGTCAGTTTTTTCATTATTTAAAGCTGTAAATAATAACTCTTACAGCCTCTCCAACTATCTTCTCAAATTCCTCTTCTCTGTCTCTTCTAGTATTTTCTCATACTTAAATTAGACTTAAATTCTTAGAAAAGAACTATTTTTAAATAACTCACGTAGCAATTTTCCATATGTTGTTTTAACATGTCCTGCTTAAATTGAAGGCCATAACTGACTTCAAGTAACTGAAAATATGTTGAAATTCTAATATATTTCTGAGCATTGATGCTCAGAGAGAGTCTGGTAATATTTTAACATCAGTCATTTGAGGCAAACTGGAGTCCTTGAACCAATGATGGAATTTTTTTTTCCTCCCAGTAGAGATGCAACCAGGGTCCTAGAGCTTAGGAGTAGCGACCGGGTGTCTTCCTTCTGGCTTGGCCTTTCAGGTGGGGACGAGGAAGAAAAGAAAATGAGCAGTTACAGAATGGTCCCCTTCCAACCCCTCCTTATAACTCCAGCCTGATTCAGTACAACATATTTTATTTAAAAAAAATTTTCTGTCTATAATAGGAATGGAGAACAGCTGCTTGCTAACCTCCTTGTGTTTTGCCTTTTACACTTTAATTCCAATTTCAGATCACTTCTTAATAGTCCTAACTCCTTTGACTTTTCCTTGTCTAAGCCCCCAATTCTCAGCCTTTAATTATTTTTACAGCATTTTGCTCACATCCAGATTTTCAACCTGTGACAAGCCTATTAATATGTAATCAACAATACAGATAGTTGCTGCTGGATTAAGAATAAGACAGCTGTCAACTCTATGGGAACAATTACAGAAAGCAGCAGGAAGAGCATCAAAAAAACCCAAAACTAAACCAAACAAAAAAAAAAAAAAAAAAAAAGAAACCCTCTAAACTCTTTTTCATTAAAGAAGTTTCCAAAGCTTAAACTTAAGCAAAATATTATCCTCAAATGAAAATGAGTAAAAGACTCACATGGGCCATGTACTAATTGAGGAATCCAGTTAAATGTCCATAATTATGCAATGGAATAAGCAGGTGTGACTTCCTTGTGTGAGAGGTGAGTTTATACTTTGCTTTTAATACCTTGATGACAGCAAGTCCAAGATACGTCTCAAGAGCAGCGTTTTGTTTGTGGCTACTGCTAGCACACATAGAGAAGGGGCGTGGTTGGCTCCTTCCCTTGTGTTCCCTTTTCCCTCCCGTCCCAGGAATCCCATCCCAGGAACTCCAAGTCCTCTGTGTTGAGATGGAAAGATAAGGGGACCTGGAAAGTTTTGACTTGATGTCACTGCTGTTAGATGGCTTTATACTCTCTGGACCTGGCAGGTGTTTAAGGCTAACTTGTTTTCTCCTGGGTATCTTTATGGATTTTCCAGAGACGACCCACTTCCTCACCCCCATCAGCACCCCCACTTGCTGCCTTAATCATTGGGTCCCTTTCGCCTGTAGCTCTCTTGATGCAGACAATGCACTGTCTCTCCTCTGGTTCTTCATTTACTCCTTCTCCACCCCAAGGAATCTGGAGTCGCATCCAGCTTTCATCAAGCATCTAGGAGACCCTACAAGACAGGCCTTCACGTGACCTCACACCAGCCCTCTTGTGAGTGGCCCCATCTCCACTTTATTGCGGGAAACATGTAGGCATCCTTTGCGCTGATGAGCTCTGGGAGTGCAGGCCCATCTGGATTCCAGCCCAGCAACATCCTTGAGCTCAGGTCAGCTGCTCAAGTCCACCTCCCGCCCTGTAGGATTTTCAGTCCGTGTTGACTTCTGTGATGCGGGAGTGAACTGCCCTTTGCCAGGCTTGGAGTGAAAATAGGCACCCTCCACCCCTTTCCCAGGGGTTAAAGTACAGCTCTCTCCAAATAAACCCTCCTCACGAATTGTTTTCTCAATTGTTTTCATCTTATCTCTCTCTCTCTTTTTTAAGCTCTTTATTGGAATATAATTGCTATACACTGTTGTGCCAGTTTTTGCTGTACAACAAAGTGAATCAGCTGTATTTATACATATATCTCCCTTTCCCCTCCCTCCCACGACTCCTTCCCACCTTCCCTATACCAGCCCTCTAAGTCATCATCCATCATTGAGTTGATCTCCCTGTGTTATGCAGCAGCTTCTCACTAGCCATCTATTTTACATTTGGTAGTGTATATATGTCAATGGTACTCTCTCACTTCATCCCAGCTTCCCCTTCACCCCCACCCCGTGTCCTCAAGTCTGTTCTCTACATCTGCATCTTTATTCTTGCCCTGTCCCTGGGCTCATCTGTACCATTTTTTTAGATTCCATATATATGAGTTAGCATACAGTATTTGTTTTGCTCTTTCTGGCTTACTTCATTCTATATGACAGACTCTAGGTCCCTCCACCTCACTACAAATAAGTCAATTTCATTTCTTCTTATGGCTGAGTAATAGTCCTCATCTCTCTCTTTGATATTCTTGTTGTAGGTGAGGGGTGTGCATCCTCTAACTAGTTCTTGGACCCTAAAATTCTGCCTTGGGTTTATTGTCTCTCAACGGAGAGAAAAGTTTCCGCCTTGACATGCTGTGACACATGTATTAAACTGACTAAGCTCATTGAGGACAGTATATACTATTAGGCATAGACCAAGCTCTGCTTGGGCAAAATGTGCTGTCACGGGATTTTAGCAGGGAATTCCTCCCAGGAAAAAGACCTCTGGTTGATGGGTAATGCCCTGATTAGTGGGAGCTTGCTACGAAATGGCTTGAAACCCACCCTACCATAGTAGGTGGTTGGCTTTTTTTGATTAGAAAGAGGAAACATTTTTGATTTGATCAAAATCTCAAGGGTAATTGGGTGCCAGCAGGGAGGCATTTCCTCTAGATTGTGGCCCTCCATGTTTAGACTGGTGGGTTATTGCAGCCTTCCTCCGGACTTCCAGGCCATGTGAAGTGGAGAACTCTGAGCTTACCAATCAGCTAGGGTGGCAGTTTTCAGAGAACAGTTCCAGTTGCTCTGACTTTCTCTTTGAGCTCCTCACGGCTCGACCTGGGGGTCTGCGTTCCCTGTATGAAGCTGGTTTTTGAAAGAATCTCCTACTCTCTAGGTCAGGGGTCATTACAAATGTGGCCCCAAGCCACACATGGCCCACTGGTGAGATTTTTGTTTGGCTGTTTTGTTAGGTCTGCAAAATGTTTTGAAAGGCAAGTCATCTGGGCCTGTTCCTTTCAACCTAGATGACACAGTTCCTGTGTGCTAACTGCCTGCAGGCATTCAAGCTTTACTACCTCTTTTTGGATCTTTTAGGATATCTTCCACTGTGAATTAAGGTAAACTCTCTGAAACAAACCAATATGCCTTTGAGTAACTGGGAGATAAGGTAAAACACTTTCTGTTGTAGTTTTCCATTTCCTTTGTCAATGATTGTTTTGGGGGAAGAGGAATGATGGGAAAGTACCAAAAAAGAAAGGGGCACGTCTCTCTCTGCGGCATGAAGGCTGCACAGGTAAGGACTAGAGACAAAAGAGGGGCATTTATTACACCAGAAAAAAATAGGATATACCCACATTCCACCCCCCACCCCGGCAAAAGTTCTTTAACACTTAAATTGAGAAATTAGTAAAACAGAGGAGGGATGACTAAGTAGACCTTTGGTCAATGATACTTTAATGAGACCAAAACCACAGCGGGAAAATACACCTTTACCCCTTAAACTTTTCCAGATTATAACCACAGCAGTGCCCACAAACCAAAACACTACCATGTGCACAGTGGCCCTGACCTATGGGACAGCTTGGCAGGGTACTCTTTAAACTAGAGAGTGACCTTCTATGAGCCTGTCTCCATGTTATGAAGGTGGGTACACCAGCAGTTCACCTTGAATAGTCCCAGTGACAAGACCACCGTTGTCTTTGCCACATATGGAACTGGCAGCCCCTCAGGAGGCATTACCAACTCTCCCCTGCCCACCCCAACTGGATTTGCTATTACTAAGTTTACCTGGGAGAAACACCTCTTGGAGCTGGTCAACATGGCAGCCTGTCTTTGCTCTAGAATGTGTGTGATGTGGGCTGAGACTAATTATAGCAGCAGGAACCCACTTATGTCTGTGTTCTCATTTCAAATCCAGAATTCTGTTGGAACTAGGGTTTGATTTACCTGGCCACCGAAAGAAATTATCACACTCCTGCTTGCTCCTGGATCTGTGGTCCTTTCTAGGGGGCGCAGAAAGCTCATTCTTTCTTGCCTGTACTTCCCCGATTCTATTCAGGACAACAGCTAAATAGTGGAGACCTGTTCTTTCCCTGCTGTGGGTTACTTTTCTGCAGGATAACACACAAGCTCAGTGTTGTAGAACCTGTTAAAGCCATAGGCTTTAGTTCTTGCAACATAGTGGGAAGTGAACAAAGCTAGTTGTGCTTTTCTGGTGTGTTTAGTTTCTACCATTGATTACCAGAACAATAAACACTTATCCAGTGCCTACTAGGAGCTAGACTTTCTGTAAATCATTTAATCCTTACAGCCCCCTAGGAGGTAGGGATTATCACATCGTTGTTTTACAGGTGAGGACACTGAGGCACAGAGAGGTCAAGGAACTGGCTTGAGCTCATCTGGTGAATAAGTGGCGAGAAGAGGGAGTTGAATGCAGGCAGCGTGGCTCCTGGATCTTTGTTTCTAATCATCACTGCCTGGACTTGCAAATGATGCAAAATTTAAATGAGATTGTATTTGAAAGTTAAATAAACTCCAAACTATTATACAGATATCAATTATCACTCTCCTCTGGATTCCTTAGGGGAGAATGTTATGGACAGGCGTTCCTTCTGAAGACAGTAGAAACATGAGAAAGAAAGTCAGCAGCACATGTTCTATCAATGTCACCAGTGTGGTCATCGTATTAGTTTTCTCTTGCTGGGGGCTTGGGCTTCAAACAGCACAAATTTATTATCTCATATTTCCCGAGAATCAGGAGTCTAGAACAGGGGTCCTGCTCAGGGTCTCCCCAGGCTGAAATCAAGGTGGCAGCAGGGGCTGTGCTCTCATCTGAGGCTCAGGGTTGTCTTCCCAGCTCACTGGTTGTTGCCAGGATTTATTTCCTTGATGTTGTGGGACTGACATCCCTCTTCTCTTGCTAGCAGTTGGCCGGGACCACCCTTAGCTCCTCGAGGACACCCGAGATTCCTCCATTTGGCTCCTATAGGCAGTTTGCCACATAGATGTTTGCTTTCTTCCAGGCCAGCAGGAGCACATCTCTTTCCAGTTGGCTAGGATGGAGTGACAGTCCCATCACCATTAGTCATGTGATGTAACCTAATTGAGGAAGTGACCATGCCACCAGATTCACAGCTTCCAACCCACTCCAGGGGAGGGGATTTTACAGGTGTGTCCACCTGGGTGAGGGAAGCTTGGGGGGCATCTTAGAATTCTGCGCACTGTAGTTGTTGCGGTTTGGAGCCCACAGGGGTCTCAGCAGCACTGCTAAAGTGAGTGCTGGAGCACTGTGGGAGGGGTTACTGGTGAATGTGGGTATGCCACCCAAGCATACTTATGTGCTGTGCTGGTTAATGCTGCAGGATCTGGAGCCTTCTCCTTAGGTCTTCTAGGGGCTTTGCTGCCATGTGAATAATCCAGGTCACCAAATGCCGGGTGGTGAGACTTGCCAAGGGAGTTTGAGGACTTGATTCTGATGAAAGTTGATGCAGCCTTGTTTGCAGGCTCACAGGCTCACCCTTTTTCTTACGTACTCTACAAACTCCATGCAGAGTACTATGGGATAAACATTCTTTATCCAGAGCAAGGATTGTTCTTTGAGAGAATATAATTACTGCCTCTGTCCCACTGGCCTACAGACAATTGTCTTCTTTCCGCATGGTGTGGACAGAGCCTGTACAGGAAGGTGTTGGTTTAATTTCTGTCACATTTTGCTCGTCCATTTCCTGAGGGCAATTTAAATCCCCAGATTGGTTCCGTTGAGCATTACCATGGAGGAGCTCCAGGGTCAGTTTAGTACAGTAAGGCGATGGCCATCAGGAAGTTCCATTGAGTCAGGGGACCTAGAAGGCCCTATAAGAAGCAGCACTATCCTCACCCGCTGGAAACTTTGTTGGTGAGGTTAAATCTCTGTACAGTGAGAAAGCTCCAGTGACTTAGGGTTGAAGGCAGGGAATAGAGACACTTAATTTGGACAGGTTGAGTGCTTTGAAACCTCAGGTATTGAAATAATAAAAATATTTTATGGATATGAGATGTTTTATATACAAAGTGCTGTCAGTTCAGGTCAAGGTCCTTTATTTAGTTTTCTTGAAGATTTAAAAACAACAGCTGTATCTCATGCTCAAGAAGGAGGCACACTGATGTGAAGCACTTCAGTTTGCTGAAATAGTCATGCTAAGAATTGGGTCCCTTCCAGGTCTAGGCTGAAGGCGGTAGCCTATCAGGAATATTTAAGTGATGGTACTGAGAGCATTCTTTTATTTTTAAAATTATGAATGTAATACAGTCATCCCTTGGCACCCATGGGAGATTGATTCCAGGTCCCCTGCAGATGCTAAAATCCATGGATGCTCAAGTCCCTTATATAAAATTTGCCTAGTACAATGGGCTCTCTGTATCAGTGGGTTCCGCATCTGTGGATCTGCGGATGGTTGAATTCGTGGATGCGGTTGAACCCGTGGCTACAGAAGGCCAACTGTACACGTTAATTGCAAAAAATAAAATTAGAAATATGTAAGAAAGAAGAAAGTAAAAAAAAATTCTTGTAATCCCAATAACAGTTGTTGGTATTTTGGCATACATATGGATATATATTATAGACACACACAGACATGCACACACATACCCCAATTTGGTGATTTCATTTAAAACATTTGTACAGTATTTTTTGAGATTTTTAACATGACGTTAAATATTCTTCTATAGTATAATGGTGTGATGGTTAAGAGCATGGTGTCTGGGATCAGATCAGACTGCCTGAGTTTGAATACTAGCTCAGTGCTATCTAATTTGGTGGCTTTGGGCAAGTTACTTAACTTCTTTGCCTTAGTTTTCTCTGTAAAATGAAGGCCATAATAATACTTACATCATAGGATTATAGTAAAGATTAAATGAGTTTATTTATTTACAAATTGCTTAGAATAGAGCCTGCTACATGGTAAGTGCTATGTAGTGTTTACTTTTATTAATGGTTGCATAGAGTTCCATCTTCCGGGTGAGCCATAACTTAATTTGTCATCCATTACTTGCTATTTGGATGTTTTTGACTTTTGATTATTTCAAGTTCTGAAACCCTGTACACACTTTTTGTGAGCCCATTTTTAAAACATTGTTTCTATAGCCTATGTTTCAGGAAATAAAGTTTCTGGGCCAAAATATATTAATATTTTAAGGTTTCTGTTATATATTGGCAAATTAATCCTCTGAAAGGTTGTACCAGTTTACACTTCTGCAGTACTGAGAGTGTCCGTTATTCTCAGTTGTTGAGGCAAAAGCAGCATCTTGCATTGTTTTCATTCGCATGTCTTTGATTACAAGCCAGAGAGAGATTTTTCCATATGTCTATTTGCAATTTACATTTATTCCTTATAAATTATTGCTTCCTGGACTTTACTGATTTTTACATTCCTCTCTTAAATTGACATTAAGTGCTTCTTCTATATCAAAGGCATGCTGACTGCATTTAATAATGAGGATGCTGATTGCCCAAGGCATATATATCCACATCCCACAGAGACAGCAGCCTCCTACAGTCAAGTTCTCGTACATGGCTGGCCCAGCCCCTGATCGTCCATCAGAGGCATTTTGTCATGTTCTTCAAATTTGTTATTATTATTATTTGCTTATATTTCTATGGCAACAGCATAAATTTGTGGTATAAAGAACTTACGGAGCCGTTATTCAGGGAAGAGTTTGCCATGAATACTGCTAGAGACGCTGCAAGCACAAGATCCTATGCTGCCTCTCTAACATCAGAAATCATTTCCAGGTGATGGGCTTTTCTGAATGAGGTTTCATTAGCGACCGTTTCCGTCTTCGCATCGTGGTAAATATTGTGACTACCTGGGAGAGAACCTCTTGGCTTATTAAAGAGCTAAGTAGTTGCCTAGTGAGAAACTGTCAGTAATCTTGTGAACATGTGGAGGAATATTTACTTTTAAAGGCCTAGGTGTGCAACGGGTCTCAGGAACAAGCACTGATTCACTGTTTAAATTAGCTCCTGAATTCTGCAGCCTTCCCTTTGGCTATGGAGACCTCTGGCTGCATGGGACGCTGTTGCTGAGTATTGAATATCAACAGCAGCTGATAGTCTTAATTCGTGTTCCTGGTCTTCTCCATGCACATCTTGCTGTCTCGTGGCAGGCTAAAACACATGATAATAATGTGTTTTTAAAATAGCACAAAAGCGTGTAAACTTTGATGAAGGGAAACTTGTTCTGTTCTGGAAAATAGACCAAGATCAATGGGAGAAGTTCGACATTTTTGGTTAATGTAAGGAAGAAATTTTTTATCACCCTTTTGAAGCAGTCAGTGGGATTTTTCTAGTACAGATCAGGAGACCAAAAAGCAATGGTTACTGCATTTAAGATGAAAAAGATGGGACCCATGCACTGGGTAAGGACCCTGGACTAGATTACTTCTAAGGTTTTTTCCAACTCTGAGATTTTACAGTTATGTTAATTTTAAAAAATCATGTGCTAGGACTTCCCTGGCAATCCAGTGGTTAAGACTTTGTGCTTTCACTGCCAGTGACCTGGGTTTGATCCCTGGTCGGGGAACTAAGATCCCACGTGCCTCGTGGCGTGGCCAGAAAAAAATCATGTGCCTACTTTTCGGAGGTAGTAAAATTCACAGAAACTGAAAGTGGAGTGGTGGTTACCAGGGGCTGGAAGAAAGAGGAAAGGGGAGTTGTCATTTAACAGGTATAGAGATTTGCAAGAGGAAAAGTTCTGGAAGTCTGTTTCACACAAAGTAAATATATTTAACACAACTGAACTGTGCACCTAAAAATGGTCAAGATGGTAAATTTCATATATATATGTATGTATTTTTTTTTTACCACAATGAAAACAAAACAACCAGGTGCCTACCATGAGTTTCGCCCTAGGTCAGGCACTGTAGGGGACCCAGAACTCTAAGACAGCCCCCTGCTCTCAGCTGGCTCACAGCCCAGCTCTGCTGTGAGACGCGAGGAGCCTGAGCGGGAGCCCAGGGCCCTCTTTAGCTGTGACGACATCACTGCCCCTGCTCTGCGGGCACTGCCAGAAAGCCAAAGAAACAAAAAGGCTTCTCCCTTCTGCTGTCTTCCAATCTCCTGCTAGTGCCCCAGCTCATAGGACCCATAGGAAGCCAAGTGTTGAATTAGTCTGAAAAATGTGGTATGCTGTCTGCGAGAGGAACGTCAAAGAGTGAGCGTGGGGTTGAGCAAAGTCCACCCCTTTGTCTGCATCCACACGTGGCCTCTGCCCACATATAAACTTGATAAGACAACAGCGGCAGTGCCTCTGCTGATGCAGCCATCCCTTTCACCATGCAGGCATGCTCACCCTTGCCCTGATAAGGGAGATGCAAAGTTGCATTAGCCAAGAGCATCTGTATTTGAATGATCTTAGTTACTTTCACAGGTTACTCATTTTATAACCCACAGGACTAAATTGTAAAGTTAACTATCAACCAACAGTCCTTACATGACATATCAGGGGAAAGGAAAAAGGAGAAAATGATTTCTATATACAAATATGTACATAAAAAACAAGGGATAAAAATACACATAGGTGCTACAGTTCTCACTTCTGTAACTGATCACAAGGCCATAATTTTAAAAAATTATTTAGTTATTTTTAGCTGCATTGGGTCTTCATTGCTGTATACGGGCTTTCTCTAGTTGTGGTGAGTGGGAGCTATTCTTCATTGCAGTGCAGTGGCTTCTCTTGTTGTGGAACACGGGCTCTAGAGCGCAGGCTCAGTGGTTGTGATGCACGGGCTTAGTTGCTCCACAGCATGTGGGATCTTCCCAGCCCAGGGATCGAACCCATGTCCCCTGTATTGGCAGGCGGATTCTTAACCGCTGTGCTTCCAGGGAAGTCCCCAAGGCCATAATTGATATATAGGGATGGATACATAGAGGATCTACATATATAGATCTATATCTGTAGCTACATATTTTCCTTCTTTCCTCACCCACTTTCATGTTCCTTTTCCTTTTAACTTGTCCTTTGGTTTGTGAGGATTCTTTTTTCTGGTGGGTTGATACTTCATTCCTGAAGAGTCTGTGCCCTTAGTCGTCCCTCATTTATTGGACTGGTAATATCTTTTATCACCTTTACTACTGAATATGGAAGTAATAAGCAGAACCCCAGAGAATCCTCTGAATTGCAGACATCCCTCTTTAGGTCCCCATTGTTCAGCAGCAATCCTCTTTCATCTTTACAGTTGGGACCAATCATCTCAATACGGACAGTAAAACCTTTCTTTGCCCATTGGTTCCATGGCACGAGGAGTCTAAAATGACCAGGGGAATGTCTCAGGTTTGAATTCAGTAGAACCATTTTTGTGCCCATAATGGCAATATTTTTCCTTGAGAACTAATAACTCTAAACCAGCAGAGGCCCACATCTCAGGGATGGGAAGCAAAATTTTTGTGATTGGCTGTTAGGTCTAATAATACATGCAAACCCTCCAACTTTTAATCCTTGGTTTCCAGAGCCATGGATTCTAGTTAAGAGAGAAATAGCACTCTATATGGGTTGTTGTTTCAAAGCATATACTGCATCCTGTAAGATCGTGCCATCAATTTTCAAGGTGTCATCTCCCAGTTGGTGACATCGCTGAGCTTTCAGTTGGTGATGCCACCATTATGTCAGGCCAGCTGCTTCTGAGGATGGCGTATGTGGCAAGACCAGAGAATTTCATGGTCATAACCCAGCTGCTGTACTTCTTCTGTTGAGATATGAGCGCCTTGGTCAGAAGAAATGTTGTGAGGAGTACTATCATGGTAAATCAGTATGCGGAAGGTGGCGCTTGCAAAAGGCAAATCTGTGTTGTCCAGAATGTATTTATTCCAGTGAGGACAAATCTTTGCCCCCTTTTTTCTGGAAGGGGACCAAGGTAATCAACCCTCATCAGATGGCTAGCTGGTCTGCCAGGGCTAATCGTTGGCTGCTGCTTTTGGGAGGTGGAGAACTCAGCAATGGTGGTAGCAGGATTTGCCTTGCTGACTCTGTGCACAGCCTGCTTGATTGCTGCCATAGACACTCTGAAGATGCGTCCATTGAGAAGGCACTAGAGTAGCTGGGGAAAAAGGCTGACTGTCTTCTGACATCCTCAGAATGTGTTATCTTGTCCACTTTATCGCTGAGAGCCTCTGCAGTGGGTATTCACATAGGACACAAATATTTCATACCCTCTGCCCTTTCCAAAAGGTGATCCAAATACCTATTCACCTGTCCTCCTTTTAACCAGTTTTCCAATTCTGGTCTTTCTGATTCTCTGACCATCTGGCTAAATCATTAACTACTACTTATGAGTGAGTGTAGATTTGTACTTCTGGCCATCTTTCAGCCTAGACAAAGTGGATATCCAGATGGACTGTGAAGTTCTACAAACTGGCAGGATTTTCTTTCTCCAGTATTTTTCAGGGCCACCCCTGAGTGAATGTGCAACAGTCTATTTCCAGCTAGTGCTGGTATATAATGAAGAGTTATCTATAAAACATACCCAAGTTTTTCTTTTTCCACCACCATTGTGTTCACAGGGAATTCCTAATGAGGTCATAGGTGTGGGCTGAGAAAGAGAAAGCGACGTAGCATGAGTAGGTGGCCGTAGGAATCTGACCTCCTAATCATGCAATTTACTGTACCTTCTGGACCTGCTACAGACCTATCTAACACGTATCACTTCCACTTGGTGACAGAGTGTGACCGCACTTAACTGATTTTATGGATTGGCGGGTCAAATGACACGGTTAGTTTATGGTGGGCAGCTCAGGTCATGTGGTCATCAGGTGTCCAAGCCCAGGAGTTCTGCCTTCACAAGAGCCTAGCAGTGGACTTTCAAGGGGAAGAATCAGCAGTTGTTTTTCAGAGGGAGAAAATTAGCAGAAGAGGCTCGTTTTGTTCCACAACATTAGTATTCTAAGCTGTGATTTTTATTTAGGGCTTGCCTCAAGATTCTTAAACCATCCCCTTTTGTACATGGGGGTTGAGCTATAACACTTTTGGGGATCACGAGGTGATTCATTGGGAATGGAGACCATAGAGCTCTACTCATCAACCAACATCTTTCCTTTCAAGTTTTCTTAGTTGAATTATATTCTCTCCTAGTCAACTTTTTCTAATGTTGATTATAGAAATGTACTGAGTATACTTTAACTCACCTTCCCCAAATATGAATCATTATTGCCTTATATACCTATCATACTTCCCCCAAATTTGGAAAATATCAGATGCTTCTTTAGATCCTTTTTCATGCTTCTAAGGACTTTGCTGGAAATATTTTGTTTTCTTCTTTTTCAATTAAGCTACTTTATTGTAAAATAAAACACAGATAGCACCTCCCTTCCAAATCAAATATATAGCTTAGTACATTACCAGAAGGCAAAAGCACTGGTAACTATCACCCAGGTCAGGAAATAAAAATTTACCACCCACTCCAGAAGCCCTTTCCATGTGCCCCCTTCTCAATCGTAATCCCCTGCTTCCCTTTATAAGTAACCATTATTGAGGACATTTTCCAAATGTTCATCCTTAGGTACTATAGTTTAACAGCTTTTAAAAATGAGTTTACTCGTTAAAAAAAAATTGATACACAATTCTTTTTATCTATAGATTCCTGATCCATCCTTTTCTTTTCCGTACAGTTTATCTGTGGATGAACCCAGCCTTCTGACCTCTAGAGTTTCTCATAGTCATGGCACATTTCACTGTGTTTCTCTGTCTTCTGTATTCCTGTAATGTGGGAGCTGGATTAAGAGGCTTGGTGAGACTCAGATACAGTTCCTTTGGCAACACTGTAAGAGTGTTCTTCCATCAGGAAACATGTGATATCTGTCTTGTCCTCTTTGTGATGTTAACTACTGTTGATGCTCAATGCTTAGATTCATTTATTAATTGGGGTTGGTGAAATGGTGACATTCTAATTTAGTCTTTTCTTTCATTTATCGGGTGGAATACTTTTACAAAGAATTGCTTCCCCTCATCTGCTTTTTGATTACCCAGTGGTATAGTTCACATAGGAGAGACAGGATAACTATTTGACTCTTTTATTTACCAAGTATCAAAATCATGAATCTGGTTCCCTTTCATCCTCTAAAGGATGACTTTGTGGACTTAAACATATTTGATGGGTTCCATTTAATTGCAGTTATCTTTTTGAAAGCTCAAAGCCCAGTAGAAGCCTCTTAAAGTTGGCTCCTGTTTATTTTTTCTGGATGTCCTTTGTAGATATAAAATTCCGTGGGCTGAAAACTCAAGAACGACTTCGATAGATCAGCCTTTTTCTTCATTTTTCTTCAGTTCCTTCATTTTCTTCCGTTTATGGCCTTAACTGACCAGGGGATATGTTTGAAGAGCGGGGCACACCCTCCACAGAAACGGAATATGTGCCTCTGTTTACAAACATTCCTGGCTTTGTGTTTAGAGCCGGGAGCGCTGGCTTCCTGTTGGTCCATTCTCCTCTGAAAAGGAGATTGCTTTGCCAGTGTTGTCCACCTTTTCCGGAAAGATTTGATATTAATAGTTTTTCTCTAGAATGACTTATTCTTCTATGAAGCATGTGCTCTTGCCTAGTCAGATATCTGGAATAAAATTAAAAATAGCTGAAACACTGTCTTTTACTCCCCTCATCCTGAAATTCTCTATGTAATCCAATAAATATCTGTAAATTAACCTTTGGGAAAAATAAATTAATCTTATTAAATGTGAGATTGCCTCGGGCCTCTTTGCATGTGGTAGAAGGATTTGCATTCAAAATGTGCTGTGCCTGGAAAATGTAATTTCCTATCCTCAAAGGACATTTATCACATCCCTTCCCTCTCTCTAATGCTGTTTTCTGTGTGCATCTTCTCAAGCTTGGACAAGTCTGAACATTTTAACCCTTTCAGTTCTGTTTCTGTGACAGTGACTTTCTGGCAACAGGGCTCCTGTGAGAAGTTTATGGTGAAAAACTGACAGAAGGAATACTTGACCCAGCATACAAAACAGAACCTCCCACAGGAGAGAATAAAGGTGGTTTTGAGAAGCTTATGGCATCAATATCTGTGATCGTTTTCTTTTGATTTATATCATTCATGTTTTCAGTCTGGGTAATATTGATTTACACTTACGGGTATTCTTATTGTAGAAGACTCTTCTGGAAAAGGTCTGTCTGATTCTCTGGGCTCAAGTCCTTAGCCTGATATTCAAGGCCCTCCATAGTCTTATTACTGTTCTTCCCCCAAACCCTCAGCGACTTCCTATTGCCTGTTGGATTGAGTGCGTACTTTCCCTGTGGTCCCAATTTACAACCCCAGGCTCACCTCCTTGGCTTTCCTATGGACACCTCTTTAAGATTTTCTGATGTGGGCCATTTTCAAAGTCTTTATTGAATTTGTTACAATATTGCTTTTGTTTTATGTTTTGGTTTTTTGGCCCCAAGGCATGTGGAATCTTAGCATGCTGACCAGGGATGGAACACTCACGTCCTGCATTGGAAGGCGAAGTCTTAACCAGTGGTCCACCAGGGAAGTCCCTGGATACCTCTTTAGAGCAGCTATATTAAATGTCTTCCATTTCCCTTGTATAAGCCCTGCTTTCCTACTTTGGCTTTTGCTCACATAATTCCTTCCATTTGGAGTGACCTTGTCTCCCATCTCTACCTGCAGAAATCTTAGTATTTTAACACCAACGTGAAATTCCTCTTCACCCAGGAATTTCTTCCTGATTCCTCCCGAGGAATTACTTCATTCCTCTTTCCAACTCCCAAGCAATTTGTTTATGCCGTTGCTCTGTATTATTTTGTTATGTGTTTGAAGATTGCTGTTGCCATCATTTATGTATTTTTCTGATACACTTGCTTATGGGGTATAAATAGGATGAACATACATCCAAATGTGCTTGAGACAGTTCCAGTTTTCCTGGGACAGTCTCAGTATATGTGCTGTCCCAGTACCCTGTCTGGTTAGTGCCCCCTTGCATTCTCAAAAGTATCTTGATCTGAATGATAAATAGTCCGTCACCCTTGGAAGAAGTAACTGGGGGATTGGGGCTGCCTCAGACTCAAGCTTGAACCACTGGTCATTTATCAGGAGCGGTGGTGCAACCCACATATGGTGGGCAAAGAAGTTCACAAAAAGGAGACTGCCTTGTGCTGGGGCAGGGACCACATTGCAGAGGCCATCAGGAAATGCTAAAGAGATTTGTTTTGAATCCTCCCAGAGCTGTAGTCCTCCTAATGGCACTGCCCAGAGCTATTACTTTCCCATCAGAAAGTTAGCTTCCCCGAGGGTTTAATAAACAATCTCTCCCAACATGAAAAGCTGTGGGCATTGTTTCCCCCTTGGTTCAGTGCAGTTAGAGCTTCAAAGGAGAATACTTGGGCATTGTGTGGAATATTTAATACACATGCGAAAGGGACCTTATTTATTTACTTATTTATTTATTTTCCACTCCTTTTTATTTTTAAAATTAGCCTTCGGAAAGTTGACAGAATAGTACATAGTCATAGCCCATTCACTTTGCTACATGTGCTTTTCCTCTCTCGCTGGTTCCATATATAGACACGTTGGACTGAGTTTGTGTTTAAGTAAGCTTTCTGTATAAATGTTCACATTCTCTTTTTGAATCACTAGAATATTGGTTTGAGGACATCATGATACTTCACCCCTAAACACTTCCATGTGTTTCTCCTAAGGATAAGGACATTCTACGTAACCACAATGTCATTATTACACCCAAGACAATAAACAGTAATTCCGCAAAATCATGTGATATACAGTCCATATTCAAATGTCTTCAAACTGGTTTTGGATCCTGAATCCATTTGATCCATTATTCTCTTTCATCTCTTTCAATTTTGCATAATCTCTGCCTGTTTTTTGGGGATGTGTGTGGGTGACATATTTTTGACACTCAGTGTTTGAAATTCTTTCCCCTCTCACCCTTTAAAGAATTTTGCCTTTACCCACCTAGAGTTTTCCTCCTCCTCTCTCTTCTAAATAAAGTTGCATCATTGCCAGATCTGCTCTCTGCTTTTTAGGATTCACTGATGAGGAATCCGGAGATGGGTTATTGGGCTAGAGTAAATGAGAGGTGGGAGGAGGGGTGTACCTTGGAAGTTGGTCCTGAGGCTTTAGAAAGGCCCAAGTTCTTCTCCTACGGCCCACCCTCTGCAGCTCTGAGATATGGGGGTTTGGAGAAGAGTGGAAGGAACTTTGAGGAAGTATTGCTGTGAGTTATGTATTGGATTCTCTTTAGTACTCTTCCAGAGCTAGGAAAGATTATGCTTATTCGTTACTCTTGGACTATATTTCCCTGAATGTGACATTCCCCCAAGATGAGGCTTTGGAGGAAATCAGAATTTATCCTGCTCATACACAGTCTTTTCTCTTCAAAGGGGAAAGAATTAACACCCATAGAGAGAGAAGCTTTCTTATGGCTGTGGTCTTAAGTCTTACAGGGTCTTAAGAGGATTCTAGCAGATTGCAGAGGTTTATCATCCAAATTGGGACACATTTGAGAGTGAAACATTTATAGTGAATTTGAAATAATTACTGATAGTGAAATAATTATTTCAGGGCTGTATGCTTAAGTCAGAGTGGTGTCAGGCAAACCAAAATAAATGGTTACTCCGGTTATATACACCTGTTGTTTGCACCACAGTTTATCTTGTCCAGATGGATAAAAGTTATAAATAAACATGATGAAAAAAGTGAATGCATGTACACTATCACACATAGGTATTAGATTAAACCATATGAAACTGCCTTATAAAAGCAGCAATTTAATGAGATATTTATAATGATTTCAAAATTTAGGTGTGTCTGCTGTTTATTTCTTTAAGTAATACATTCTTTGAGGATAAGAATCATTCATTTTTCATTCTATTATTTATTTTTTGTTCACTTATTCATCAAACATATATTGAGCACCTACAACATGCAGGCACTGTGCTTGATGCTGGGGATAGATTTGTGGCACAGAGGGGAATACCTGGTACCCAAAAGTAGTATAATGTATTTGTGCCCTTTATTCTAATTAGAACTGAGTATAAATATAAAAGCATAGTAGGTTCATGTTTGTTATTTGATGTTGAAAAAAACCTAAAATGCAAATTGAAGTACAGAATTATCTTGCTGCCATTCTCGTGGCACTCTCACAAATCAATGTCTGAGGACATATATCCCCCTCTGTACCCTTTTCATTATGCCTTAAGGATTAACGTGCCTCAAAGACATGACATGATTTTTGCAAGGAGAACTTCAAGGAGCTTCTGGTAGAAGAAGAATGCTGTGGAATTGCATTAGGCATCATGGGTGCTCTGATTTAAGTCTGTTCAGGGACTCATCTGAGCTGCAAGGGAGGAAGTGATCCTTAGCTGCTTGGTGGGAATGAGCAGAAAATTATTCATAGAAGCAGTGAGGCTGGAGACACCATACACTGGCTTAAAATTTTTATTGTGTGCTAGACCTCTGGGGATTAACTTTGGACCTAAACCATCCCTACTTCACAGAGGTCAGTGTCCATTGAGGATGGTGGACTTTGACCTAATTACCACAGAAATAAACATATAGCTATCAGTTTTGATAAGTGAAATAAGGGAAAAGAATAGCAGGTTGCAGAGTATGTAGGAGAAGGACCGAATGAATTTTCTTTTGGGGGTCAGGGAAGTTCTCTCTGAGGGAACCACCTTGAACTTGAGACCCAAAGGAGGAGGGCAGCAGACCCAACAGAGGCTGGTACAGCTGGAGCTGAGCAGTGGAGGAGGAGGGTAGCGTCAGGTGAGGATAAGGAATTTTCATCTTGAAAGAAGTATAATTGTTAGATGGACCCTTTTGGAGGTGGGATGGGAAGGGATTGATCAGTTAGGACCTGAATATCACAGTGGAAATGAATCAACATAGAACTGTAAGCAGTTTGACAAGGCTGGAGTATGGAATGTGAAGCAGAACACCATCTTGAATATTGAGTTCTTCCTATTAGTAACAGGGAGCCATTGAAGAGTGGGTATGAGTGGGGGAATGACATATCACATGTCTCAAGGATGGATGAATTAATTGAAGACATCAAAGGCTGGAAGACCTTGCCGTTGTCTAACAGACAGGGGCTGAAGGTTTGATCTAAGGTGGTGGCAGTAAAGAGACAGGAGACATAGATGCTCAGTAAGCACAGTCTGTAGAATCTGGTTATTGATGAGCGAAGAAAGTAGAGGAGTGTTAAATGATGTTCAGGTTCCTGGCTTGTGTGATTAGTGGAAAGGGATAGCAGGAGGGGGACCAGTCTGGGCAGCAGTTGGTGAGTTAGATTTGTCCCTGATAAGTGCTAAGTGCCTGTGGGAGATCCAGCCTGATGTGACCTAAGTAACTGATTAGTTAATGTTTTCTGAAGTCGATGAAATTGTCTCTGGATATTTTTGATATGTTAACATGGTATCTATTGAGAGAGTTGGAAGCATTCAGACTACTTTTAAAAGGGTTCTTGAATTTTACAACTGACAGATTGCTTTATTTTGAATTACTCATGACAGACTTATTTTTTGTGTGTTTGAGAGACATTTGACTTTGTCGCAGTTCTGAAAATATGTTATTTCTGGTATGTTTAGATGGTGGGTTTTCAAAAACAGTTAAATATTACAACTAGGCTTGCTGCGTTTTGTTTTTTTTCCCATTCAGTTTCCCATTAAATATACAAGCATAACATCTGGAACTCTTCTTTTTAAAGACTTTGGAAAAAGAATAGCGAGGATTAGACTTAGCACTTGACAAATCACTCAGTTGTAATATTTTTGTCTAGAGTTGAGTTCAAAGCTGACTGAAATGTCCATGTCAGGAGCAACACTGTGTAATGTTACAGAGGAGCCACTTAGCAGAATTCCTAATATGGTCGGAGCATTCTTGAGATGCACAGAATAGCCCATTTGTGCCGTGTCATCTGAGACGGGAATGCAGCCCTCACGCATCAAGGCTAGGATGACAGAATCCGCAGAACACTTCTTGTCTGTTGTTTGTTAGGCCACAGCCCTGTTGGCTGATGATGGCCGTTCTCCCTTCTTTGCTTCATTTTCAGCCGCAAATCCTTGGACCCTGAATTGGAAAGTCCCTTTGCCAGTTTGAAAGTCAAATATTCTTAAGAGATGGAAGGGACTTCAATAATTATCTTCCTCCAGACCCCTGGCATTTTGTGCGGATGAGAAAAATGAGACACAGAGAGCTTAAGCGATTTGGCTGCAGCCATCCAGCTAATTACTGAACTCTCTGGCCCAGCTAGACTCCTCTTTCAGAATGGGCAGGGTGGCTTCCTCTCGCTTCCTTTCAGTTTGTTATTTGCCAGAACTTAGAGCCTTCCTTCACTTTATAAAGCCTCTGGGAAATAGTCTAACTCCTTTGAAAGAAGGAAAGACATGTTTACTTAGAAAACTTATTTTTGCTTTTTCCAAATGGGTTTTTGTTCTGAGGCAGTGTGACACCCCTCTCTTCTGAGAGAGCTTTCACTGCACAGTGAGACATCTCTCTAATGGCCAGTGCTGCCCAGTTGGACGTCTGTATAACAGTCACAGCAAAACTCCATGCATTTTGGAGCATGGAAGGGCCTCTAAACTCAGGATGCTAGATGCTAGAATGCTAGAATCTGGTCAGCACCACTGCCTGGGTCTTTAGGGCGAGTGATACTAGGAACTTCCTTAGAAGTAACTGTTTATCAAACTTTTGAAAGGGTCCTTGATTCTTAAAATTAAAAATTCAGAGCTCTGTCCGAGTACTGAGCACCCCTGGGAGTCCTGAGCACCCACAGGGCTTCACTGCTGCTGTAGGGAAGGCGGGCGGTAGTTGGAGTAGGGTGCAGCCAAGGGAAAGAGGGGAGATTTGAAGATGAGCTAGTGGGAAGAGGAAAGAGCCCATGTGATGCTGACCATCTGCTGTCTCAGCATGGTGGGTAAAGGATTTGAGGCCCCTTGTCTCAGGACCCACAATGTCTACTTGGCCCCAGCTCTGTCTCCATACTTTCTGGCCTGGGTGTGGGGTGGAAGGCTGGAGCAGGTGGGAACCATTGCCCTGGCCTGTCATATTGTCTGTGCTCTGAGACTTCAAGTGCTTGGGTTTAGAAAGCCAAGAGCCTTTATTTTGCTCCTGCTGGAACATCTCTTCTGTGAGGCAGTGGACACTACAGGAGCCTCCTTCTGGAAAAAGGGAAGAATCTCAGGGGATAAGTCAATGAGGGAGAAACATCAATTACTAGCTCAAAACAGAATCCCACTACATTTGTAAGAGCTCAGTTAAAGAAAAATGGGCTGTTGAGTGTAATCTTCTCAACCTGAGCTGTTTCCAAAAGCAGGAAACGAGTGCTGCTATCTGAGCTAATCACAGAATGATGAGAAAATGCATCCTGGTGGATTTTCCTCAAATCTTTAGGGTAAATAGAATCTTTTTCATGCTACAGCAAACTTAATTCTGTACCGAAATGGTCACAGACTATTGCAGCTCTGTGGGAACCCAGAGATGATCCTTGATGAACATGCTCTGACCTTCCAGATCCCTTCTCCCCGCTTCTCCACGCTGTTCTGGGTCCTGGGAGGCTAGGGTCCACAGATCACATCCATCACTTATTTGGCCAATGGGAGGTCCCGCTTTACCATCCCTTGTTGGTTTCTTTAACCCTGTCTACACCTTGTAAATAATCCCCTTCATAAAAGCTCCCATTTGAGTGTGTAGTCTCTTTCATGCTGGGACCCTGAACTGATATATCATTTAATCCTATACGACCATTTTACAGGTGAGGAAACTGAGGCACAGAAAGTCCCACTGACTTTTCCAGTGGTGTCCCTTTTCTCCTCCTTTTCCCACTCATGATTGGTTATTCACAAGTTGAGACCCTGAGGTTCTGGAATGCTCTACTGAGGATGAGAAAACCTCTGACACTAGAGTCTGCTCTGCTCTAATGTGATGACACATTTCTAAGAAACTTCCATTTATTTAAAAACCGTGTCCTTAATAATGTTACTTTATGTGGTATACACATACAATGAAATATTATTCAGTCTTAAAAAAGAAGGTAATCCTGTCATATGCAACAACATGGGTGAACCTTGAGGATGTTATGTGAAGTGAGTCAGTCAGTACTGCATGATTTCACTTACATGAGGTATCAAAATAGTTAAACTCACTGAAGCAGAAAGCAGCGTGGTGGTTGCCAGGGGCTGAGGGAGAAGGGGAAAGAGGAGTTGTTATTCAATGGGCATGCAGTTTCAGTTATGCAAGATGAATAAGTTCTAGAGATCTGTTGTACAACATCGTGCCAGGAGGTAATTAACAAGACTGTATTACACAGTTAAACATTTGAGAAGATAGATCTCATGTTCTTTTTTTTTCTCCCCCACAAAAAAAGAAGCAAAAGAGGTATTTTAATAGGTCAAAAAGTAGTTAGAAAAAAGCAGTCCCTCTGGGAGGACACTGTCCATGGGGGGAGCATGGCTGGGCTAGCGGAAAGGCAGGAAATGCCTTCTTCCTTCAGGGTGGAAGCACCTGCCGCAGGGCTGGGCTGGAGGAGTGTGAGCTGAACTTCTCCCCACCCTTCGCTCAGCTTGTGCCTCCTGCACTCATCTCCCCACTGCAACATGTGAGGAGCCTCTGACCATGTGTGAGTGATTGACTGTGTGTGTGTGTGAGTGAGAGAGAGAGAGAGGGAGGGAGGGAGAGGGAGAGAGAATGAGATGGGGAGAGGAGAGGGAGAGAATGAATTTGCATTCTTCCTTTTATTAACTTTCCCAAGTTCACTTGAAGAGTCTTTTTCAACCACTCGTATTTCATTGATTCTAAGACATGTCTTATTTTCGTCACATTTTAATACTCTGATACTGGGATGTGTCATACACCCGAAAGCACCTTTTATTGCTATTGGTGGTTGTGCTGTAGCTGCATTGCCTGTGCGTGCATGAACTTGGTAGTTCTGGTTGCGTGACAAGACGAGTAAAACTGCTGATTGTTTCAGTCAGCGGTCCATTCCATGATCATCTGAGGAAGGAATGTGGTCCAAGGTGTTGACTGAACTCTTCCGCTGACACCTGTTAGCAAGATTTTCTTGCCAGCATTAACACTGTAGAAGGGCATCAGAAGCTTAGAAGAAACTCCCAAATGTAATACTTGAGCGCACCTTTAAAAAATGCTACAACACTAAATCTCTTGCTGGCATTGGGGATAATGTTGTGTGGAAAACACCGTCATTGGACCCTGTGGCAAAGTGATTCAGAAGAATGGGTTTTGAATGTGATATCTAAGTCAAATTAAATTGAAGCAACTAACCAAATTATTTCACTAATATTTTTACATTTTCCTTTTTTATGAATATAATAAAATCCATGCCTAAGTAAATCTAATGGAGCTTTTTCAATAAGTACAAGATAAAAATTCTAAATCTTAGTATTGTATCATAGTTTAATTTGTAACCATTTTTTCATTCCTTTTGTAATGGAAAATAGCATTGTCTCTTACAAGCAGTGAATCTTAATCAATGAAGTATGGTAATGAAGTAGGAAGTTGATTAAATTATCAGTATGACTCAAAAGATGAGCTGGAAAGCTAACTGAGGAATGAGTTTAGTAAATTCTTTTACTCAGTAAATATTTATTAAGTGTCTACTGTGAGACCAGTGCTGGGACAGGCATGGGGATTCAACTGTGAACAAAGCAGATATGATCCCAGGGCCCTCAGGGAAGACAAGATACACTGAATTAGTAGTTGCATGTGTGATATTACAGAAGAAGACTTGGAGGCTTCTTTGAAGCGTAAATAGAGGTGCTTAGCAAGGTCAAAGGGAGCAGATGGCCTGAGTGAAGAAGTGACAATTAAGTGGAGGATAGAAGGAAGAGTAGGAGTTAGCCAGGGGAAGGGGGGGGGTAGTCCTGGCAGAGGGAGTTGTGTGTGTGAAAGCTGGGACGTGGCAAGGAGTGAGGGGCTGCAGCAAGCCCAGTGTAGTTGGAGCCCAGACACTGGTACGGGGATGAGAGACAAGGCTAGAGAAGTAGGTAGGCATCAGATGATGAAGGGCCTTAGAAGTCATGTCAAGGAGCTTGGCCTTTATCCCGTGGATAAGAGGAGGTTGTGGAAGGGGTTTCAGGGGGGTGTGGTGTGTCATGCTCAGACTTTAGAATTTCACTCTGGATGCTGTGCAGAAACGGGGTGCTGCAGATCAAGGGCAGAGGAAGGGAGCGTGGTAGTAGCCACCTTCACTTGACTAGAGACACAGTAGCTGGGAGGGGTAGAAGACATCAAATGATGCAAGGGAATCCTGCAGCAAGTAATGGTCCCCATCACTGAGGGCCTTCCTCGGGTATTATATCCTTAGTTCCTGATAACCTAAAGATAAGAACCTTCTCTATTTTTGACAGAGTGACTTCTCCTGACTTGAGCCTGAGGTGTGCTTTGAGAGATCCTCTGCCAGGTAAATGCAGAACAAATTTCCTCAGATTTATAGACCACGCTTTTCTCCCAAGATTCCCTAAGACTCAAATCCAACATTTTATTTAATCCTTGCAACAGCCCTATTAGGTATATTTTATTTTCATCTTATGCATGAGGAAGTTGAGACAGAGAGGTTAGGCAACTTGATCAACATGCACAAAGATGTTCATCACAGCATAAATTAAACTTGCCAAATAAAACAAAACAAGAGGAGAGAATCTAAATATCCAACAGTAGGCAAGTTGTGTTAAATCAGTTATGGTGCATCATTTGATGGAGGTACCTTACTAATAGTCTGTATCAGATTAAGAAGTTTCTTTTCTATTCCTAGTTTGCTAAAAGCAAGCTAGTTGTCCTGGGTGTGGAATTTTATTGAATGCTTTTCTAATCTGCTGAGCTGATGAAATGATTTTTTATTCTTTAATCATGGTAATTTATATTAATTGATTTTCTAACATTAAATTACCTTGCATTGCTCAGACAAAATCAATTTGATCATGATGCATTATTCTTTCTATATTTAGCTAAGATTTAGTTTTAGTCCTGAGATTGTATAAAATTTTTTTTCTGGTATTTTCCTTGCCAGGAATGGTTTTCAGAATATTGAAATTGCTTATTACTTGAATGTATGGTGGAATATGAGAGTAAAACTGTTGAGACTTGTTGTTTTCTTTGAAGGAAGAATTTTTACCTGCTGATTTAATTTCTGATTTATTTATGTTTTCTCATTTCTTCTTGAGTCAGCTTTGGCAAATTTTGTTTTTGGTTTTATATATACATTTTTGTTGGCTATGTATGCAGCAAGGGAATTTCCGGATCATGGGGTAGGTATATGTTCAGCTTTAGCAGATACTATCAGTTTTTCAAAATGGTTGTATTAATTTAAAAATTTACATGCTAACTGGGAGTGTATGAGAGTTTTGATTTCTCTGTATCCTTTCGAAAACAAGGTATTTTCTGTTTTGTTTGTTTGATTTTTTATTTAGTCTCTACTGGTGAATATGAAGTAGTATCATATTGTAGTTTCAATTTGTATTTCCCTAGCGAAGTTGGGTACTTTTTTTTTTTATTGGTTTTTTTTTTTCTTTTCTTTTTTTTTGGGGGGGGGGTACTTTTTCATATGTTAATTGACCATTGAATATCTTGTTTTGTGAAAAGCCCTTTCAAGTCTTAAAAACCAAAAACACAAAAAACTGAAGTGCTTATTCAGGTCTTCTGAAAAAAACATTGGGTTGCCTTATTGAATGGTCTTATTGCGTTGTAGACGTTTTTAATAATATGTATTCTGGATCTGAGGCCTTGGTAGGATATATAAGTTGTAAATATCTACTTTTTTTTTCCTGTGTTTTACCTTTTTACTCTTTTTATGAACAGAAATTCCTTTAAAATAGTGTAAATTACCCTTTTTTTTCCCTTTGTGGTTGGCACTATTGTACCTATTGAAGAAATCTTGGCCTTATTCTAAGATCACAAAGAAGTTTTATGTTTTCTTCTGGAAGTTATATTATTTTTCTTTTACATTTTGAGCCACGATCCATCTGGAATTGCTTTTATTGTATGTGATGTGAGGTAGAGGGTCAAGTTTAATTTTTTCCATGTGGATTCACACTTGACCAGGAGCCATCCTTTTGCCATAGCACTATTTGCCTATTTATTTATTTTGGTTAGGCTTACTGAGGCACAATGAACACACAGTAAAATTCACTCTCTTGAAATTTGCGGTTTGATAAGCTTCAACAAATGTGTACAGTCCTATAACCCACCACCACAACCAAGATGCAGAATATGCCCAACAGCTGAACGAATGCTCCTTTGTAGTAACAATCACTGATCTGATTTCTGTTCCTAGATTTTTTCCTCTTCTCAGAATATATAAATGGGGTCATGTAGTATGTAGCTTTTTGTTTCAGATTTCTTTTAAAAAATCTCACAGAATCTCAAAAATTCATCCATGTTGTTGCCAGTACCAGTCGTTTGTTCTTTTTTGCTGCTGAGTAGAATTCCATTGTGTGGACGTATCACAGTTTGTTTATCCATTCACCAACTGATGAACATTTGGGTTATTTATAGTTTTTGGCTCTTATGAATAAAGCTATTATAATTGCTCATTAATAGGTCTTTGTATGGATATGTGTTTTCATTTCTCTTGGGTAAATTACTAAGAGTAGGTTTATTGAGTCATATACTGTGTAGCAAGCATATGTTTAACATTATACAAAAAAATCCCTCTAGCTGTTCCCAAAGTAACCGTGCCATTTTGCATTCCATTCAGCAATATGTGAAATTTTAGTCACCCCACAGTCTCTCCAGCACTTGGTATAATCAGTCTTCATAATTTTAGCAATTTGAATTGGTTTGTAGTGTTATCTCATTGTAACTTTAATTCTCATTTACCTAATGATTAATGATGTTGAACGTCTTTTCATGTGCTTCTTTGCCATCTGCATATCTTCTTTCGTGGAGTGTCTGTTCAAATCAGTCACCCATTTTAAGAATTAAGTTATCTAGCTTTTCATTACTGAGCTATAATAGAATGTATTCCGGATACAAACCCTTTATCAAATGTGTGCTTTGCAAATACCTTTTCCCAGCCTGTGGCTTGTTTTTCATACTCTTAAAAGCATCATTCAAAGAGCAGATGTTTTTAATTTTCATGAAGTTCAACTTATCAATTTTTTCTTTGATGGATAGCCATTTTATGTCCTAAGGAATCCTTGCTAAAACCAAAAATACAAAGATATTCTTACTTTTTTCTAGAAATTTTATAGTTTTGAGTTTTACATTTAGTTATCTGACACATTTTGAGATAGTTTTTGTATCTGGTGTGAGAATAAGGGTCACGGTTCAATATTTTACATGTGTCCACATTATCCAGCATCATATATTGAAAAAACTATGCTTTCCCCCTTTTAAATACCAGTGCATCTTTCTCTCTCTCTCTCTCCTCCTCCTGGTACTCTAATTACATGCATATTAGACTGTTAAATATTGTTCTACACCTCTTGGACACTTTTTAAAGTTACCATTTCTCTTTGGATAATTTCTATTGAAATGCTTAGTTTGTTGATTCTTTTCTTTAGCTGTGTCCTGTCTCCTTATCAGCCAATCAAAGAATTCTTCACGTCTGATGTTGCATTTTTATTTCTAGAATTTCTGTTTAATTCTTTCCTATAGTTTCCATGTCTCTGCTGAAATTCTCTATCTCTTCCTGGATTGCATCCTTCTGTTCCATGTGAACATTTTACATATTAATCATAGCTGTTTTAAAGTCTCTGTCTGATGCTTCCAACACCTGGGTCATCTCTCTGTCCAGTTCTGTTGGTGGCCTCATCTTGAAAATAGGTTGTTTTCCCTTGGCTTTTTGAATGTCTCATAATTTTGATTGGATGTTGCATGTTGTTGGTAGAAGAGCAGTAGGTAATAAAGTTGATAACATTGCTGCTCAGAAATGGGCACACTTCTTTTGCAAGGCTGTTGATGTAAGAGTGGTTTAGTCCACTGTGAGCAGTTATTAAGGTTAGCAGTTAATAGGGAGTTTGGGTGGGGTTGGGCTCTTGATTGCTGTAGTTCTCTTCAGCCGACCAGACTGCAAAGTTTTCCAGGGGTGGACTGAAGTTACCTCACGCTTTGTGTGTGGCCTGGTGTGCCCAAAGGTTTTTCTCACCATCCAGACTCCATCCTCGGCTTTCAGCAGACCTTCCACACTCGTCCACTGAGGGGTCTTTCTCCATGTCGGTGTCCCTCTCCTAGCTGCGGTCTGCTCTTGCCCAGTGCTCAGGGCAAAGCTGGGGCCATGTTGGGGGTTCCCAGTTCTTCTGGGACTGGGGCTTTGTTTACGTTCCTGTTCTTCTTCATGGCATTCAATTTCTGCCTCGTAGCTGTAGGCAGCTTGGTTGGGAGAGAGTTCCCTGCCCCGCCCTCAGTGCTAGCAGACCTCTTCTTTGGTCAGTGCAGAATCCTGGGCCTGGGAGTCCCTTGTTCTTCCATCAGGGCAGGACCGGCAGTATCTGTATCACCCGAGAGCCTGTTAGAGGTACAGAACTGCAGGTCTCATGCTCAGACCTGATGAATTAGAATCTGCATGTTGACAAGATCCCTGAAGGATTCTTGCACACTTTGAGAGGTAGTGTTTTACACAATCACTCTTTCTTTTCTTTCTGCTGCTGCTTTCTTTTTTTGCCAACTGTGCTTTTAATAATGAGATTAAAATTTTTCGAAGTCCAAATATTGTGAAGGTAACCTTACTTTAACAATAAACTGGGTTATAGTGTATACATATGTAAATGAAGGCATTTAAATGTTTTTTTCTAGTTAAATTATTGAATTTAATTGAATAATTATCATTGCTATGCATATTTAAAGCTTCTTAAGTTTAAAATTCTTCTTTGAGTTTTGTGTTCCTAGCACACAAAAACCTTGACTCTTTCTTGTAGCAGGAATTTTTCTGTTGCTTCCTCTTCTAAGGGGATTTCTTAGACCTTTGAAGCCTGCATCCTAGGGGCAATTCTGTCGTCCTCTCCACCTTGGATTCAGCTCAAGTAACAGGTGCCTGTGTGAAGTTTCTATTGATGCTTCAAAGGCTTGTCTAAAGGAGTCTAGCAAGGACCCAGCCCCCTGGCAAGGTTCTTGCCTAGAGACCCTCAGCTTTTGAATCCTCCCAACTTTGAGTGTCTTGTGATGTGTTGATGGGACTGTGCTGCCAGAATTCTAGTTTTCTCTATTTTTTCTCAACTTTCAATAAAGGTTAATTTTACATTTATTCTTAAGTTGTCCTTCTTCTTTGGATTTCATACAAAAATGCTGGCCATGATTGCTGGGTTATAGCATCAGCTTTCTTTCTGTCTTTACCTTTGCTTTTGTATCCAGGTATTTTGAAACCCCCCCACCCCCACCCCCATGTCTTAGTAAGAGACATCACGTTAGAGAGTTCTGGCAATATCATTAAATTGTTTTAACATATCTTGTTCAACTTGGGACCATCGTGGAAGTATTCTAAGCAGGTAAACACAGAGAGGCACAAGGTCAAGCCTCTTACCTGAGTCAGCCCAGGTTAAGAGTTGTCCTGGTTTCCTGGGACCAGTGAAGTATGCTTTAATCTCTGTGGTCACCCTTAGCTGCAAGGGAGGCTGGGAAATGTATTTTTGAGTTGGGCCTATTGTTTTTTTTTTTGTTTTGTTTTTTTTATTTTTATTTTTTATTTTTTTAAATTTTTTTTGGGGGTACACCAAGTTCAATCATCTGTTTTTATACACATATCCCCATATTCCCTCCCTCCCTCAACTCCCCCCCGCCTCGAGTCCCCCCCACCCTCCCAAGTTGGGCCTATTGTTGATGCAAAAGAAATCAGGGCTGGGTTTGCTATGGATGGGGAACTAAATGCAGATATCAGGCTAAATATCAGCTTTATTCCCAGTGATCCTCGATTGAAGAATGAGTTTAAATTATGTACAGCATCAGCTAGAATCAGGCATTCTATTACGTTTATTGCTGAAGTCTTCTTTCATGGAAAAGAAAAATACATGCTGCTGAGGCCAGAAAGAGAAAGGAGTGTATACAGACCTCTATGCACTTTCTCCCTCACTCAGTCTGAGCAATTTAAGGAGTCACTCTCTTGAGGAGGAGTGAAGCGATGTAGTGAAGGGTAGAGGTCACCTTCCAATAGTTTTAAGAAGACAAATGGTTTTGCTTTATGTACCCAAATTATGACAAATTGTGACAATTATATTTGTTTCTTTATATACTTTTCTCAACTCCTACTGTTGGAACCTTGTAATATAGCTGGTAATCTCTTATAAGAGTTGAAAAAAGGGAGAATTCACATGTGCTGAAGTTGTGAAACCCTCATAAAGGAGTTGGAGATGAACTGCTTATAGATTTTAAAGACTCGTAGAATTGTTTCAGGCTGAGAAGAAGAAAAATGATTCAGGGCAAATAAACAGCATGGGCTGCAGCCAGTAGACTTCCAGCTGCTTTGGGAGCTTGCAGCAGTATTCTTCATAACGTCCCTCTTCACTGCTGTGCACAAACCAACCAACCAACCAACCCGCTGCTGCCTCCCCCCAGTCCCGGCCCCGCAGACGCCCTCGGTGTGCAGCGGTCTCTGCTCGCCTGGCCGCCCTTGACTCCTGCGGTCACGCTGATTGGAAACCTGTAACAACCAGCCCTGCTCCCTGTGCAAGACTCAGCTGAAGACTGAGTTGACAGCTAATTGTTGCTGCTGATTGTTTTGCTGACAGTGCTTTGTGGCTATTTCGGTTTTTCTCCAGCGTTCCTTAATTAGAGGAAATGACATCGTGTGCTGTCCAATCAGCCTCTTGTCGGATATTACTACATTTGTAGGATAATCAGGTGACGTTTGGGTTTGTTCTAGCCAAGCCCGTAAGAGGATCGCAGCCTGTGGCGCACTTGGCTTGCTGGAGCGATGGCCCCCGTCCAGCTCTGAGACAGTGTTGCCCCTGGTGTGAGGAAGGGCACTCTGCATTCCCAGTGTGGCCTCAGAAACCCACGAGTCCATCAGGGGCCCCTGTTCAGGCACCAGCGTCCTGCTGAAATCTTACACCGCACAGGGGCCATTGCCCTCATAAGGATGTGGGCTTTCTTCTCTTTGAAACGTGATGTTTCAGGATTCCTTTGATATTTGCCTTTCTGGCCAACATGGAGAGACCCTTTCATTTTACCCTGGGAGAAACACAGATATGACCTGAGGATGGCTTCTATTTGGTGAAGCTTTAGAGATGATTTGCCATGCAGTGTAGTGAGGTCTCACTCCATTGTTTTAATTACCAAGAAGAACCATCTTAAGTTATAAAAATTCTGAATTATACAAGAAGCTTGAAGAAATTTAGAACTCTGAAATCCATAGAATAACTTTTACCAGCTGTTTTTTAAGGCTCTTTTATTGAATGCTTTATTTTGGAATAACTGTGTTTATTTGCATATAAACCATGTGTGAAAGTTTAAAAAATCTATTTGTCCAAGTATGAGTATGGACCCTTCTTTTCTAGTTTTTTGGTTTTGGTATTAACTCATTGCAACAAGGATTTATTGAGCCTGCTGATATGCCCCTGGGCATGAGACACAGTCCCTCCTGCAAGGAACTTGCATTCTAATTAGGGAATCAATATTCTCCACTGGTCTTTTCTTCATGATTTCATTGAAGGCATCTTCATGATTACATGGTTTTTCTCTAAGAGTGTTCAGTGTTAGGGCAGAGAACATAGAATACGGGATTATCCAGGGTTGGGAAGAAAAGAGAACAGAGATATTGAGGGGCCTGTGGAGAGACCATGATCATCTCATATTGGGCACAGAAGGAAGGGAGGCCAAGGTGTGTGTGTGGGGTCGGATGTGGGTATCATGAAGATGGAGAAAGTCGTTAATGGACATGGTGGGTGGAGGCCAAGGCCAGGAGAACTCCGTTAGGTCAACAAGGAAATGGAGAGCGACTAAGAGACAAGAGAAAGAACAAACTGCTACCTGACTCTTTCCAGTGGGTCTGTCTTGTCTCCTGCATCAAATGGTGAAAAGGGGCCAGGTTTGACATTTCTTTTGTTTCTCCTTCAGCTCCTGGTTCAGCATGTTGCTCACAGCATGTGCTTCCTAAATATTTCCTGAAGAAATTCAGCTCACCTATTTGATCTTTGGAGTCATTGATCACATTTCTTTCGCATATATAGAAATGATTGAGGTGGTCATTGGTTCATATAAATGGTGAGCTCCAAAGTGAGTGCTGATATAATCTGACAGTGGTATAAACACGCACATGTGTACTAACCACAGTGAAAAGGAAGTCTCCATCATCTGACACTTGTTCAGTACTTCCAGGTGAAGGGAAAGTATCATCTTTAGGGAGATGGTCTGAGGACACTTCAGAGAGTCCCACACCCTGGATGTGATGCTGCCTTGCCCAGAAAGCCCAACATGCTGTTCCTTTCCATAGCCCAATAGTTCTCCTTTCTCTCTTCATGATTTTTCAGGCTAAGTGCATTTGAAGACCCAAATGAACAACTTAAACTTCTTTCTGATCTCATTATTGTTCCTATGCTCAACAGTCAGCTTTATCTCATGTCTATATTTCGCTGAAGTAATCTTCATGAAGGACTTCCACCCCTGAAGTCACAGCAGGAACTGGAGAATAAAATTTACATTTTGGAATAAAAGCTAAAACTTGACGATATCATTCCTATATATTCTTGTGGCTCCCTGGAGACCACACCCATTGTGAGTTCTTTATGATGGTGCCTTCCATTCTCTTAGTTACCCTCATGCTGGCCCAGTGCTGGGACACAGTCAAGGCTTACATGTGTATGTGCCCCTGAAGAGAACGTGTCATGCGTCCAGTTCACGTATGCCAGCAGGGCTGTCGTGCATATTTTCTTAGGTAGCATTTTAAAGTTCCTTAAGCTGTACCCCAGACACAACAGACTTGACCAGAATCATGCTGTTACCATGGCATCCAAAGAGAGCCCTTAGAAGCTCATCGACTTCTCCAGACAGAGAGGAAGATGGTAAACTGCTCTGATGGAACATTTTCTACCTTAGAAGCTGAGAATAGACACTGCATTTATCTGAAACAGCAAATCGGATTTTCAAAACTTCCCTCTAAGCATCATCTTTTATAAGACATTCTATGAAAACTGCTCACAGGACTGTATGCTCTAGCACTGACTTGGATAAGCTTTTCTTTCATCTCTGATCTGGAAGCTTCTCTTTGAATAAAATAGAAATGTTGAATGGCCCTGGCTAAGAAAACCCTTTCAATTTCAGACAAGAGGCGCAGTAACTGAGCCCTGTTTATTCCAGGAGAGTGAAGCCAGTGTGGGTCTGCTACGAATAAAATGACAGGCCTGCTTTCTTCACAGGCGACTTCTGTCCTCTGACCCAGTTCTTTGATGTTAATCTAATTCTCATTAATTGCTAACTCCAAAGCAACAGAGCTTCGATCTTTGAAAAGATTGCCTTTTATAAATTCTTACTGTCTGAAATTTCTGCTTAATGGGAAGACCACTGAACCACGAGTGTTTTGCTTTAGAGTTAGTGGGCGGGGACTGTTTAAGTCATTACTTTCTACTGCTTGACATTTGTATAACACTTTGCAGTAATCAGAGCACTTCCACATCCATTGTTACTTGAGCTTTTTTTTTTTTTTAAAGCTCTTTATTGGAATATAATTGTTTTACACTGTTGCGCCAATTTTTGAGGTACACCAAAGTGAATCAGCTGTATGTATATATATATCCCCAAATCTCCTCCCTCCCTGACTCCCTCCCACCCTCCCTATCCTGGCTCTCTAAGTCATCACCCATCATTGAGTTGATCTCCCTGTGTTATGCAGCAACTTCCCATGGAGCTGTCTATTTTACATTTGGGAGTGTATATATGTCTATGCTACTCTCTCACTTCGTCCCAGCTTCCCCTTTGCCCCCCACCCCCCCACCCTGTGTCCTCAAGTCCATTCTCCACATCTACATCTTCATTCTTGCCCCGTCACTGGGTTTATTTGAGCTTTTTAACAACCCCTGGAAGACAGAAAGACAGATTTTTTTTAATTGCAATCGTTTTGAATGAGAGCATTGAGGGTCAGAAAGACTTATGCCTCCTCTAAAATCAGTTCTTACCAGAGACAGACCAGGAACTAGAACCTACCTATCCTATTCCTAATTCCTCTTCAAGTTTCCCTGTCATGATGTGCTAAGTGTGAGGATGGTAAGGGTGAAGCTAGATAGCTTGTTTGGCAATTATCTACTTAATCATCTGTCTCCTTGGTCTGACTTTAAGCTTCCTAAGGTGGAGATTGTTTTATTCACTGTTCGATTCCCCAGTGCCTAGAACAGTGCCTGGCACATAGTAGATTCTCAATTAACATTTTTGTTGGTAAATGAGTAATAATAATGCCAACATTTTCACCTCTACCCATCCCCTTCTTACATGTTCCAATGGCATAATAAGAATTATATCTAAAATAAGTAGGCAAAGATATGAGCGTAGTGGGGAAGTGCAGGTTGTCAAGCCATCAAAGTAGTGGATGAAGAGCACTCAACTGAGCTGGAGAAGAACACAGAGGAAACTGAAAGCAGAGCTCCTGCCTTTGGAGAGCTTAAAGCTCAGAGAAACAGGGCAACCCATGATGGAAAAGATGAGGAAACTCACTCTCCAGCAGTCTGTTTGGTTGGCCCTGCTGTTTTGGAAACTCAAAGTTGGGGGAAATAAAAAGGACACGTACTACCAAAAAAACCTTTGATCTCAGAGGGAGGAGGAAATGGAAGGGCTTTGCTGTCACTTTCTTTGTTTGGTCCTATAATTACCTGTACCTTTTCAAGTGTTTTTATGAAGGAAACTTAATACAGAGACTGGTCGAGGGATGAATCATTCTAATTAACTGGAATAGAAGGTGAACTTTTGACAGAGCTTCGATGAGTTCTTTTCCTTAAATAGTCAAGTAATTATGCTGCAGTTTGGCATTTGTAAACAATTGTTTTCATCCTTATCTCAACCTGAGGTAATAGTTTCCAAATCCTTTAGGGTCAGTGATTTTCAAAGTTTAGTTCTCAAGCCACCTGCTTAAATATCCACTGCTGAAATTCTGATTCAAGGGTTCTGGTCAGTGTCTGGGAATCTGCTTTTTTTTTAAAAAAAAATAAACATTTTATTTTGGATTAATTTTATATTTATAGAAAAGTTGTAAAATAGTACAGAAAATTCATATATTTCCTTCACCTGGCTTCCCCTAATGTTAACTCCTTACATAATCAGAATATATTTGTCAAAATTAACAAACTAATATCAATGCCATAATACTAATTAAGCTATAGACTTTATTCAAATTTCACCAGCCTTTGCACGAATGTCCTTTTTTCTGTTCAATCCAGGACATCACATTGCATGCAGTCATCACGTCTCCTTAGTCTCTTCTAGTCTGTGATAGTTTCTTAGTCTCTCCTCGAATCTGCATTTTTAATAAGCTCCCAGGTGGTTCTCAGACACTAGAACTCAACCTCCGTTGCTCTTCCAAAGCCAGGGACAGACCCTGGGCACACCTGACAAGTGCTCAGAAACCAGTACCTGGGGGACCTCCCCTTGCCTGAGGGGCGCCCTGTGCTTTTCATCCAAAGTCCTGCTCCTGTCAGTCAGGGATGGAGCCAGAAACAGAAGGCACACTCTGGAGGAGCCTGGAGAGAATTTAGCAGAAGTGCTGTGTACAGAGATATAGGCAGGATGAGAGAAACAGATAAGGGATATTAAGGCAACCAGGAGCTTTCGGTAGTGAAAAGCTTTCCTCTCTCTGGGACAGGCCACCAGGTGCAGTGGTAGTCAGGGATGTGTAGTTGGAGAACCAGCCCCTGCCAGAACCGAAGATTCCAGTGTGCAGAGGACATGGGTATTCGTGCTCCTGTTGGTGCCTCCCATTGGCGAGACTGTACAAGAAGCTAGAGGGCAGGGGATGGACAGTGCAGATGCTGGGCACAGAGGAAAAAGAGGGTGGAGAATGGATCTGGAGAAGGCATTGGGAGGGGGGTTGAGGTGACAGTCGCCAGCCCTGTGTTAAAGTAAAATGCGGGAGAGATAGTGTAATTAGTTAATTGTGCCTGGCCTAAAACATGTGCTCTGCTTATTAATTCAGAGCTACAATGTTAGTAGAGGCCTGTAAAAAAAAAAAAAAAAGAGGATCCAACAAAAACATTATAGTTATTCTCGAAAACTGTAAATTTATCAACTTGTTGCAAGTTCAACAAACATTCTTTCGGGTGGGTTAATGATAAAGGAACTGTAGCCTCCAGCTAAGTAAATAAACACCTAGACTGAAGAAAAAGAACTGCCATCTGAGATATAGTTTTAGAACTGATCATGGATTTTGAGAGTGTCATATACTACCTTCTACAATTCGGATAAAACAGTGCTTTTATGTATTTATTTTCCCTATTGTGTTACTTCTTTCTAGTTTTTGAAAGGCAGCATCACCTATTCTGCAGTATAGTGAATTAAATTCTGGGCACCAAAGAAAAAGACTCAGAAAATGTTCCTTTTCTTTTTGTAGTTGCAAAAGGTTAAAGATGGGGGAAAAGCTCATCTGTCTTAAGCATCCATGGGACTTACAGAGAATCACTAGTCTTTAGAACCAGGCTTTCCTGGGGTTTATCCAATGGAGGCTTTTTGATGGTGGGAGTGAATGGGTGAGATATTTTTCTCCTTCATTTCAAAAAAGGAGTAGAAGTTAGCAAGGAGGATATTAGCTATATTTTGCTGTTTTTGACATGAAGTGTGACATTAAATATATCAAGTTTGCCAAAACAGCTTGGTGGAGGTTTGTTTTGCTCATGCATTTTTTTTTTCTCATAGATGCTGGTCTTCTTTGGTGTTTGCTCATCCTCCTCAGTGAGGAAACAAGCACTGCTATATTTATTTTGCAAAGGGGTCGCATTGGGATCTTGGCAGGAAACAGAATTTACCTCAGAGGGTTTGAACAAAGAGAATTTAATAAAGGGACCATTGCAAACCCATGGGCGGGGTTATGAGAACAACGGGGCGGCGGGGGGGGGGGGGGTGGGGGGGGTGGAGCGTGGTCTGGCCACCAGGAACTAGCAGCAGCGGGAAGCCATTGCTCTCCCCAGGCCAGGGGGCGAGAGGGGCAAATAGTGGAGTCCACTGAGGCTCGTTACCATGAGGAAGGGCCGCTCGGCCGGAGCCACGGCTGCAAAGGGACAGAGCTGTTGTCAGACACTGAAGTGCAACAGGGTTCACGTGGGGAGAACAGCACCCCTTTGCTCTCCTCCTGGCCCTCCCATCTTTGTCTGGTGCCCCCATTCGTCAAACCCGATGGGAAGCCAACGGTGTGGGTGACTCCGGGGCAGGAGAGGTGGAGTAGGCTTGTGGGTGTTGCAGAGGGGGTTGGGGAATAACTAGCAAAACGGTTGGTTGCTATTTGAACCTCTGAAATGGTTACTTGTGACATTACATTTAGAGGAAATTCAAAGTAAGTGCATTAAATTAATGAGCAAATCCATTTTCTATAGAGCCAGTTTTATTGTTTGAAAAACTTACTACTCCCTTAGCCTGTTCGGAAGTTTTTTGAGTGCATAGACCCTGATTTCTCCAGTTTCCTTAGCCTCACTGTGTGATAAGAAAGGTATTGCCTTTAACATGATGTAGAGCCTGAATTTCACCTCCAGGGGCCCTGAGGGAGGAGGGGGACTGGCATAGCTTGTGTTGTTGGTTGCCCCAGCTGGCATTTTCAGAGTTAAAAATGGCCATCATAGTGTGTATGCTCTTATTGTCCTAATGGGTTATTTCTGTTGGAGCTAAATGTAATTACTAAATAATCATTTCCAGTTGTTCATTGATTATTTGTGCATGATTGTTTGATGAAAATGGACCCAGATGACCAAGAGGTAGAGAGGCTCGCTTCTGGGAAAGCATTCACTCTAGCCCAGCTAGGGTACCCTCAGTTGCAGATTATTTGAAAATGAAAGCAAAGCAACAAAACCATCTTAAATGCTTTTGGCAACTTTAACCAAACCTGGCCTCATGATCGTTTAAGAACTTCTGCTGTGAGGCTCAGAGAAATAGAGCTGAAAATAGATAGGTTGCAGCAATTTCAGCAAAGGGACCTGAAAATGTTTTCTTCAGCTGAGGGTTTTTAGTGAGTGACGAATCGGCAGTGCCCAGAAGATTGCATTCTTGGGAAAAGAAATTCATATTTGATTTTCCTTTTCCTGGTGGACTATCTCTCTGAAATACTTTATATCAGATCTTTAAATATGATGCAGTGGAAGCTGTCAGTCTCCTATTTGCTGTGATGTTTTTGTCCTATTTAATTAACCCCACTTTTCCTTTCCATATTTGTAATGGATTCTTGGGCAAAGTTACCTTCATCTAAAAGGCTTCAGAAAAAATCAAATCAAATCATGGTCTTTAAAGGTATTATTCATTTATTTATTTATGTCAGTTAGTTTGTTTTTCACTGTTATTAGTCTCAACTGTATTTCCGTTTCTCTAGCTTGGAAAAATGTCTGGCCTGGCTTTGCCTTCAGTCATATTGGCTGCTCTCTTTATATCACAAAAATGTTGAAGTCAAAAAGTCAAAAAAAAAAAAAAGATCCTAAGCCATTCATTCTAGTAGTCAGTTGACTTAAAGTTCAAGAATCTTTGACTCTCATAGCTTAAATTAACTTCATTGCAATTTTGAACAAAGCTAGAGGAAAAAAAATCTATCGTGCCTTATAAAGGAATGTCACATCTTTGTGCAGCTAGAATCAAAAAGCTGCTTATAGTTAGTGACTCTAAGCGGATACAAAGACCTTTCTACCCTTATTGAGCTGACCTGTTGACAGTGTTAAAGCAGTAGGTAGTGGTTAACGCAATGCCGCACTTTTGCTTTAACCTAAGTTAGGAACCCGAACCCTGTGCTAATAGGCACGAGCGCTGATGAAAATATCGCCTCTGTCCTTGGCAGCCATTCCTGTGTGTATCAGGATCATTTTCCAAATCGCTGTGGTGATAAACATTGATGCATCTTTAGCTCTTGTGCCCTCCACACTCCCTCAAGTTCAGTTAGTCACCACGGTCATCTCTTCTAGCTCTGCAAGATAGATCTGATTCCTTTCCTACTGTAACCCCCATAGACAAGGACCTCCCTAATGGTCTGGTTATTGAGATAACCTCCCGCAAGCCTGCCTGCTCATAGAATTTCCTTGCTCTTGCTACGCGAGTTTCCTAGAGTCCCATATTTATCAGGACCTGCCTCCACTCAGAAACTCTCAGCCGGTTATTACCGACAGAGTAAAATCCCCGTCATAACCAATGAATAAGTTTATGTGAGCAACTGCTGTGCGCAAGACCCTCTGCTAGGTGCTGCAGGAACACAGACCATGTACACTTGCTTGTTTGCCTCGTGTCCTCGGTTAGTTTATCATTTCCCATAGAGCAGGAATTATACTTGATGTGTGTAAGTGCACAGCAACAAGAATTTTTTTTAAACTTTTTAAAATTTTTATTTTATTTTTTTGACCATGCTGTGTTGCACGTGGGATCTTAGTTCCTGGACCAGGATCAAACCCATGCCCCCTGCGTTGGAAGCTTGGAGTCTTAACCACTGGACTGCCAGGGAAGTCCAAGACTGGTTTTTTTCTTTTAATTAATTAATTAATTGGCTATGTTGGGTCTTCGTTGCTGCACACGGGCTTTTTCTAGCTGCAGCGAACAGGGGCTACTCTTCATTGTGGTGCGTGGGCTCCTCACTGCGATGGCTTCTCTTGTTGTGGAGCACCAGCTCTAGGCACGTGGGCTTCAGTAGTTGTGGCACATGGGCTCAATAGTTGTGGCTCACAGGCTCTAGAATGCAGGCTCAATAGTTGTGGCGCACAGGCTTAGTTGCTCCGCAGCATGTGGAATCTTCCTGGAGCAGGGCTCAAACCAGTGTCCCCTGCATTGGCAGGCAGATTCTTAACCACTGTGCAACCTAGGAAGTCCCAAGACTGGTTTTTTTTTTTTTTTTTTTTTTTTTTGGCACTCGGGCTTAGTTGCTCCGAGGCATGTGGGATCTTGCTGGAGCAGGGATCGAACCCACATCCTCTGCATTGGCAGGCGGATTCTTAACCACTGCGCCACCAGGGAAGCCCCCCAAGATTGGTTTTTAATCAGTGTTCTGATTACATATTTTCAGATGAGATTGCTCTTTAAGGTATATAGCTTGGAAAATTATGTACATAGTCTCCTCAAGGCTGCTTGATGCAATTCTTAGTATTTTTGAAACTCTCTGTTTAGAATTAACTTCAGAACTCATAAGTTTCTTCAGAGAAGAACTTATAAGTATCTTCAGAACTCATAAGTACAAAAGCAAAAGAGTCTCATTACTCCATTCTTTTGTTTAAGATGCAATTTATGAAACACCTACTTGGTCCCAGGTGCTGTGCCAAGTCCTGGGCACACCAACATGTGTTAAAGCCCAGCAGATTAGACTACCAGGGACACACCATCATCAAACAAGCTTAGGTTTATTAGCTGGCTGCAGCAAGGGAGAGCACACGTTGTGGAGAATTGTGGGGCCTTTCGCCAGGTGGAAGTTAGGGAAGAACATCTATAGAGTTTGCAGGACTGGAGTTAAGATCTGCCAGGATTTGTAATACAGGAAGTTGCTGAAACAGTCTGTGGTCTTATCTTTGGGGCACATAACTTTGTGTGGAGTTATTGTGAGGTTAGTTTGTCTGTGGTCTTGCTTAGAATACAGTGCATCTGAATGAGTTGGTGTTGAGTCTGAGCTTCGTTAGTCTTGCATGTCATGGTTTGCTACAACTTTTCTATTTGTGAATCATGGTACAGTTTTGCAAGTTGTGGTTTCTGTTTCAATTTTCAGTTTCCCCCAACACCCTAATTACTAACTGAACATATTTTCCCTTTATCAGAAGAATAATGACACAGTTCCTGTCCTCCAAGAGTTTCCAGTCTAGGTTATTATAATTTGATATGTGCCGTAATAGAGACAAATGAGGTGTTATGGAGTTCAGAGGAAACAACAAACTGTTTAAAAAAAAACTGCTCTCTTGTTGAAATCTTACCATATACAAGGCTCTACATACATTATGTACTAGGCAAATTACATAGATGCATTACTTTAATCCTCAACAGTTGTACAAAGTTGATGCTGTTTTTCTTATCCTTATTTTAAAGTCAAGAAACTGAGATGCAAAGAGGTTAAATAACTCACCAAAAGTCACCCAGCTAGGAGATGATAGATCTAGGACTTTATTAAACATTTGCGGGGTACTGTTCTAGGTGCTTTATATAATCTCCAAAGCAGACCTTTAGGACTTCCCTGGTGGCAAAGTGGTTAAGAATCCGCCTACCAATGCAGAGGACATAGGTTTAATCCCTGGTTCAGGAAGATCCCACATGCCATGGAGCAACTAAGCCCATGCGCCACAACTACGGAAGCCTGCGCGCCTAGAGCCCGAGCTCCACAACAAGAGAAGCCACTGCAATGAGAAGCGCACGCACCGCAAGGAAGAGTAGCCCCCACTTGTTGTAACTACAGAAAGCCTGCACGCAGCAACGAAGACCCAACACAGCCAATAAATGAATGAATGAAAGAATGAATTTACAAAACAAACCTTTAAAGTAGCTACTATGCTTTATTCTATCTCGCTATTGAGGAAACTAAGACATGGGGAAGTGAAGTAACTCATCTGAGATCACAGAGCGAAAGGCCATATCGTAGCGGCAGGATTCAGACCCAGGCAGCCTGGCTTCGTGGTCCATGCACATCACCACCAAGGGCTGCTGCTTCTCTGGAGCCCTGTCATTGGACTCTCGTGTCTATGTTTTAACCTCTGTGCTATTCTGCTTCACTGGTAGAGGAGAAGCTTCACAGAAGGGTTGAACATGGGCTGGGGCATGGTGGATAAGTAAGATATTTCCAGAGGGATCAGGGAGAAAAGGCTGTGTCATTCGATCAGGAGAAATAGCGGGCACTCAGTCCTGAGAGCAGGAGGTGAGGCTTGGGAACTCTAGTGTGTAGGATGGGGAGCAGTGGCAGCCGACAGAATGGGACATATGTATAAGGACCAGATTGGAACGTCACAGTTGCCCCTCGCACTTGACTGGAAGGATGCTCCTCTTCTTGGCACTGAGCTTGGCTCTGAATGATCATCTGGTCCCAGTGCATCCACAAAAGGAAAGAGGTTTGTCATCACCAAAGGTATTCCTGCTGGAGACAATGCCAAAGGAGAAGTTCCAGAAACATGTTAAGCAAAGGAAGCTTCACGGAGAAAGTGTTGCCTAGAGATATTCTTAAGGTAATTGCTTTGGAGAGCATAGTGAACATTTGAATGTCTATGTCCTTGTAAATTAAAGAAAAAATGTGTCACCACTTTCAGTCAATCCAGAGTCTTGAATAGCAGCTTTTATTTATGGAGTTCTGGAAGCTGACATGCATCTAACCTTTACATTGATCCCGTTAGATAGATACTATTCATGTCCCAAATGTATAGATGAGGCAGCTGAGGCTCAGAAATGCTCGAGGTTTTGGCACGTTACACAGTGGGGGCGGTAGAGCCAAGATTTCAACCCAGTTGGACAGATTCCAGAGCCCATTCACTCTGTCACGCATCCTCAAAAGGTCTGTCCTTTCAGCTGTGGAAGTGCAGATTGTCCCCAATACGACGGGCAGCCACATGCCACGGAGAGCTGGTAGTCAGGAGAGGGAAGGGCAGTGGTGGGACCAAGAGAATGGGACTTGCTGGAGCGTCGTGCACGCCTCCCCCACTCTGTGCCAGCCCCGCCTCTCTTTGCATGCGTCATTGGAATTTACCGGTTTAAAATAGTATCCTCACCCAGCGTTACTTCTTGGACAGCAAGAGAGAGTCCAAAAACCTAAGGCCTGAAATTCTCATCTTCCTTGGGCGGTGAAATTGCCTCAAGGTTGTTGGGACATGGACATATCAGCTGATTAGCAGATATATTTGTGTTGACCTTTCTATTATCAACCTAGTGGTGTGCCTAACTAATGACATGTGCCCTTGTCAGGAGCTGTGGGCATAGAAAGGTCTTTGTTGACTCTGGACAAGTGATGCTCTGTTAATCCTGGGTATAGCACCCCAATTCACAGCATCAGGGGAAAGGTGGTGGCTAACGATCCCTGGACTTAACATTGTGGAGATGACGGAGTCATTTAGCATTTTTTTCCCCTGTAGAATATGCTCATGGATTAATTGCATAAACTAGTTGATTTAATCTAAGAATGACCTGGTCCCTTCCTTGCCTGGCCAGGAGGTGTATACAGAGAGCCTGAGCTGTAGTTAGGCCTTCAGTGTCTGAATCCCGATGTCTTGGCTTATATTGGGTAGGTTACTTAAACTTTCTGCACCTTAGTTTCTTCATTTCTAGAACGGGAAAAAGAAGAGTACCTACCTCATAGGGTTATTCTGAAGATGAAGTTAAGAAAATCCTTGAAAATGGCTTGGCACGTTACTCAGTAAAGACCCAATAAATGAGAAGAATAGCAGATACTGAATGAGCACTTGTTCTGAGCCAGGTCTGGGCGTGGACTCCCGGGGGCACCTTCCTCATAGACAACCCTGCGAATGTCACCCAGAAGGTGACATTGTGCGGTGGCCTTGTGCCGGGAGCTGCTCTGAGGGCTTCCTGTGTTTTAACTCTTTAATCCTCACAACAGTGCACTCTTAATCCGCTTACACACTTAGACACAGCTGTCAGCTACCTTGCCCAAGTTCAGCCAGCTGGTAAGTGACAAGGTTGGGATGTTGGGCATTCGTATTTTTATGGTATGGAGGCTTTCCTGTCAGTCAGAAGATGGAGGGATGATCTCCTTGATAGTTTGATGTTCTTTACCAACCCATAATGCATTCATTGTCCTTATCTATTTTAGTATTTTTTGAAGCAGTTTACATTGTCAGCCTTTATAGTTAACGGCAATTTATGAATTCACTTGACTTTGGGAGAAGGTGACACACCTTTCCTTATCATAGTTGAGCTCTCTGTAATTAGGGTCTATGGAGAGAAGGAGGCAGTGGAGGGAGAGAAAGAACAAGCCCACTGGACATTTGATTAACACCAGCACTTCTATCTGCCCTTCCATCAGGGGGTCACCGCCCACGCTCTTTGCTCAGATGGCTTCACCTCTCACATGACTTACATGGTATGAGCATCTTGCCACACAGAGCTTTAATAACGTGCTTTTCATCCAACATGGCCCATAAATGAAGCCAGCTGGTTCAGCTGGTGCTCAACCAGAGATTCACTCGAGCGCCAGAACCAAAACTAGCTGTGCTGGAATTTTTGACAAGTAGCATGGCAAGGTCCCAGCGAGACACCTTCCTGAGGGACTTTCAAGGGGACTCCCTCTTCAAGAGACCCTTTTCGGTCTCGCTTAATAACAGATGCCGTGATCGGCAAGATCAGGTAAAGGTTTCCTGATTTAAGATGAAGGAGGAGGGGAAACTGAGACAAAGCGAGAGAGCAGCACAGACATATATATACTACCAACTGTAAAATAGATAGTCAGTGGGACGTTGTTGTATAACAAAGGGAGTCCAACTCGAGGATGGAAGATGCCTTAGAGGACTGGGGCGGGGAGGGTGGGGGGGACTCGAGGAGGGGGGGAGTCAAGGAAGGGAGGGAATATGGGGATATGTGTATAAAAACAGATGATTGAACTTGGTGTACACCCCAAAAAATAAAAAAAAATAAAAAAATAAAAAAAAGATGAAGGAGGGCTCTGAATGTTTCTCAGCCGGGGAAATGAGTCAACCGCAGAGAAAGGATGGATGAGCTGTGCAATGCCTGTAATTGCTACCCCGTGGAATAAGGTGAACAATAATGAGGAGAAGAAAGGGGAAAGGACTACTGAGCTGCATGAACTCACTGAAGCTCTTTTATTTTTGGGTTTTGTATATCTCATCTACCAAGTCCACAACTTTCTACATTTGTCTAGTTTGCAATTTGTTAAATAAATATAGGAGACCACCAAAGAGAAGAAGAGAAAAGAGAGACCCTTTTTGGCCTGGATGGTGGGCAGTGAGCAGTCAGGAGGAGCATAGCAAGGGGTGTTTTTGTTTTCATAATGGAGACCAAGTTTTTTTTTTTTAAATTGAAATATAATTTACATACAGCAAAACATGCAGATTTTTTTTTGAGGTACACCACAGTGAATCAGCTGTATTTATACACATATCCCCATATTCCCTCCCTCCCACGACTCCCCGCCACCCTCCCCGTCCCAGCCCTCTAAGGCATCACCCATCATCGAGTTGATCTCCCTTTGTTATACAGCAGCTTCCCACTGACTGTCTATTTTACCGTTGGTAGTGTATATATGTCTGTGCTACTCTCTCACTTCGTCCCAGCTTCCCCTTTGCCCCCCGCCCCCACAACCCCGTGTCCTCCAGTCCATTCTCTGCATCTTCTGCATCCTTATTCTTTTCCTGTCACTGGGTTCATCAGTACCTTTTTTTTTTTTTTTTTAGATTCCATATATATGAGTTAGCATACAATATTTGTTTTTCTCTTTCTGGCTTACTTCACTCTGTATGACAGACTCTAGGTCTATCCACCTCATTACATATAGCTCCATTTCATTTCTTTTTATAGCTGAGTAATATTCCATTGTATATATATGCCACATCTTCTCTATCCATTCATCTGTTGATGGGCATTTCGGTTGCTTCCACGTCCTGGCTATTGTAAATAGTGCTGCAATAAACATTACGGTACATATTTCTTTTTGGATTATGGTTTTCTCTGGGTAAATGCCCAGTAGTGGGATTACTGGATCATATGGTAGTTCTATTTGTAGTTTTTTAAGGAACCTCCAAACTGTTTTCCATAGTGGCTGTACCAACTTACAGTCCCACCAACAGTGCAGGAGAGTTCCCTCTTCTCCACAGCCTCTCCAACATTTGCTGTTTCTAAATTTTTTGATGATGGCCATTCTGACCAGTGTGAGGTGATACCTCATTGTGGCTTTGATTTGCATTTCTGTAATGATTAGTGATGTTGAGCATCTTTTCATATGTTTGTTGGCATCTGTATGTCTTCTTTGGAGAAATGTCTATTTAGGTCTTCCGCCCATTTGTGGATTGGGTTATTTGCTTTTTTGGTATTAAGCTGCATGAGCTGCTTGTATATTTTGGAGGTTAATCCTTTGTCCGTTGCTTTGTTGGCAAGTATTTTATCCCACTCTGAGGGTTGCCTTCTTGTCTTGTTTATGGTTTCTCTCACTGTGCAAAAGCTTTTAAGTTTCATGAGGTCCCATTTGCTTATTCTTGATTTTATTTCCATGATTCTAGGAGGTGGGTCAAAAAGGATCTTGCTTTGATGGATGTCATAGAGTGTTCTGCCTATGTTTTCCTCTAGGAGTTTTATAGTGTCTGGCCTTACACGTAGGTCTTTAATCCATTTGGAGTTTATTTTTGTGTATGGTGTTAGGAAGTGTTCTAATTTCATTCTTTTACAAGTAGCTGTCCAATTTTCCCAGCACCACTTATTGAAGAGGCTGTCCTTTTTCCATTGTATGTTGTTGCCTTCTTTGTCAAAGATAAGGTGCCCATGTGTAGCAAGGGTTTTAATTGTACTGCCTGTGCCTTCTGAAATGGTCTGGGCCCTCCCTGGCTCCTGCCTTCTCCACAGGCACCATATAAATAGCACCTCCAGATTTGTTCTGTTTTCCTTTGTCTTCTCCTGTTCTCTCCCTGCATCCTCCCTTCACCTAGATCCTTTGCAGTGGGTGGCTGGCTGGAATCTTTCTTTCTCCATCTCCTCAATTCTGTCTTTTCTCTCTGTTGCCCCTCTTGGCCTTCCTTGAACTCCTTTGGCTCCCCCCTTCCTGGGGGGAGAACTCAAGCACATAGTACTATTTATGTGAAGTAGATAACTTTTGCACACTTTTGCATGTTTCAAAAAATTTTTTTTACCTGAAATTTTATTGGAGAGGCAAAAATCAGCTTTCAAGGTTAGGTTTTTTGTATCAGGGGGATTAGAATGGAGATGGATCTGTGTTGACTCCCTTTCTTCTCAAATTCCCATCCTGTGTGAAGCTGTAAGGGTCTTAGTGTCATTTGGACGAGCAGCCTTGGTGGTTTTTCCAGGGGAGGTGAGGGGCACCTGCTAATTTATAGTGTTTGTGACAAGCCTGTGTCAATATGTGTTTTCTCCAACTTGTCACACTGAGGCTACTCAGGACACCGTCAGAATGAGAGAAGATGAATCTTTTCTATAAAAATAGCATGTTGTCTATACGATGCCAGGCAAAAGAAGATGATTCAGCATGCCCTTTGCCACTCTTGAAAAAACAACAAAATATGTCTTCCTTTCTACTTAAAACCAAAATCAACTACTTCCTACTGCTGTCATTCACAGAGCTAAATTAAAACCATAGCAGGATGGAGAGAGAGAATGTTTTCATCCAGGACAGAGAAAATCAAAATGGCAAGATTGGCAGTTGGATGAGGGCCTGGCCCACAGCGGGTTGTTGGAGAATCTTAGCTTATCTGCTGTTTGCTGAGGGAACTTTGGTCCTCAGATTACGGGTATGGTGTCTGCTCTTGAAATGGTAGTCGGAGGCAGTGTTTTGGAGAATGTTACTTGCCCTAAAGACAGAACAGTCTGAAAGAATGTGGCTTAGAAGCAAGAATACGAAGTCTAAATTGGGCCTGTTTATTTTTTCTACATGATTGATTTGGAATCTTTAGAATTGAATTTAGGGAGAACGTTGTCACCTCTTCCCTGAGTTTCTGGAAGCTGGCTTAATTGTGCCTCCTCAGCCTCCCCACACTTCCTCCCTCCAGGCACTCATCACGTTTTATGAGAATTACCTGTTCTGTGCATCTTTTGCAACTTGGGACTGTGACATAATCTGTGCCCCCAGTGGTGTCTGGCACATTGTTGGTGCTTATTTGTGGAATGAATGAATGAAGGAACAAATGGTGTTAACATGTTATGTTTCTCTCCTTTTCTGCAAGTTCCTTAAATAAAAAGCCAGGTCTGAGTCTACACGTTATGCGGCAGAGGTCACACAGGTTCTCAGCAAGGGCATTGTTCCCAGGACTCTACTTACTGTTCCAGGTGTGCTGGGACTGCTGTTTAAAGAAATGTGCAATTAAAGGCTTTATTAACCCTCTGAATCCAATTGTCAGAGAATGTGAAACTTAAAAAGCTTCAAAATCAGAAGAATAAATGCAAAAGCTTTTACTTGTTATTCTTGTATTAGAACTGAGAATAAGACAGGCCGGGCCCAGATCTCTTTAAACTGGGTGGGCAGTTGTAGATACTAGGTTAACTGATTGAGGGTTAATCTCCTAAAGTCATTTTGTCTGAGGAAAATAAAGGAGTTTTGAAAGCTTGAAGAAGCCTGAGTTAGCCAGAAAGCATCTGCAAACAGGGCTGTGGCGCATAATTCTAAGGGCAGTGCTGTTTTCTGTGTCCTTTAAGCTGGAAGTGGACAGTTCCAGGATCAGCCTCAGTATTCTGGGTTTTTAAAAAATTTTCCCAAGTTTCAACATTATTATTTTTAAACAAAGTCATATAATTCTATTAAATCCACACAGTCTATTTTGGTTAGTCGGTTGGTTGGTTCCTTTTTTTTGCTATTATAAAGAATGTTGCCATCAGCATCTTCTTGTGTACAACATGTCTTTTTTTTTTTTTTTTTTCCTTTTAATTCCATTTGAATTAGTACTGCTTGGAGGGGGATAAATGTTTTTATGGCTCTGGACACCTATTGCCGAAATATTTTTTAAAGGGCTCTAGTGAATTTAGGGAATGTTCTAGCTTCTTTTGAAAGCTGTGTGCTCTGCTCAATGATATTTACCACTTTGTGATAATCTGTTCTGGTAAATCTGAAGCCACATGCTGCAAATTGCCGTGTCTCTCTGACTTGCTCTGCACCGGTATGAAAGCGAGGCTCAGTCTCAGTACAGCCTCACATCCAAGGGAACGATGTCCCACAGTCCAAAGCAATTACAAAAAAAATCAATTCCTATCTTTATTGTAACTCTCAAAGAACATGAAATGAACACAAAGTTCTTAAATCTACCTTTTCTCTTCTTTTCAGTTCTATTTCATGCTGCAGTTGCTTCAAGCTTCCCCTCCCTTCATGTTGCCAACTCATTTCTAAATGCCTTTCTCTTCCTTTTCTGCTGACACGTACTGTCTAGCTCACACATTTAGCCATCTTCCCCCAAGCCTACGCACCCGACCCATGACCCTTTTTCCTACATGGAACCTCCTCCGGGAAATAGAGTCTGAATGTTCTCTGGTGGATTTTCTCACACCCAGACTCAGACTTAATGCAACAAGAGAAAACCCTGGAGCTGACCTGACGAGCAGGAGGGGATAGGGGAAGACCATGCATAGTCATGTATTAATAATTTTGTCCTGCTCCCAGGTAATACTAACAGCTAATATTCCCATGTGTACTAGGCACTGTTCTAAGCACCTTGCATGTCTTGTCACTGATTCCTCATAACAACCTCATGAATTAACTAAGTATCAATTCCATGTCTTAGATCAAGACACTGAACTAGAAAATGTTTTAAGTAACTTTCTCAGTGTCACACAGGAAGTGACAGAGCTGGGATTTCAGCTAGGTGGTCCGCTTTAGGGGATGGGTTCATAACTACTGAATACTATTATACTCCTTAAATTTCTATTTTAACATATGTGTTGACACATACGTATATCTTAGATATAGATATATAGGTATAGATAGCTTTTCCTTATTTAGTCAAAATATAGAGCCAGAACTTGAAAACACGGTGGAGTACTCATTTCTTATGAGTTACTTTTTTAAATTAAAAATCACTCGGGGACTTTGCGCTGCTGTTGGTGTCAGCCCACCTGTCTCATCTTATTGATCTGGGCCATGGAGTTGCCTTTATTACTTCTTGTTATGAGAAAGGCCTATTTTGACAAGGTCAGTGGAAAGATTTAATCCATCTTAGAATCTGGAAGATAAATCTGGTAATAAAAGGATTTGCTAGTACACTAACAGGGAGTGATTGCAGAGCCTCTTAAAAGAGTTTGTAATTTAAGCTGCTTTTTATCAATTTCTCAAGTAAATGCACACATCCTGCCTACGTTCTGGGTTTGTTTTCAATGCACTGGCTTTTATCTTTTATCTTTTTCTCTTGGCTATGCCAATTACTTGGCCTGATCCACTGTTTTCATCCCAGGAACACTGTATGATGCAATACTCAGATAAGAAGCCCCTTCTTCTTCGGAAAAATTGCTGGCAAGTTAGATACATGAATGCATCTTTCTTGGTCAGAGGGAAAAAAAAGTGTTTTTTTTTTTCTTGAGAAGAAAATGTTGAGCAATTTAGGTCAATCTTCACAGTCAAAACTGACTTCAAAAAGATCGTTTAAATGTTCAGTTTGAAACACCATCTGTAGTCTGCTCTTCAAAGAGGAGGACTTGTTGAGAAAAGGCAACAGTCCTCCAGTTTTCTGTAGTGGAAAGAACGCTGGAACAGGAGTCAGGAGACCTGAAGTCAAGGCCAGTTCTGCTGATAACCAGCTGCTTTGGGGCTTATTACTTACCCTCTCTGAGTCTTACTGTCTTCCTCTATAAATTGAAGGTTTACACTAAATAATTTTACACCTTTCTTCATGCATAATGAATACAGAATAAATTTTCCTGGGCAGGCCTCACATAGGCAGCCACCTCCCCATGTGAGTGTCCCCCCCAACCCCTCCCCTCCAAGTACTCACCAACCCCAACTGGCTGGTTCGGGCTCAAGATCGCACAATTAAAGCTTCATTCCTTAAGATTTGGCACCGGTTAAAATAAAAGTATTACTAGATGGAAATTTGTAAGCTATTTGCCATATTATTTAGTTCATTTAACTAATCTAATAAGCGGTAATTGAACACATAAGGTATTCAAGATACTGAGTGGGGCTTTGGGTATGTTTGGAGTGATGGGGAAGAATGTAAAGATGAAAAACATATGGTCCTGCACTTGAAGGACCCAAAATGCATGGCGGAGAATGGGAAGATCTGCATCAGTATCAGATGAGCCTGGTGGGTTGTGAGTGCTGCACGAGTTCAGATGGAGAGAGGGATTGCTGTCAGCTGCAGTGGTCAGGGAATTTTTTACAACATTGAGATTACATTTGAAAATGGCTTTGAAAGGCATTTGGCTGATAAAAAAGACATGGGTAAGGGGCTACGGCTTGGTATGTATCAAAGCTTAGAGGTGGGAATAACCGAGGCAGATGGGGAAGTACAGTGCAATATATGATGTCGTAAAAGATAAAGAAAATTAGATTTAATACAGTAAGTAAAAGGGAGCACTCATTCATTTTTGAACAAGAGAGTGACATGCTGCTGGGAGAATTTCAGGAACTTCGTGTGATGGAGGGTGTAGAAGAGTTTTCAGGAAAAAAAACACACCCTAAGGCTTCAGAGCTTCAACCCACACCCCTTGAATGTTATTGAATGAGTGTTTTCGGAATTTGATCTGCTGTCCTTCTAGGAAGAAAGGTTGACTATAAATAATCTTGCCAGCAAAAATAAGCAGCTTGGGAAGGAAAAGGAAGTATCTGAGGGATTGTAGAGTGAAGGGACAGAGATCGGCGTGCCCACTCACGTCTGGCTCTCCAGTCTCAGCATCATTAGCGTTCATCCTCTTTCCTCTTCCAATTTTTCTAGTCCTTAAAGTGAGTAAAATGTCAACTGTAAAAGGGCACAGGTGCCTTTTTTGGGGTTTATACTTAGGTTCTCATGGTTTTAAAAAATATAGATGCTATAGAATCTTCCATCCCTCTCATGTCTCTGTCCTCAAACTGGATGAGGACATATTTAATAGGTTCCATACTGGAATTACCAGTAAAAGTTTTAGAGTGTAAGCATCTTTTCTGATATTGCTGCGTAACATATCATCCCCAGACCTAGGGGCACAGCAGTCATTTCCGTGCCTCGCTCATCGGTAATCTCAGCTGGGCTGGGTGGGAGGGCTCATCTCTGCTCCACATAGTTATCAGTGGGGACAGGTCGACTGGAGGCTGGAGGACCCACTACCAAGACGGCACCCCCTCACGGCTGGCAAGTTGGTTCTGGTTTTTGGCTGGGAGCTTGAGGTGAGGGGCTTGCCGGAAGGCTGGGGTGGGGAACCCTGGTTCCTCTTCACGTGGGCCTCTCCATGGCTGCTTGGCTTCCATGTGGCTTGGTGGCTGAGTTCCAAAAATGAAAATCCTAAATGAGAAAAAGAGAGAGAGGGAGAGAGCCGGACAGAAGCTCTTTTGCCCTTTTGATCTAAATTTGCACGTTACCAGCACAGCTGCCACCACCTTTTATTTGGGGGATGTGCGTAAACCATCCCAAATGCATGAGAAGGGGATTTCGGCTCCACCTCCAGATGGGAGAAAAATCACAGAATTCGCCAACAAGCTGTAAAACCACCACCGCATCCATAGGATTCTCTGCCCCCACCCCAGTGCCCCCGCCAGTCCATCTTCCCCTCTCTTTACCTGTGTCTTCAAATGTTCACAGGATTGACCCTGGGACACCATCTAGGACAGGGCCAGCTAGGTCACGTTTGCGAGTGAAGCAGGGTGTGGGGATGATGACGTAAAGGAGAGAACGTTCCTCACCTAAAGCAGATGGACCCAACCTCCCAAGCCACCAGTCTGGAGCTTCTGGCTGGCTGGAGAAGCAGAAGTAAACCTCACCCTGTCCCACGAGACTCTTTTAGCTGTTGTTCAAGTAGTCTTCTTGATTATCTTTTAAGGGCAGGATAGCGGGGGATATAATCCATATGGGTCAGCCGTGGAAACATGCTTCTAGAGGATGTCCTGCATCCTTGAAGCTGGAGTTTAAATGACAGTTCTCAGCGAGGGGCAGGATGCTGGATTAAAGGGAGCATGGGACTGACCTTGTTTAGATATTTTATGCTCTAATATAGTAGAAAATCTTTGGATAGGCCCTTCAGCTACATAGCTCCAGAAAATCCAGGTCCCTGACTCTGGTGTCTGCTGCCACAGGTTACTTAGAAAGCTGGTGTCTCTTTGAGCTTTCCAGCCCCCAGAGTGTGTGCAGTGCTTGGGCTCTCAGCACAGATGAGTAGCTGAGCTGCAAAGACCTGATCTGAGATGACGGTGGAAACTCTCTGGGTAGAGTTGTCTTAGGGAGTCACAGATTCAATCATAAAATACCATTCTCTGTGATTTGAAAAAGTGGTGGTTTTTCAGCACTTCTTTAACCTTGTTTTTAAAGAAATGGAAGAGAATGATACTGTATTCTCTTTTCTTCAGATGGGTTCTGCATGGCTAAAGTTACACTTGATAGCTTCTGGCTTGCCTTTAATTTCAAATATGGGAAAGAGAGGATGTTATTTGGAGGGTCCTTTAAACCCTTTCCACTGATGGAAAGAGCATGCTTCAGTGCTTGTTGATCTCCTAGGTTTCCAAGAGTTGTTTTTGAGTCATTTAGAAATAGCCGAACAATTTTGGTATTGAATTGCAAACTCCTTTCACTTAAGAGCTCCAACAATTATTAGTCAGCTGTCCTATAGAGCAGATTTTTCACTTTTAGTTTTAAAGGCTTTGCCCATTTCTTCTATAAATAACACTATCTGATGTCATAGTGATATATTTTATTATACTGATACTTATTAAAGTTATCTATGTCATGGAACCACATGCCGGAAGAGGGCTACGTCTGTACCATTGGTTTTGGAAGCAGAAGTTTGTTCTATTGGATGCAGAGCCCATGATGGTGGTAGTGGATGTTTTAACTAAGCAGAGCTTTTTGTTTCTTGTTTTTGTTTTTTTCATTAAAACCTTTAGAAAGTTTAAAGATTTAGAAACAGAGAACTGTACAAAGAATAAGTCATTTTTATAAACAATGTATAACGAGTTGGTTTCTTTCCTCTCATCTGGTTCCTTAGGTGCTCATGGCTTGTAGAAACCTCAAGTGGAGGCATTTCTGGAGAATGCTAGATTAAAACAGTGCTACAGAGTCTGGCAGGAAACAGAGGCACACTCAAGCAGATAGCCCATGAGAGTTTAAGAAAAGGTCTATTTACCAAAGTGTAGGCGTGGTTAAGGGAAACCAAAAAAGGACAATGAAAGCACTCTGAGGGGCTATTAGCATTCCTGGACCTGAGGGGACCGAGGAAAGGAACTGAACTTCAGGTGGGAGAGGCCGCTGAATGGGGCTGTGCTTAGAGCCGAGGAACATATCCACCCACCAGCCAGAAGACTGAACAGTAAACCCTCCAGCCTCTCTGCCAAGGCCTTCCACTGCAGACCCCAACCCGAACCCAGGGAGATGGCAAGAAGCCCAGTGCTGCATTCCATAAAATGTAGTCTTCTGGGTTTCTGCGCAGGGTGAAGTTTAGAGAGTGGACTTGAAGGGGCCAGTGGAAAGTAGCCATCATAGCAGATAAACACAACCCTACAGTTTGGGTTTGTTAGTAGTTTTCTTTTTCTTCACAAAAACGAGCTCCGCTGGTGGGCCTCGTTGCATGATGAATTCCCTCTGATAGGATAAGGGTGAAAATTCAGATTCGTGACCCCTCCTCACCCCCCAATTTAATTAGCTTGGGGACAAAGGGAATTTGCAGCTTCCTATTTCTGGTTTTCTTCAGGCCATGGTGTGGAGGTGGCGTTCTGAGGGTTAATAGCAGAGGTGGGCTAAGGTATTTGGAACAAAACTTTCTTAAAGAAAAGAAGATCTTGGTTCTGGATTAGGGCAGTAAACCCTTGGCAGAGCTCCTCAGAGGGGCCAGGGATGGGGTTGAGGAGAAAACGTGCCCGTCAATTAGATTTGCAAACCCCTCACTGCCTGGCGGCAGAGGGACAGGACCTCAGAGGCAGAGGAACTTCTGTGGTAAATGTGCTCAGAAGGGAGAGCAAGTTCCAAGAAGCATTCAGCCTCAGTCTCAGAAGCGTATTTATCTGGTAGCATCTGGCCATTTTGGGGGTTTAGAACCATTCACACCATGGTTTATTTCTCTTTTAAAAATAGAATTGTCTAACTCTGCAGACCGAGCAGGGTCATGTCTTTCAGTGTGGAAGCAGCCTGAAATAGAAGGGAAGAGAGCACTTTACAGTTTCCAACATATGCTAATTTTTGTGATGTCATGGAAAATCCATTATATGAAAACAGTATGTGCAATTTTTTATGTATAAGAAATCATAGGGATTTTCAAGGCTATAGCCTTTTGCAAGAAGCCTAACTGCATGCACATTGGCTCTCAACATATAAAGTGGGCCTGTGGTGTTTCCCATTCAATCTGCCCCAATCTCAAAGTATCAGAAGGACTTGGTATAAGGCAAGCTCGTGGTGCTTGCTCAAAAGCAGCATCTTGGGGGCGATTTCAGCTTCTGATGCTTCAACTCCTTCTCCAAAGGAAAGTTCACGTCCAAAATATGGTTGTGAACTGACCTCTGATACTAGAAATACATATACATCAAAGGCTGCACTTAGAAAAAGAAATGTTCATTTAAATAGGTTATGGAATGAGCCATGTTCAGCAAGTATAGCCATGTAGAGACCCAGAGGGGCTGAAAAGTTCCTACAGTCATTCAGTTTGAAAGTCATCTTAATTAGTTAATTGATCTTTTTGTTTGTTTATGGTTTGAGTTGGTGATCTACTTCTTTTCCAAATGGATAGCCAGTTGTCTCAACATCATTTATGGAGGAGCCAATTTTTTCCCATTTTATTTTATTTTATTTTATTTTATTTTATTTTATTTTATTTTATTTTATTAATTTTTGGCCATGCCATGCAGCACGCGAGATCTTATTTCCCCAACCAGGGATTGAATCTGTGCCCCCTGCAGTGGAAGCACTGAGTCCTAACCACTGGACCACCAGAGATTTCCCTGTTATTGGTCTTGAATTCAAATATTCACAAAGGCAACCTCTGTGTGGGAGAATAAATCAGTAGTGTTAATTGCACTTGTTTAATTCAACCATGAGAAAAATTAAGCCTTTCGTAAGTGGCTGGTTTTCTGGATGACATTTTCTGCTGCAGAACCATTCCTTTTCTTTTGTGATGGAAAGAAAGGTTTAAAATGTTTTCAGTTAAAAGTTTCATTCTTTTTTTCCCCTTCTCTAAAATATACTGTGGAAGAATACTGTTGGAAGAAATATTTAGCTTAATAAAACTAAAATATAACCGAGTATAATCAGGAAATGAAATAATCAGGATCAGACTTCTGCAAGAACTCACAAGGTTTCTTGTGTGGATGCACACAAGAAATGTATCCCGAGGCCTGAAGTTTTACAGGGTAGGCACGGAGGAGTCTTGGTAATAAACCAACAGGCTGGGCATTTGCTATGTGCAAGGCACAGAACTTGTTCTGTCAAGATAAGGTGAGATTATTGCCTCCTAGAAGCTCTTGCAGAGATAAAACCCACGAAAACTAACGGATGTACAAGAAAGAGAGAACTTTTCAATTGAAACAATGCCACAAAGCTGTACATGCTATCTCCCAGATAAATGGTACAAGTAATAAGTGTCTTATTCAAAAAAGGAAGAGATGATTATGTAAAGGCCTGGAGTGACTAGGAGATGGAACTTGAGTTGGGTTTTTCAGGGTAGCTATGAGTTGATAGACTTAGGAAGGCTCTGGGCACTGAAGGAGAAAATCAGGAGATAATAGAGCATCGAGTAGACAGGGGTCTTCATGGTCACACAACCTGGACTGTACTTGAACATCACCAGGGAGTCAAGCCTTCATGGGTAACTTGCTCTGTTTTTGCTTGGCATTAGTCATCGGAAAGGGCTTCTATTTGGTCCCAGGTGAAATCTATGTCTCTTCCCCATTCCAACTCCAACTGCCATTTGAGTGCCTGTAGAGAATTCTGAATCCCCCTTGCATTTGAGAGCCTTAAAGTATTAAAGAGGACTATTTTATGTCCTCTACATCTTTTCCCCCCCAGTTCTTTCAGCGGTTGCTCATTTTTCATCATTTCCATATACTTTGCCATCCTAGTCCCTTTTTCTGTTTGTTGCTTGAGCCCCTTCCTTCGCCAATACATCGTTCTCCTGGAAAGCAGATCACTCCACTATTGAAAAGCTTCAGTGGCTCTCCAGTCCCCCCAGAATGAATGCAGGCTCCTGTTTCCCCTTCTGTAAAATGCCCCCTTAACCAGCAGACACAGCATAATCATGATGCAGCATCTGATGTGTCCCCACCTCCACTTTTCCTGGGAGTGGATTTGGCTAGGCCCAGTCGAGGTTCCTGGTACAGGGAAGAGATGGAGGGGAGTGAGGTTTTGTCATTGTGGTATTTTTCCTTCGGTGAAGGAGCAAGGCCATGGCCTGAGAGCTGTAAGGAGTGCACGTCTATGGCCCTTGCATTGCATGTGGCTGCCAGGGATGCCAAGGCTGACGTGGAATTGCCAGGCCTTCATTTTGGTCTGGCCTCAGCCCAGTGCTGTGTCCTGCCCCTCACGGCTGCCAAGCCTTTGACCAAGGTGATGCCACCACCGCCCCTGTCCTGAGCGTGAGCGCGTGAGGGCCCTGAGGCCCTGATGTAATACGAAGGCTATGCTGGCTGAGTTTCTGATTTTCACTGCTCCACGAAGCTAACAGGGTCTTTTGTGGCATTTAGACTGGTTGGGAAAGTAGGTTAGTTCCCAGAAAGAAAGATGACTGAGGCCTGCAAAATCCATTCCTTACACTATATGGATTGTTTCATTTACTTCTTTCTATTTGCTGTTCTCGCTCTTATAAGTATTTGAGCTGTTATACTCAGTACCCTTATCACAGCATTCTGAAGGAGAAAGTCTATCTATAAATTCAGGGGGGGAGGAGTAGAGTGTAGCTTTTGGCTTTATTGAGAAAACTCAGAATGACTTGTTTTTATTCGGTGTCATTTTAAAGTCAATCACATGGTTTCTCTGCAGAGCCCTCATCCTATACTGATATTTCCCCAGCTCAGTTGTTGATTTGCTATAAGCTCTATGATAGCCTCCAGCACCCCATTTTAAGTCTCTGCATAGCACTTATCACTTCACGGCACATCTCATGTTTACTTGTTGATTTGTCATGAGCTGCATGAGCGTATAAACCCTGTCTTTGTCCATTACTGTGGCCCGTGTTCACGGACATGCAGTGAATATTTGTGGAGTGAATGTTACATTATTCACAGTATAACATGTATTCTTTTCCATACTTTGGAGTTGAGGTGGCCTTAGAGTCTTGTTAGGTTTTAGCAAAAAGAGAAAAATTTCCAGAATGAATGCTAGCTGAAAGATGCCCTGCTGGTTACTTACTAGTCCCTTCTGCTTGCTCCCAGGGTCCCATGACCAATGGTCATCTGCCCACTCCCACTGGAATCTTAACGAATGAAAAGGTGCCCATTGCAATGTACTTTTCTGGGGTTTTGCTCTGAGTATTTTTTGCACATTTATATGTGGCCTAAACTAATTGGTCTGAGTACCCAATTTACCATATGACAAATATTGGGTTGGCCAAAAGGTTCACTCAGGTTTTTCTGTTACATCTTACATCTTACAGAAAAACCTGAATGAACCTTTTGGCCAACCCAATATTTTGCTGCCAGTCTTGTTCATTCCTCCTTTATCTCCCTGAACAACTGGAAAACTGCCTCCTTGTTTCTTAAGGGGCCACAACATTCAGCTCCAGGAGCTGAGCTACAAACTATTACACATTTCTGTTTACTTTACCAAACATACTGTTTTCTTTAAGAGTCAGCCTGCATTCCTTCCTTCCTTCCTTCCTCCCACCCTCCCCCTCTCCCTCCCTCCCTTCCTTCTTTTCTTCAGCAGGCTTTTGTTGAACACCTGCTATGTGCCAAGTCTTGTGCTAGGTTCTGGGATACCATGGAAAATGAGACAAGCAGGATGCCTGCCCCCTCAGAGCTTACAGACATGAAGGTTTATTAGAGATTACCATAGAAGCAGCACTCCCCTCACCACCCTGCCCCCTACTCCACCACACACACACAATACATGCTTTGATTGAAGGGTTAAGTTCTAGTTTAACGAACATCGTCGTTAGTGGTGTAGAGACTGAATGGTGGAATCAGGCCTGGGCTCACATCCCAGGTCTTCCATTTGTTACCTGGGTGACCTTGCCCACATAACTTAATCTCTTTACAGCTTTCTCATTGGTAAAATGGGGAGAATACTATTGTAGTTTTCACCTTACAGAACTCATGGGAAGGTGAAATGAAATGCAATTGATTTAAAGCACTTAAGACAGGACCTGACTCTTGATAAACATGGGTAAAGAGAATGAAGATGGTGATGATAGCTGGGAACCTGGATGGGGCATTTGGAAATAATTTGACCTTGGCTCTAATACACATGTTCTTAATCTCTAGTTTCTTGACTAAGATAATAGAATCTGTTTAAATTAACAAAAAGGAAAAAGAGGTAAACATATATTTGGGATATACATGAGTATAGTAATCATATTTTCTGAACTCAAAAGATCAGCCCATGTAGACTGACAAGCATGTATATACATTTCTCTGGGGGGGGGGGGCGCGAATATTTGTTTCTGGGCCACTGATCGCTGTGTACGTGGGCTGCCATCTCCTGTAACAAAAGAGCTACTGAGAAAAGACAAGGGCTTGTTGGGCAGGGGGTACAGAGTGGGGAGAGAAGGAAGAGAGGACAAAGCCTGTGGGCTTTCTCATTTCCTGCTCTGTTTACCATGACTTGCCTGCAGCTTTTATAGCCTGGCCTTTAAATAATTGAAGACATCTTAAGTACCCGAACCTTCCATAAATTACACAAAAGTGAGTAATGTGCCCTATTGCCCTGTGCTGAATGAGGATGGAAACTCTGTATCACACTCCGAGAGGACCTCTGCGAGTGATAAAGAGGGAGTTCACTGCTGAAAAGGGAGGGCAGGAAAAGCAGCAGAGCCAGGGTCTGCCTGAGAGAAGCCCCCAGAGTGAATGCACCTGCCTGTGAGTATTCACTGTGGGACGTTCACGGGATTTCTGTTTGAAATTGGTTATGTGTCTAAGGGGCCACATTGGAATCCCCTCATTAACACCAAGTTTGTTGCTTGAAAAATTCAGCTCCTGTGAAAATGTGTTCATTATTTTTTTAGTGCCTTTTAGCATTTTGAGCACTTAGAATGACTCTTCGGGAAACAACACTTCCAACAAAAAATGTCCTAAAGGAAAGAAAAAAAGCCTCTCAATTCTTTTAGAATACTTGTTTTTCAGCAGAGGTATCTAAACATAGTAGACTGTGAATACTGAATAAAAATAGTTTAGGACAAAAATAGAAAATAGAGGCTTGTTCTCCTGGTGTGAGAACACGTGTAACAGTCACAATATTTTTCTTTTTTTCCACCTTAACCATTTCTGAGTAACATTTCATGCTGCGCAAACAGTTGTTTCTCCTTCTCTCCATCTTCTAAGTCTCTCCCTCAGCTTTTCAAAGGACTTACATTCCTGTGTGTCTTTGTCTTTTCTTTAAATGTAAATTTTCATTAGGAGAAGATTCAGGTGAAGCATGCCCATGTAACCTGCTATTTCCTCGGCTTGGTAGGGCTACCCTCCCCCAAATTCCCAACCCTCCCCTCTCCCACGTTCCCCTCCCACATCCTGCCCCTTTGCCTTGTGTACTCAGCATTGGCATTTCTCCTGCATAGCACCTATCATAGTAATAACCTAAAAATAAATTTTGTAATTTATTTTAGAATATCTCCCTTTTTTGCTAGACTGGAATCTCCATGAGGGCAGGAGAGGAGATTGTCCTATTCACCTTGGTAGACACGGGGCCTGGCCCAGTCACTGGCACATTGTAGAAGCTCAGTTTATATTCTGAGTAATAGCTAAAATTTATTGAATAACAGGCATCTTGCTAATGAAAGAATCAGCCTTCAAAATACTTGCATCCATTAAAATGCAAAGTCTAAAAAAATCCCTGTGAGACTTATTTTGTATATTGCTTTGAATTTTTAACTCATGATATATATCAAATGCTACAACTAAGTTGCATATGAACATTTAAGTTTCTAAAAGTGTGCACTGATTTCAAATAAATTATTGTATCTTCTCATCCCTTTGTGAGATAGAAAAGGGGTAGGTAATTGTATTAAATCACAACTGGCATAGGGAGAGTAAGTCATGGGTGAGGGTGGGTCCCCAAGCCTTGGCCTTTCATGAGAGCAGTCAAAAAAACACCCTTATATACCAGTCAGGGGCCCATCGGGAAGTGAAGACACCCTTGAATTGGCAATTCCAGCAGAATTTAACAAAATGAAAGTGAGGCTAGGGTATAGAAACTATTAAGTGATAGCACAGTACTCCAGGGCTAGCTACAACTGGGAGCCTTTACTCCCACTAGTTCCGAAAGGTCAGGGGATGGAGAGTTACCAAAACCCATAGAGGGTGGCTGAAAGGGAAGGGCTGTCCAATAGGAGCTGTGCCCTTTTGTAGGAGCATTGCCAGCCCATAGCATCTTGGTAGGGAGGAAGCTGGGGCAATGCAAACAGCACCTTCAACCTTCTCCCACTTCCTAACCTCCTGCCAGTTCCTTCTATGGATGCAACCCAACCAGAAGTCAGGCGACAAGGGAACCCATTGATTTAGTCCATAAGGGTCACGTAGAGCAGGTTGGAGAATGAATGTGAGGTGCAAAGAGAAGATCGATGGTAAAGGAGATAGAAGACACAGCCGCATTCTCTTCAATGAAACCCACTGGGGGACAAAGATATCTTGGAAAGTGTGAAAATCCCAAGTTGGAATGAGGTTATTTATGTGAGGTCCTTGGAGTGGCAAACCTGGACACTGTTCCAATGAGAAGAAGTGTTATATCCAGTGCTTGGAGCAGCTCAGTGCAGCGGCTAACTTTACATCCTAGCTGTCTCACTAACTTGTCATTTATTCAGCAAGTATTTGTAAGCCCTTTGCTGTGTTGGGCATGAGAGCTTGTAAGGCAGGTTTATGGTGCCCTCATTTTCCTATAGTGCAAAGCTGTATCTGTAGGCTGTCCTTGAGTGCAGGTACTCAAGGCGAGGTTTCCAGACCAGCAGCAGCAGCAGCAGCAGCACCTTGGAGCTGGTTAGAAATGCGAATCCATGACAGCACCCTGATCTTCAGAATCAGCATCTCTGTGTTGGGATTCAGAAAAAGGTGTTTTAACAAGTCCCCAGGTGATTCCTAGCAGGCTTAAGCTTGAGGAGCTTTAGCAGATATAAACTTTTGGAACATGAAAAAATAAGCAGAGGGCTGTGAGTAACACACACACACACACACACACACACACACACACACACTACTGCAGTTCACACAATTTTATCTTAGCCTGAAATATTTTCAAATAGTCCTGGAAAATAGAGAAATTGGATTAAAGAAGTGGTTTTCAGTGTTTATCTGATTCTGATCCCCTTTAGAGCCAAGGGGGTCACTGGGCCAATCCACTCAACTAAAATGATACATTTATTTTTATAATATTCCATTTGGGCACAGGGTTCTAAGACTTAAGAAACATTGAAAATTCCTGTCTGAGATAATCAAAGATTCCGTCTTGTTCAAATGTTCCATGGTGCTGTATGTATGCATCAATTGCACTGATGATGTATGGAATCTATTAGCTTACAGAGATGCATATTTTGTTTTATTTCAAAATATTAGCATTGACTTATGGCCAGAGGTGTTATTTTTCCATTTCCTGCCCTTTGTGGTGCAGCTAAAGGGGTGTGCCCATAAACCTTTCTACCCTGAATGTGTGTGGATTTCCAGAATGGCAGTTACTTCTTAGCAACATGTCTTTAGTTGTTTTATCTCTTATTGCTGTTTTGAACACAAAGAATTTGCAGAAAGTGTCACCGCATTTCTGCTTGCATCAACTCTTGTGTCTGAGCTGTCCATGTAAGCCTTAGGCTATTAAATATTAAAAAGTAGAAGGTGGTATGCTTCAGCAGGAGGCTCAGAGTTGTTCTCATCTTGGTTTTGTATTTGGCCTACAAATCCAAAATTTTGGGCAATCATCCATCATTTCTGTGCTTGCATTTTCTTATTTGTCAAAAAGCCATAATAATATATTGCCTGCCTGTATTAAATGGGGTGGCTCCAAAATTTCTGCATAGAAGAGTTTTGGGGGCAGTAACCTTGTTGCTGGGGGTGGAGAGGAGAATAAGGGCTTACTTGCCTTAAGGGCAAATTTATAAAGCAAGCACATGCTACTTTTCTTAGTTTGTATAATTCATAAATTTAACAAATTCCCCAAAATGCTTTTATTTATACTATATGGAAAATTAATAAAATGGTAATTAATTATATCAAAGAATACTCTTTAAAAAATTAAATTGACTTTTGAGGAGACATTATTGGGGCAGGAAGAACTAAAGTTTTTGCTCCCAGCCACTTCTTTTTTTATTGAATATAGTTGATGTACAATATTATATTAGTTTCAGGTGTACAATATAGTGATTCGACATTTAAATACATTACAAAATGATCAACGTGATAAGTCTAGCAACCATCTGTCTCCATACAAAGTTATTACTGAACATATTCCTTATGCTATACATTACACCCCATGACATTTATTTTATAACTAGAAGTTTGTACCTCTTAATCCCCTTTCATCCCACCCCCCATCCCCCACACCTTTTGCAACCATCCATTGTTCTCTGTATCTATGAGTCTGTTTTTGTTTTGTTTGTTCATTTGTTCTGTTTTTTAGATTGCACATGTGAGTAAGATCATATAGTATTTGTCTGTCTGACTTTTTTCACTTAGCATGATACTGTCTAGTTTCATCCATGCTGTTGCAAATGGCAAGATTTCATTTTTTATGGTTGAGTAATATTCCATCCTTTATATATACCACATCTTCTTTATCCATTCTACTGATGGACAGTAAGTTGCTTTCAAATCTTGGCTATTGTAAATAATGCTGCAATGAACATAGGGATGTATATATCTTTTCAAATAAGTGTTTTGTCTTCTCTGGATAAATACCCAGAAGTGAAATTGCTGGATTGTAGTGTAGTTCTGTTTTTAATTATTTTGAGGAAACTTCATACTGTTTTCCATAGTGGCTGCACCAATTAACAGTCCCACCAACAGTGTATTAGGATTACCTTTTCTCCTCATTTTCACCAACACTTGTTATTAGTTGTCTTTTTGATGATAGCCATTCTTACAAGTGTGAAGTGCTTTCTCATTGTGGTTTTGGTTTGTACTTCCTTGATGATTAGTAATATTGAGCATCTGTATGTCTTCTTTGAATAAATGTTTATTCAGATCCTCTGCCCATTTTTTTAAATTGGATTGTTTGTTTTTTTCATATTGAGTTGTATGAGTTCCTGATATATTTTGGATATTAACCCCATTTTGGATATATTGTTTGCAAATATCTTTTTCCATGCAGTAGGCTGCCTTTAATGGTTTCCTTCACTGTGCAAAAAGTTTTTAGTTTTATGTGGTCCCCTTTGTTTATTTTTGCTTTTGTTTCCCTTGCCAGAAAACACAGATCCCCCAAAATATTGCTAAGACTGATGTCAAAGAACATAGTTCCTAGGTTTTCTTCTGGAGGTTTTATGGTTTCAGGTCTTATATTTGTCTTTTTTTTTTTAAAGAACTTTTATTGAGATATAATTGACACACAATAAACTGCATATATTTAAAGTGAAAAAAAATGGTATTTTTTTTCTTATTAGTAATGTATATATGGCAATCTCAGTCTCCCAATTCATCCCACCTCAATGCTCCCCCCACCTTGCCCTGCTTTCCCCACTTGGTATCCATATGTTTGTTCTCTACTGTGTCGCTATTTCTGCCTTGTAAACTGATTGATCTGTATCATTTTTCTAGATTCCTCATATATGTGTTAATATACAATATTTTTTTTTCTCTTTCTGACTCACTTCACTCTGTATGACAGTCTCTAGGTCCATTCATGTCTCTGCAAATGTCCCAATTTCATTCCTTTTTACGGCTGAGTAATACTCCATTGTATATATGTACCACATCTTCTTTATCCATTCATTTGTTGATGGACATTTAGGTTGCTTCCACGTCCTGGCTATTGTAAATAGTGCTGCAATGAACGTTGGGGTGCATATGTCTTTTTGAATTAGGGTGTTCTCTGGATATATGCCCAGTAATGGGATTGCTGGGTCATATGGTAATTCCATTTTTAGTTTTTCAAGGAACCTCCATAGTGTTCTCCATAGTGGCTGTATGAATTTACATTCCCACCAACAGTGCAAGAGTTCCCTTTTCTCCACACCCACTCCAGCATTTACTGTTTGTAGAATTTCTGATGATGCCCACTCTAACTAGTGTGAGGTGATACCTCATTGTAGTTTTGATTTGCATTTCTCTAATAATTAGTGATGTTGAGCATCTTTTCTTGTGCCTCTTGGCCATCTGTATGTCTTCTTTGGAGAAATGCCTATTTAGGTCTTCTGCCCACTTTTTGATTGGGTTGCTTGTTTTTCTGATATTGAGCTGGATGAACTGTTTATATATTTTGGAGATTAATCCTTTGTCTGTTGATTCATTTGCAAATATTTTCTCCCATTCTGAGGGTTGTCTTTTCATCTTGTTTATAGTTTTCTTTGCTGTGCAAAAGCTTTTAAGTTTCATTAAGTCCCACTTATTTATTTTTGTTCTTATTTCCATTACTCTAGGAAGTGAGTCAAAAAAGATCTCTCTGTGATTTGTATCCAAGAGAGTTCTTCCTACATTTTGCTCTAAGAGTTTTATAGTGTCTGGCCTTACATTTAGGTCTTTAATCCATTTTGAGTTTATTTTTGTGTATGGTGTTAGGGAGTGTTCTAATTTCATTCTATTGCATGTAGCTGTCCAGTTTTTCCAGCACCACTTCTTGAAGAGGCTGTATTTTCTCCATTGTATATCCTTGCCTCCTTTGTCATGGTTTAGTTGGCCATAGTTTATCTCTGGGCTTTCTATCCTGTTCCATGGATCTATATTTCTGTTTTTGTGCCAGTATCATATTGTCTTGTTTATGGTAGCTTTGTAGTATAGTCTGAAGTCAGGGAGTTTGATTCCCCCAGCTCCATTTTTTTTTTTTCTTAAGATTGCTTTGGCTATTTGGGGTCTTTTGTGTCTCCATACAAATTTTGGGATTTTTTTGTTCTAGTTCTGTAAAAAGTGCCATTGGTAATTTGATAGAGATTGCGTTGGATCTGTAGATTGCTTTGGGTAGTATAGTCATTTTCACAATGTTGATTCTTCCAATCCAAGAAGGTGGTATATCTCTCCATCTGTTTGTGTCATCTTTGATTTCTTTCATTAGTGTCTTATAGTTTCCTGAGTACAGGTCTTTTACCTTCTTAGTTAGGTTTATTCCTAGGTATTTTATTTTTGTTGCAATGGTGAATAGGATTGTTTCCTTAATTTCTCTTTCTGATCTTTCCTTGTTAGTGTATAGAAATGCAAGAGATTTCTGTGTGTTAATTTTGTATCCTGCAACTTTACTAAATTCATTGATTAGCTCAAGTAGTTTTCTGGTGGCATCTTTAGGATTTTCTATGTATAGTATGATGTCATCTGCAAATAGTGACAGTTTGACTTCTTCTTTTCCAATTTGGATTCCTTTTATTTCATTTTCTTCTCTGATTGCTGTGGCAAGGCCTTCCAAAACTATGTTGAATAGTAGTGGTGAGAGTGTACGTCCTTGTCTTGTTCCAGATCTTAGAGGGAATGCTTTCATACATTTAAGTCTTTAATCCATTTTGAGTTTGTTTTTGTGTATGGTGTGAGAAAGTGGTGCAGTTTCACTTCTGCATGTAGCTGTCCAGTTTTCCCAATACCATATGTTGAAGAGGCTGTCTTTTCCCCATTGTATGTTCTTGGCTACTTTGTGATGGATTAATTGACTATGTAAGCACAGGTTTATTTCTGGGATCTCTATTCTGTTTCATTGATCTCTGTGTCTGTTTTTGTGCCAGTACCATGCTTTTTTGATTACTGTAGCTTTGTAGTACAGTTTGAAGTCAGGGAGCATGATACCTCCAGTGTTGTTCTTTCTGAAGATTCTTTGGCTAATTGGAGTCTTTTATGGTTTCATACAAATTTTAAAATTATTTATTCTAGTTCTGTGGAAAATGCCATTGGTGTTTTGATAGAGAGTACATTAAATCTGTAGATTGCCTTGGGTAGTATGATCACTTTAATTCTTCTAATCCCTGAGCATGGTATATCTTTCCATCTCTTTGTGTTATCTTCCATTTCTTCCATCAGTGTCTCATAGTTTTCAGAGCTAGGTTTCTTACTTCCTTGGTGAGATTTATTCCTAGGTATTTTATTCTTTTTTGATTGTTTTCTTTTTTCTCATCCTGATAATACACATTGCTAGTGTAAAGAAATGCAACAGATTTCTGTATGTTAATTTTGTATGCTGCAACTTCACTGTATTCATTTATTAGTTCTAATAGTTTTTTAGTGGAGTCTTTAGGGTGTCTATATATGTATCATGTCATCTGTAAACAGATGTAAAACAGAAGTTTTACTTCTTCCTTTTCGGTTTGGATTCCCTGTATGTGTGTATGTATATATGTCTAATTGCTGTGGACTTCCAATACTATGTTGAATAAAAGTTGTAAGAGTGGGCATTCTTGTTTTGTTCCTGATCATAGAGGAAATGCTTTCAGCTTTTCACCATTGAGTATGATGTTGGCTGTGGGTTTGTCATATATGGTCTTTATTATCTTGAGGTATATTCCCTCTATACACACTTTGTTGAGAGTTTTTATCATTAATGAATATTGAATTTTGTCAAAGGATTTTTCTGCACCTATTGAGATGATCATATGATATTTATAATTCTATTTGTTAATGTGGTGTATCATGTTGACTGATTTATGAACATTAAACTTTCCTTGCATCCCTGATATAAATCCTGCTTGATCATGGTGTAATATTCTTTTAATGTATTGTTGAATTTGGTTTGCTAATATTTTGTTGAGGATTTTTGCATCTAAGTTCATCAGTGATATTAGCCTATAATTTTTCCTTTCTTTGCTTTGCTTTGCTTTGCTTTTCTCTTCTCTTTCTTTCTCTCTCTCTCTCTCTCCCTTTCTTTCTCTCTCCCTTTCTTTCTTTCTGGTTTCACAAAATAAGTTTGGAAGCATTCCTTCCTCTTTAAATTTTGGAATGGTTTGAGAAGAATAAGTGTTAATTTCTTTAAATGTTTGGTAGAGTACACCTGTGAAGCCACCTGGTCCTGGACTTTTGTTTATTGGGATTTTTTTGATTACTGATTCAGTTTCAGTAGTGGTAATCAGCTTGTTCATATTTTCTGTTTCTTCCTGTTTCATTCTTGGAAGATTGTACATTTCTGGGAATTTGTTTCTTATAGGTTGTCCAATTTGTTGTCATATAATTGTTTGTAGTAATCTTTTATGATCCTTTGTATTTTTGTGGTGTCTATTGTAACTTTTCTCTGTCATTTCTGATTTTATGTATTTAGGTCCTGTCTCTCTCTCTTTCTCTCTTTCTCTTTTTTTGATGAGTGTGGATGAGGTTTTAGCAGTTTTGTTTATCTTTTCAAAGAATCAGCTCTTAGTTTCATTGATCTTTTTTCTTGTTTATTTATTTTTTTTTAAGTCTCTGTTTCATTTATTTCCAGTCTGATCTTTATTATTTCCTTCATTCTCCTAACTTGGGTTTTGTTTGTCCTTCTTTTTTTAGTTCTGTTAGGTGGAATGTTAGATTCATTATTAGAGATTTTTCTTATTTTCTGAGGTAGGCTTATATCACTATAAAATTCCCTCTTAGAACTGCTTTTGTTGCATCTTATAGATTTTGTAATGTTGTGTTTCCATATTTATTTGTATCCAGATATTATTTAAGTTTCCTCTTTGATTTCTTCAGTTACCTATTGGTTGTTTAGTAGCATATTTTTTAATGAAGCATTAAATATAGTTTTTATTTATTTAATTTGGTAAATGTAGAAAGTAATGGTTTCAAGGCAAGCTCTGGATTATTTCAGTCACAACTCAACAGTTCGTGTGATTCTGAAGAACAGTCTTATCTTCAATATCTACCCACCCCTACACAGACACATTTATAGAAATTTATGTGTTTGTATTTTTTTCAGTTTTTTTCTTGTAGTTGATTTGTATTCTCATACCATGTGGTCAGAAAAGATGGCTGACATGTTTTCAGTCTTCCTAAATTTATTGAGACTTGTTTTGTGGTCTAGCATGTGATCAATTCTGGAGAATGTTCCATGGGCATCTGAAAAGAATGTGTGTTCTACTGTTTGGGGATATAAATATTCTGTACATATCTATTAATTCAATTTGATATAATGTGTCATTTAAGGCTGATGTTTTCTTATTGATTTTCTCTCTGGATAATCTGTCCATTGATGTGGTGGTGTATTAAAGTACCCTATTACAGTAAGTCTCCTACATATGAACCTTCAAGTTGTGAACTTTCAAAGACGTGAATGTGCATTCTCATGTCCAATCATATAAGTTAGTTTGCATGTCTGGAGTACATTGTCACAAGCGTGCATCCTCTACAAGTGGCTGTGTTTTTGTGTACTCTACTGTACAGTACTATATAGAGTGCACTAGTACAGTAGCTTTATTTCAAGCCCAGGTTGTCCGGAAGCAAGTTTAAAAGCAACAATGATGTAGCTGGTACTGCTAAGAAGCACCAAGCAATAACAATGGAACTTGCTGTGCAACACAAGGAGGTTACTAATGAAGACCTGGTGGAACTGGAGACCAAGAGAAAGATGAAGAGAGACAAGGGGAAGAAGAAGTAACTGAAGAATCAAAGAGATTCACAATGCAGGGAATGGCAAGGGGATTTTCTTTATTTGATGAGGCACTGTTAGTTTTTGAGGCACAGGACCTGAACATAGAATGGTACACAAAGGTTGCAGCAGCCATTCAGAATGCAGTCCAGTGCTACTGTGTCATCTATGATGAGAAAAGAAGAGCTACTACCTAGCCATCACTGGATCATTTTTTTTCAAGAGGGTAGATAGAATTGAATCTAGCAAGGAACCAGAACCTGTGCCATCAGTGTCAGGTGTGAGTGAAATTGCAGCCTGCCCTCCATCTCCTATTGCTGCCAATCCTTCAGCACTACCATCTCCTACTTCCTCTCCCTCCTCCAGTCAGTAAGTTTTCTTGCCTGTTCACTTGATGCCAGCTGTTGTACTGCAGTACTGTACTTTTCAAGGTACCATACTGTAAGATTAAAAATGTTTATTTTTTGTGTTTGTTTGCTTTTTATGTATTATTTGTGAGAAAGGTATTACAAACATATTTCAGTAGATTACTATATAGTTGATTGTGTTAGCTGGGTACCTAGGCTAACTTTGTTGGACTTAATGAACAAATTTGCTCTTGGAATGGAACTCGTTCATATGTAAGGGACTTACTGCATTATTGTGTTACTGTCAATTTTTCACTTTATGTTTGTTAAAATTTGCTTTATGTATTTAGGTACTCCTATGTTGAGTGCACGTATATTTATAATTATTATATCTTCTTCTTGGATTGATCCCATTTCATTATGTCCTTCTTTGTCTCTTATTTCAGTTTTTGTTTTAAAGTCTATTTTGTCTGATATAAATATTGCTACCCCAGCTCTCTTTTTAATTCCCATTTGCATGGAATATCTTTTTCCAACCCTTCACTTTCAGTCTCTATGTGTCTTTGCATCTGAAGTGAGTCTCTTGTAGGCAGTATATATATGGGTCTTGTTTTTTTATTCATTCAGCCCCTCTGTATTTTGATTGAAGCATTTAATTCATTTACATTTAAAGGAATTTTTGATAGCTATGTACTCATTGCCATTTAGTAGATTGTTTTCTGGTTGTTTTTGTAGTTCTTCTCTGTTCCTTTCTTCTCTTGTGATTTAATGACTGTCTTTGTGTTGTGTTTGGATTCCTTTCTCTTTTTTTGTGTATCTACTAAATATTTTTGGTTTGTGGTTACCATGAAGTTTATATATAATAATCTATATATAGATGTGATTATTTTAAGATAATTTTACTATTTTTGTCTTTTGACCTTTCTACTAGCTTTATAAGTGGTTGATCTATTACCTTTGTTTGTCTTTACCAGTGAGATTTTCCTTTCAAAATTTTCATATGTCTAGTTGTGGCCTTTTCTTTTTCACTTTAAAAAAAGTCCCTTACAAGTTCTTGTAAAGCCAGTTTAATGGTGATGAACTCTTTTAGCTTTGTTAGTCTGTAAAACTCCTTACCTCTTCTTCAAATCTGAATGATAATCTTGCCAGGTAGAGTATTCTTGGTTGTATGATTTTCCCTCTCATTAACTTTCAATATATTGTGCCACTCCTTTCTGGGCTGCAAAGTTTCTGCTGAAAAGTCAGCTGATAGTGTTATGGGAACATCTGTAAATAGTTGCTTTTCTCTTAGTGCTTATAATATTCTCTCTTTATCTTTAATTTTTGACATTTTAATTATAATGTGTATTGGTGTGTATCTCTTTGTGTTCATCTTATTTAGGACTCTCTGTCCTTTCTGGATCTGGACGTCTGCTTCCTTTTTCAGTGCAGGGAAATTTTTAGCTATTTTTTCTTCAAAGAAGTTCTCTGTACCTTTCTCTTTCTCTTCTCTTCCTGGAACCCTTATAGTTCAAATATTAATACACTCGATGTTGTCCCAGAGGTCTCTTAAACTATCATTTAAATAAAAAAATTTTTTTTCTGTTCAGCTTGGGTGATTTCCACTACTCTGTCTTCTAGATCAATGATCCATTTCTCTGTATCATCTAATTTACTGTTGATTCCTTCTAGTGTATTTTTCATTTCAATTATTATATTCTTCACTTCTGATTGATTCTCTTTTATATATTTTCTATATATATTTTCTAACTTTTGGTTGAAATTCTCACTGTTTTCTTTCATTCTTCTGAATGCAAGTATCTTTATAATCATTACCTTAAACTTCTGAATGTAGGTATCTTTATAATCATTACCTTAGACTCTTCATTGGGTAGATTGCTTATCTCCATTTTGTTTAGTACTTTTTCTGAGGTTTTGTTCTTGTTCCTTTGTTTGGAACACATTCTATCTCTTAGTTTGCCCAAATCTCTTTGTTTATTACTGTGTATTAGGTATGTCTGTTACATCTCCCAATCTTGGAGAAGTGGCCTTATGTAGGAGATGTTCTTCAGAGCCCAGCAGTGTACTCCCCTCTGGCCACCAGAGCTCAGTGCTCTGGGGGTGTCCCTTCTGTGGGCTGCATCATGCTGTGTTGTGCTGGGGCTGATTACTGTGAGTGTGCTGGTAAGCAAGGCTGGCCCTCGGCCTGGCTGGCTGAGAGGCTCTGTCTCATGCAATTGCTGTCAGTGCATTGGTGGCTGGGACAGGTCTCCAGCCTGACTTGTTGTGGTGCCTAGTGGTGTGCTTCTGCTGTGGACCTGATGGTGGGTACTCCTGGGGGCAAGTGCCAACTGGCTAGAGAGAGGATTCCAACATGGTGCTTGCCAGTCCCATTGTCAGCATGGTAGATCAAGATCCCCAAAGTGGCTGCCACCAGTGTCTCTGTCCCCAGGGGGAGAGTCCCAGCTGCCTTCTGCCTCTCTGGGAAATTCTCCAAGATCAACAAGGGAGTCTGTCAAACTACCCACTTTGTCAAACTACTGCTACTGAACTGGGACTCAGAGAATGAGATTTTGCACATGACCTTTAAGAGTGGAGTCTCAGTTTCTTATAGCCTTCCAGCTCTCTTGAATAACAAGCCTCACTGGTTTCAAAGCCAGAGATCCTGGGGGCTCACCTTCCCAGTGGGAGACCCTTGAGCTGAGAAGCCTGATGTGGAATGGGGATCTCTTATTCCTCAGGGGGGCTTCTGCAGTTGTGATATCCCTCCCATTTGTGGGTTGGTGACCCAGCAGTGCGGGTCCTGACCAGATCATGTCTCCAGCCCTGCTACTCGTCTTATTGAGGCTCCTTCTTTATATCTTCAGTTATGGAAAGTCTTTTCTACTAGTTTTCAGGTCATTGTCATAGATAGTTCTTGCCCTATAAGTAGTTGTAATTTTGGAGGAGGCGAGTTCAGCGTCTTTTACTCCACCATCTCAATCTGTCTCCCCCACCCACTTGCTTGGCATAGCTCCTGGTTGACCCTGGGATATTGTGAAGGTAATAAACCAGTGAAAGAACTGAGCAAGTACAAGAATTAAAGGATTATCAAGTTGGTAGTATGTAAATTGCCTTAAATTTCTTTAAAGAAGAAACAGTGTTCAATTCATCTTTGTGTCTTTCCCCAGCAACTCTGCACCTAGTGCAGTGCCTGTCTTTTAGTAGCTATTCAAACAAATACTTAAAGTGCAGATAAATGTGTAACTCAGATGTTACCTAGGTGACCTTGTTTTGTAAAATGTCCATAAAATAGCCTTGAACTCCATCCTGGGTACTCTGAAGTCCCAGAGGTTTATTGTCTCAGGGACCTCTCTTGCTCTGATTCCTAGTTGCTCCTGAGCTGTCACATGTGTGGCTCATCTGTAGCTGTTCTTCTCTCTCTGCCCTGTGTGGACCCACATATAGTTACCAGCCCCTTCTCCTTGGTTTCTCCTAAATAATTCTCATGCCTGACATTTGTGTGCAGCAGACTTCTCCTAAATATTCAGAGATACTTGTTGGGGGATAGCAGCAGGTAGATAATTTAGGATTAAATATTAGTTTTGTTCTAAAAAGTTCTCCTGGGGTGCATAACTTCTATTTTCTTAATTTTATATTGCAACTTCCTTGTAAAGAGGACAGTATGGAAAAGGTGGGGAGAAAATAACTTTGCAATGGGGAACTCTGACAGATGATCAAGGTCAACATCAACAGCCTTAAAACATTAATAATATGTACCCTTGATATGATGTGATACATTTTTAGCTCTATGATCATCCTCTCAAACCTCCCCAAACCTCATAATCCCATTCTAATTATAGGAAAAGTACCATACAAATCCCAATAGAGGGCCATCCTATCATATACCTGATCAGTACTCCTCAAAACTCTCAAGGTCACCAAAAACAAGGAAAGTCTGAAATGTCATCAAAGCCAAGACAAGCCTAAGGAGACCTAACAACTAAATGTGATATGGTACCTGGGACAGAAAAAAGACATTAGGTGAAAACTAAGGAAAGCTGAATAAACTATAGATGTTAGTTAATAACAGTGTATCAGTACTGGTTTATTAATTGTAACAAAGGTACCATATTAATGTGAGATATTAATAATGGGAAACTATACGGGAAGGGGATGTGGTACATGGAACTCTCTTTACCATCTGCTCAATTTTTCCATAAATCTAAAATTATTCTAAAAAATAAAGTCTGTTAATCAAAAATGGTTCCCCTGGTCATATATCTGGAACAGAAAATTTCTCTCTACCAGTTTTCCCCTTGCATTCCCTACCAAAGTGCTGCCCCCAGCATCCTGCCCATCCACATCCCTGCGCTTCTCCTCCTCATGCCTCTCCTGCTTTGGGGCATCTCTAATCCCCATTCATTTCTTTCACAGAGAACTTTGGGGGTTCTTTGTTTCACTGTAGTTCCTCCATATGCTCCTGAAGTTACAATTATTGTTTCTTTCTACTGCAAATGAACAAACTGACTCTATTTGTTGAAAGCTGTTTCCCAGCCCAGATCCAGCTCACACTACACAGTTCTTGGGGGTTCTGGGGTCATGGTCTGTCAGTGTGACCTAGCTCAGGAGAGATGAATTGTACTAAGGGGATGAATGTTCATCGTGGAGAGAAGGGTTCGCTCATTTCAAGACTTTATCTCAATATTAATTACATGAGTTCCCCCCCCCCCCAAAAAAAGTTCACATTGAAATATATCTAAACTCTTTAAACAGGTTGGAAAAAGGTAGTTTTCAATGCAGTCAGACACTTGAGGACACTTTAAAAATGTGCTTGGCGGTGAACTCTCTGGAGATAAGTTGCATTCACTGAACAGCAGATTTCACATTAGCTTCCAAACTTCATTGTTCCTATAGAAATTCTCCTCAGGCTGCAAAGTGGGTTTTGTTTGTTTTCTCACAGTCATTCTAAGAAAAATAAGGGGAAACAGAGAAAGGATATTTACCCACATTTTACTGAAGCAGTGCACAGATGATCTCATTTCATCTCTACATTTTGAACTAAGTATTTTTGTTCCAATTTTCGCCCAGGAAGCAGAGGTGAATGAACTTGTGTGGTGGTGCAGCCCATGAGTGGTCCAGCCAAGTCTGGTGCCCAGGACTGCCTGCCCCCAAACCTGTGCTCGTCTCATGGGGCTGCCTCCTCACCCAGCCCCTCCAGAGGTGCCGCCTGTGCCACTGGAAGCCCTGCATTTTGTCCAGGTCCTTGGCTTGTGCTTTTATTTGTTGCCAGTGCTTTCCAGAGGTAGCAACCTTTATTTGCACGTCGTTTTTCCTCCTCACCAGCATCATCATTGTCTTCCTCCCCATGGACCCCTAGTGAATTGGTTGACTCCTGCTGGGGACTTTGTAAAAATACATAGAAGGGCTATTTGGACATGATTCTCTTCCCACCCAAGACAAGTCTAAGGGTCCACTTTCCCAGGTGCAGAAGATGGCAGGGCTTCCTTCTGATCCATTACGTATTTTCTCATACCTTATCCAGCTTTCTCATACATAGTCTCTACAAGATGAAGGGAAAAGGGAGTATGCTTGGGGTCAGGTGGGCAGCCAGGTGGAGAAAAGTAGAGTCAGGAAACCAGGTCACTTCCATCTGGGGTCTCCATCTTTTATTAAACCATTTCAGCAAACAGCAGAGGCAAGACTGTGTAGTACCCACTGTGGGTCCAGTACCACTTTGGACTATCACCTAACCTTTGCACTCTGAGGGAAGAGGTGATGCAGCAAAGACAGCAGAGGTTAAGTTGAAGACCATGGTGGACACTGAAGCCTTATGCTTTGTATCTTTAGAAGCCTTCAGGGAAATGATCTCAGCAGCTGGGTGCAATTTAAACGACATGGTAACAGGCACTTCAACACTGGTAGAAGCTGAATGCTATAATACTCTTTCTTAAGAATTGCCTAGTTTTTGTTAAACCACATTTCAAGTTTGAGCCATGAAACTTAACAAGTATATAGAGGAACGTGCTGCTAGAATATGGTTACTTCACACAGTTTGTAAAACTATTTTGGGGGCAGATAGAGCTTTACTAGTTGGGGCCACAAAAATTCTGCAAAATGGGCCTGACTCTTTGGATGGTAGAAACCCGCCCTCCAGGAAGGGGCAAGCGGTAGCAATGCTGCAAAATTATCATGGAATGATTTTGTTATTACAACGCTATTACAATGTGATACATAATGCAATTAAAGTGTCCATGTGGCTACAAAGAGATTGGAAGGAAAAGTAGGAATCGGAAAAAGCAGTTTACATGAATAAACTGCCATAATTTTCTTTTAAGAATAAGGAATAAAAGGCATACAGGAAGTTGTTATTACTTGCATTCTGAGTATGTGGAGGTGGGCTTAGAAATGGTTTGTGTTAGCTAAGTACCTGCAGAGATAATTCAGTGATTAGAAAAATAAGCTAATAAGAGGCAAGTTTGAGACAAGGCACTTAATGTTTATAGCTTCTTACTTGTTTCTTTCTTTCTTTGTATTCTGAGAGCACTTTGGAAATTGTACGTAAACAGCCAAGCCAAATGATTTATGCTTTATTACCTATAAACACACACATGTAATTAGATTTACTCCTGCTGCTTACATTTTCCCAGATCTGAAATAAACCTAACAGCTTGGACCTATTTTTCTACAGAAGATTGAAAGTTGTAAAGTATAGGTCAAATCATATGAAATTGCTTTTGTAAGTCAAAAACAGCCAAATGTCGGCAATTTCCTATGATTCAATCTAATACATGAAAGTGCTTGGTAAATTCTACATGTCACAAAATGTAATGAAATATCACCCATTGTCTGGTGGCAGTTATCAAGGATGAAGCTGCACATTGGAAAAAATTTAAAAGCCCTCCTGAGGTTTGTCCTGAAGCTTTTCTTTGACAGCAGAAGCCGTCCTAGTCTCTTGTAGCCAGTGGGCCCACCCAGGAGCCGGCACACCTGGGCTCTACTTATGTCTTTGTTAAAAGAGATGATAATTAATGTAATTAATACCTTCCTCAACCTATGTCTCTTTCAGGATTTCTTTTATGGTGAAATAAGCACTGAAGGGCTTTGAAAAGTTAAAAATTATG